>NC_054472.1:126263629-126566659 GCF_017639515.1 Carcharodon carcharias | reverse complement strand
TTACTCTATTCCACTTCTCTGGTGATAATTTTCCTGAGTTCCTCCCTCCCTTCCATTTACTGATTTATAGCTGCTTCTGGGATAGAACAAAGAACAAAGAAATGATGTTACTTGTGTCCTTTATAGTGAAGACTGATGCAAAATGACTTGTTCAATTCATCTGCCATTTCCTAATTTTCCATTATCAATCCTCCAGACTCACTTTCTATAGGACCAAGGCTCACTTTGTTAACTCGTTTCTTTTAAAAATATTTATAGAAACCCTTACTATCTGTTTTTTCATATTCTTGGCTAGCTTTCTCTCATACTCTAATATTTCCCTCCTTATTAATCTTTTAGTCATCCATTGCTGTTCCTTATATTCTGTCCAAATTTCTGACCCTCCATCTGTCATTGCATAATTTTATGCTTTGTTTTTAAGTTTAACACTATGTTTAACCTTACAATTAACCACAGATGTTATGTCTGTCCCTTGGACTTTTTCTTACTCGTTGGAATGTATCTATTCTGTGTATTGTGAAATATATCCTTAAATGTTGGCCACTGCATCTCTGGTGGGCTGTGTTTCCCACTATCGGACATCAGGAACTTCACTGTAATACAAGTACATCTCATTATAAGCCTAGCCCATTGGAATTGTCCTCCATCCCCCTTGGATCATCCTCCCATATCAGCGTGATAGCATGCCGATGTGTTTTTCAACAGCACATGAAAGGCATGCACTTAGCAGGCTACATTTTGAGGGGAACTGGAGATGATTGAGGTGCATTGGAGGGGTGGGCAAGGGCTGCCCTGCGGTTGAGGCATGTTATGGTGGGGGTCAGGAGGTGCGGAAAGGCTGCCATGCAGCTGAGGCGCACATTACAGGGGGCAAGGGCTGTCCTGCGGTTGAAAGTAGCAAACAAGCATGTGTAGGGTTGGGGCGGGTGTGTGAGGGAAGTGGCCATGCATTAAGGAAACTTTATATAAAGTGACTATTCCTCTGCAGTTAAGACAGTTCAGGCGCAGCCACATTGATATGATTGAAACAAAAACAGAAAATGCTGGTAAAACTCAGCAGGTCTAGCAGCATCTGTGGGGAGAGAAACAGAGTTAAGATTTTAAGTCTATATGACCCTTCTTCAGAGCTGAAGAGAAGTGGAAATGCAATCAAATTTACACTGTTTAAAGTGGTGGGGGGTGCAGGTGGAGCTGGATAGAAGGCCAGTGACAGGCGGGGGCAAAGGGTGGAATTGACAAAGACATCATGAACTAAAGGACAAAGGCAGTGTGAATGGTAGTGTTAAGGGCTAGAAAAGGTGCTTATAGGGGCAAAAAGATAAGGCGGCATAATGTGCTAATAGCAGAACAAGGGTAGCATTGTGTGACAAAACAAATAACAGATGGCCCTGTAGGGGATGAGGTGGGGGGTAGGGGACTGTGGTGGGGGATAAAAAAAGGATAGAAATGGGATAAAAAAGGGGATAGGGCCACAGATAAATGAATAAAAATAAGTGGATAAAAAAAAATTAATGTAGAATAAAGGGGATTAAAAAAGGGGGTGAAGATGGAGGAGAGAGTTCATGGTCTGAAGTTGTTGAGCTCAATGTTAAGTCTGGAAGGCTGTAAAGTGCCTAATCGGAAGATGAGGTGC
This sequence comes from Carcharodon carcharias, assembly GCF_017639515.1. NCBI lineage: Eukaryota > Metazoa > Chordata > Chondrichthyes > Lamniformes > Lamnidae > Carcharodon > Carcharodon carcharias. The sequence goes on along the minus strand of NC_054472.1, from coordinate 126,565,026 downwards.
TGTTCCTCCAGTTTGCTTTGAGCTTCACTGGAACATTGCAGCAGTCCAAGGATGGATATGTGGGCATAAGAGCAGGGTGGTGTGTTGAAATGGCAAGCGGCAGGGAGGTCTGAGTCATGCTTGTGGACAGACTGGAGGTGTTCCGCAAAGCAGTCATCCAGTCTGCATTTGGTCTCCCCGATTTGGTCGCCCCTGATTGGAGTCGGGCCTCTAGCTTCTCTGCCCGTTCAAGCAATGAAGAGGCATCAAATTACCACCAAGTGCTCCAGAGCTTCTCACCCCTCAGGCACAGACTGCAACTAATGAGCATTTTAGCAGACTGCAGAACAATTGGACAACTGGGCACATTATACAACCTCCTTGCTGAAGGTAGCCTTGGAGCAGTTACTGGTGGAAGTGCTCAAGGCCCTTTGCAATGTCAGCATCCCAGCTTGGACCAGTCTCCCCATGGTGCAAGCTAACAGTGCAGCTTTGTAGTGTGGGTTAGAGGAATTCCTGTGCCTGAGCTGAGAGCACAGTGTGCCATCCAATGGGCAAAGTTGCTGCCAATTGATCGGGTGGAGGTGGTTGGGGTTACAGACAGCCATGCAGTGCACAAATCTCTGGCCATCCAAGTGGTGGCCAGCACTTTCCGGGATGCATTATGGGGCCTTCAGAATTAACCAAGAGAGGTTCTTAGTTAAGCCAAGTGTCTCTCTCTTTCATCCTGCAGGAGGAGTACATCAGGATCATGGAGCCTGGTGAACTAATTCTATGCCTCGTGGTGTACAGAGAGTGAAGACGACTTAGAAGAGAGTGATTGAAGTGCCTGGCTGTGCAGAGGGAGGAGCAGCACCCTCTAGAAGAAGGGGTGGCTGGGGCTTGCACACTTACAGCCAAAGAGCCACAGCAAGCCATAGCTGGTCAGCACCTAGCTAGACCCAGGGTCTATAGACACCACCTTTCATTCCTGCAGATGACCGAGAACCAGTGTCACTGAAACTGCGCATCTTCAGGAAACTGGTCGGCCACATCTGCTAGCTACTGCAGGATTTGGCGCCACGGGGATATGGAAGGCATCTACTACCAGTGGCCGTGAAAGTGACCACAGTGCTGAATTTCTACACCAGTGGCTCGTGTCAGGGCTCCACAGGTGACCTCTGTGGGAGATCACAAGGATTCACCTGCAAATGCATCCATGAGGCCATGGATGCCATCGTCACGAGGGCACGCAGATTTGTGCATTTTGCCTCTAACCAGGACAGCAAGAACAATTGGATTTGCCTAGATCTCGGATTTCCCACAGATGTAGGGTGCCATCAACTACACTCACGTGGTGCTCAGATCTCCATCGCACCATGCAGTCAACTATGTCAACCATAAGTTCTTCACATAGCCTCTGAGAATGTCTGACTCCTGTCTGGCTGAGGGCAGCTCACTTGCGCTCTGATAAGGGTCATACCATAGAGACGCAGCTATGAAACTTTAACTGCATCTGATCCTTTGGCCACCTTCAGCACCTGAGCCCTTCAAGAACACAGTGTCACCAGGCACAGATGCTGAAGAGCTGGGGACAAGCCCCAACTTAAAGGTGCTGAGAGCACACAGAGAGAATGATGGAACTCTGTGACGCCTGCCCACTACATTCTGACAGCAATGACAACACCATCGAGGTGCAGGCATCATTAATGTGTCCAGGGAGTGTGAGGCCGGACCATCACTTTGGTCTGAAGGCTGCTCAAAGCACAGGGAAGAGCCCCTGGACTGAGACACCTTCCTTTATTTTGTGCAGAAAGGTTTCACATCTGAGTGACTAAACACTGATCATCAGAACAAGGAGACAAAGGCAAGGAAAAATTCTTGGGAGTTTATTGACAATAGTGAACATTATGTACAAGTGATTAATACCTGTGCCCAGGCTGTGCAAATACATCTTCTTAACTTTTCTAACCCTGACTCTACCTCTTGGTGCTCCCCCGACATCTACAGTGGAGGTGGAGGCAGCCTGTTGACTGCCACTCCCTGCCTGCGATGACCTTTGCTGGCATCCTCTGGAGGGCTGAGATCTGGTGGGCCCCGGACAGCTTTTGGGCTCCTGCTGTGTGGCAGTGGTACCCTCCTCAGCCTGTGGAGCTGGAGCTGCTGAGGTCACGAAGAGGGGGTTCGAATGGGCCAGACACTCCCAGAGTCACCTGGATGGTTGGCCCTGAGAGGTACACCTGCTGATCCTCCTCTCTATGTGTGCTGGAGGGCCCCGGACTGACTCTTTGAGAAGCAGGGGTAGCTGGAGTGAGATTGAGCTGTCCTGCACCCGTCTCGCGTTCGCATTGTTGGAGGCTAACAATGGCATCAAAGATGGAGTTGAGCCTATGCAGAAGTGCAGGCCCGATGTCCTGTACCAAGGTCTCTATGGTGGCCGCCACCCTACCAGTGTTGACTGTGGTGCATTGGCATGCTAGCGCTATCACCTAAGGTGAACGGACTCCTCCACTCTGCCTTGTAATTTGAGGAGTGCAGCAGACATTCCTTTCTGATGTTCCTGCGCTTACCTTTGTAGTTACAGCAATTGTGACATGGCCAAGTCCAGAGGCTCAACATTTGACTCGGGCTCAGCAACTTTCTGGCCTTCAGCAGTCCTCCAAATGCCGGACACTTGAGGAGTCCCTGCCACAACCTGCTGAGGAACAGAGTGTGTGATGTGCTCACCAGATTCTGATCCTGGGGCTACTGTGAAGCTAGCTCCCATTGAGGTGTGTGTCTCTGCGCTATTGGAGGGTGTGGGTGAGCAGTGTGAGAGGACTTCAAAGAGGGTGCCCCAGATTCCTCTTCAGAGGTTTCTTCAGGCTTGATTGGAGGCCCTAGGCCATGGACTCCAACGGCATTTTCCTAGATAGGCCTGCAGAAACAAGGGAAGATAATTAGCGCATGGCTGTGAAATGGGACACATCAGTCACATCTGCTGGATGTTGCACTGCTGGATCCTCAGTTGGTAAAGCACCACTTACCTCACCGTCACCAGCGGAATGATCCAGATCCTCACAAGTCAGCTGATGGTTCTGTTTTCAAAGTCCATGATGACTTTGATTTCAGGCATTTTGTGTGCCAGCTTGTCTTGTATGAATTGCGATCAATACAGTGTAAGCAGGATACCTGTCAGGCCAGATGATAAGTATGCCTGGCATACGTGAGTGGTAGTTGTCTCATGGGTGGATGAGGACAATGAAGGTGTGTGGGGGAAAAATGAATGGTGATGTCCCATGAGCCGGCAGGGAGTGAGGACCCTGTGAATATGTGATGGGTTTGTGAGCCTGTGAGTTGGCGGAACAGGAGAGGTTATTCATCCTCTTGCGCCACTGGGTGGCTGTCCTCCTTTGAAGAGCATTGGCACATAATGCATAATTAAGCGGTAGGCTTGGGACGATATGGTGTTGTTTTACTTGCCCGCTACCGCACTTAGTGCAAATCTGGGACAATTCTGCTCATAGTCTCGGACCTACTCCTCTCTTCCTCGAACTGAATGAAAATTCTTTCATATTTGGTCACTGCTACCTAGGTGCGCATTCATCATGAGGTCAGTAATTAATCCCATCTCGTTGTACAATACCCGGTCTAGTATAACCTGTTCTCTGGTTGGCTGCAGAATGTGCTGTTCTGCGAAACTATCCAAGAAACTATTCTAAGGAACTCTTCATCTCAGGTACCTTTGCCCATTTGAATTTTCCAGTCTATATGTACATTAAAATCTCCCATGATTATCGCTATGCCTTTCTGACAAGCTCCCGTTATTTCTTCCTTACTGTTTATTTCTTCTTACTGTTAGGGGGCCTGTACATGACTCCCACAAGTAACTTCTTGTCTTTACCATTTCTCATCCCAACCTAAACCATTTCCATATCCTGAACTTAGGTCATTCCTTAGGGATGACCTAAATGGCCTACATGCTTTACCATTCATGTCCCAATCCATGTCCTCCTGGAGCCATGTCTCTGTAATGGCTATCAAATCATCCTTATTTATTTCTATGTGCGCTCTCAGTTGAGCTGTTTTGTTTTGAATGTTTTGTGCATTCAGATACAGAGCTTTTTATTTTATCGATTTTTAAAAAAATAACCTCTACTCATCTGTTGATTTACTGTTAGATTTGTTCTCTCTATCCCTTCCTGTCACTGTCAGTTTTTCATTTCCTGTAATAATACCTGTATTTTTTGCCTTGTCTCTACTCTTTGATTTACCACATCTTCCCAAATTTGTACCCTTGCTCCCACTACTTCATTTCAAACATTGTCTACTTCCCTAGTTATATGGCTCGCATGATACCAGTCCCAGCACAGTTCTGGTGTAGACCGTCCCAATGGTACAAATCCACTTTCCCCAATACTGGTACCAGTGCCCCATGAACCGAAAGCTTGGCCTAAATAGCCAAGTAGTTATGGTACTGGGTTTGTAACCCCAAGATCAAGAGTTCAAATCTCACAATGGCAAAACTATGAACCGGATCCCACTCCTCCCATACCAGGCTTTGAGCCACACATTTATCTCCCTAATTTGATTTGTCCTATGCCAATTTGCACATGGCTCAGGTAATAATCCAAAGATTATGATCTTTGAGGTTCTGCTTCTTAATTTGGTGCCAAGCTCCTCATACTGACTAAACAGAACCTTCTTCTTTGCCCTGCCTATGTCGTTGGTACCAACATAGACCATGATGACTGCATCCTCCCTTTCCCACTGCAAGTTCCTCTCCAGCCCCAAGTAGGCACTGGGCAGTCAACACAGCTGTCTGGACTCATGCTCTTTGCTGCAGAAAATGGTGTCAATCTCCCTGACTATACTACCCCTACTACCACTACATTCTTTGTAACTCCCCCTACTTGAATGGCTTTCTGTACCACAGTGCCATGGTCAGTCAGCTCATCCATCCTGTAGACCCCACTCTCATCCAAACAAGCTGAAAAATTCTCAAACCTTTTGGACTATTGCCAAGGTTGATGCTCCTGCACTCCTGCTGTGTGCCCTTACCTGCCTCACTTACAGTCACACCCTCCTGTCCCTGACCAAATTAGCAGACCATATCTTAAGGGTTGTGACTGCCTCCTGCAATAAAGTGCCCAGGTAACTTTCCCTATCCCTGATATGCCACAGCGTCTGCAGGTTGGCCTCCAGCTCACTAAGCCGGAGCCAAAATTCCTGCAGCCACAAACACTTACTGTACATGTCTTTGCTCTGGATCACACTGGTACCCAAAAGATCCCACATTCTGCAATTGCAGCACATCATCTGCCCTGGTAGCTCCAATATGTTTAACTAATTAATTTCTAATTAATGAATTATAATGAATAAAGTCTACTCCTCCCAATAGGAGTCAGCACTGCCAGTAAACTTTACAATGCTGATAAAACAATAAAGTACTTACAATACTGATAAATTAATAATACCAGTTACTGGTTTACCTGCTCCTTTTGCTGTACAAAAGTGGAAATCAAATGCAGGAGGCTGAAAAAGAGTAGAAGAAAAATCACCTCTTCCCTGCCCTTCACTGAACTACCCACTCAGCATACTTTACTTCTCGCAGTAAACCTTACTTAAAGCACTTCTTTCCTCCTATATACCAAATCTGACCCTTACTCTAAAATTGAACTTGAGAAAGATTTACCAGTTGAATTCCCATTTTGAACCAAATTCCCATATATATTCTGTCTCTGTCTCTGTCTCTGTCTCTGTCTCTGTCTCTGTCTCTGTCTCTGTCTCTGTCTCTGTCTCTGTCTCACACAGGCCAAGTCTCTCCTCACTGGCTAAGCACCTCTTACTGACTGTACACTTTAAAAGTCCCTTTCTTATAGAGAGCTGTGATTAGTCACGCTTTAGTTTAGCTTCCTGATATGGTAATCAACACCTATTCAGGCAAGGGCTTTCGGGTGTTTGACAGTTAATTGCCACTAAGGCAGCTTAACTAGTCTATTTAACTTACTTAAAGGTTGCTAGTTTTAAGCTGTTCTAGGTCAGAATCTGACCCTCACTCTAAAATTGAATTTGAAAAAGATTTACCAGTTGAATTCCCACTTTGAACCAAATTCTCAAATAAACTCACTTGGTCTCTGTCTCACTCAGGTAGAAGTCTCTCCTCACTGACTGTACACCTCTTACGGACCTGGGAATTCTGCCATGATTAACTCACTTCTGACTCCCAAATCTCTTGCACCATCTACAAGCACTAATTATGAGTATGATGGAATACTCTCCACTTGCCTGGATGAATGCAACTTCAACAAAACACAAAAAGCCCATCAGCATTTAGGACAAAGCAACTTACTTCATGGGAACACCATCCACAAACTTTAACATTCACCCCCTGCAACACTGGAGCACAGTGGTAGCAGCATGTACCATATAGTGAATGCACTGCAGCAACTCACCAATGGTCCTTTGAAACACCTTCCAAACCAGTGATCTCTACCACCTAGAAGAACATGGGCATCAGTCTCATGGGAACACCACCACCTGCAAGTTCCCCTCTGTGCCACACACCACCTTGACTTGGAAATATATTGCTGTTCATTCACTGCCATTCTTTCAAAATCCTGCAACTCCCTCCCTTATACCACAGGGCGCCTACACCACATGGGTTGCAGCTGTTTAAGAAGGTGTCTCACCATCATATTGTCAAGGACAAGTAGAGATGGGCAATAACCTCTGGCCCAGCCAGTAAAATTCAAATCCCAGGAAAAAATGTTTAAAAATGTATGAAAAGCAATTTGGTTTCACAGAAGGCAACATGATAGTAACCAGAGCATCTGTTTTGGTTATATTGACATTCTTGGGATGTGGGCTATCCACTCCAAGACGACCTGAGGTCATTAAGCAACAGCTACATATTGCATATTTTAGATGTAAAGGCTGGAATTTTCCATCACCATGGCGGGTTCCCCCATGACAAGGCTGGCGAGTCATTGCAACCTCCATTCACATCGGACCAGAAGATCCAACCAACATGAGGAGCTGGAAAATTCCGGCCAAAGTCTCATGGACTAGGTAGAATTGCAACTTATTTTCCTGTCAGGGTATCAATGAACCAGCTACATTATTACAATCTTCCAGAAGCTTTCATGGTCATTTTGTTTATCCAGACTTCTTAAATTCCATCTCATAACTTGTCATACATGTGGAATTTAAACTCCTAGTGGTGGGTTTATGTCTTCAGCCCCTGGGAGGTGATAATCTTTTAAATGAAAACAATTAAACTAAATCAACAAAGTTGGGATAAATCAGGCACAGCCCCTAATTCAGGTCAGCTGTAAAACCAAGGACAAAGTTTAAAGGAACCCCCTGGGAGGTGATGTGGTAGAACAGATTGTCCATTCTTTATAGAGCTGCATGCTTTTCATTTCATTAACTTTAATGCCAAGTGGTAAAGATGAAAATCCTCTTAGGCTATTCAACCATTGGGCTTCCCACTAACTTACCATACTCGTTTAACTAAATTCTGCTCAGTACATTCTGACCTTAATTTTCCAATTTGGGAAAATAGCCTCTGGGATCACTACACAGTTATCCTGGCAATGCATTGCAATGCTGATCAGCCTATCCAAAGTCAGAAGGTCTAGCCAGATTAGAAGTCATGGCTAGCAGGATTGGCTATCATGATTCAGGTGCTTCTCTCTCACTGGTACTTAACCACAACTGGCTCCATTTGGAAGATTCAGACAGCATGTCTCAGAACAAACTTTCAATCCAGCTAATAGAGTCACTTGGGTACCAAGGCATAGTGACAGGCATCTAAGTATACAATACAGTCTTAAAGCTGCCCACTTGGATTGAGTTGTATGGCCAATTGTCATTTCTAGCTGCAAACCTATGTAGAGATAGAATTCTACATCTAATTTTTTATTTAAAGTAATACGTTAACCACTACAGTCTCAAAAAATGCCAAGTGTCTTATATCCATTAAAGGCTATATTTAAAGGGCTGGAATCTGTGCTCCAAATCAAGAAGTATATTTGTATTTAATTCATTCTTCATGTGTGCTCTGCCTGGAGGTCTGGTCCTTGACTCATTATTTGCTGGTGCATTATTCTGTGCTGTTTCTTAACAGTTTTTGTCAGTGGTGGTTCGCCATGACATTCCACTCTCAAAGACAGGCCTCAAATCTACCTTAGCCAGAATGGAAATTAAACCCATGCCATTGATATTATTCTAAAGTGTATGCTAGTAATCTAACTAACTGAGCTAACCAGCCCTCTTATATTTAGCATATATTGTGAATTTTAATGAAATTAATTAAATAGCTGTTTGGCATTACAGAACTTGAGTATTGCTGAGAAAAGAGGCATGCAGTTGAAGCTTTTCATCTTGCACTCACCAGGACAGATACGTTCAAAAAAGCAAGTGTAAAGGGAACAACAGTTTATACTCCATGAGAAAAGAATGCTGTTTGGTTGTCAGATGGACTCTGATTGGTAAAGCCGTTGCCAAGGAGAATACACCAGGAAACAGTTAACTGTCAAGATTTTGAATAAATTCAAACCATGCAAGTCAACTCTGATTTGGCAAGGCATTGCCATGGGGAATGAACCAGGGAGTGGCTGTCCCCCAAGCTTTTGTTTAGTTGAAAAAGGCACAATGTGTTGAGATGTTCCTTCGGTCTGCAGAGGTCAGGGTCCTGTGTGTGAATGTATGTAGCTTCTAGCATGCATAAGTGAGCCATACTGCAAGCCTGACTGGAATATAGGAAGGAACATAGGGTCATAAGAGCAGGAGTAGACCATTCGGCCCCTTGAGCCTAGTCCACCATTCAACTAGATCATGGCTGACCTCTTAGCTCCATGCCATCTTTCCATGTTATCCCTGTCATTAGTATCTAGAAATCTATCTATCTCTACTTTCAACATACTCAATGACTGACAGCCACAGCCCTCTTAGATAGAGAAATCCCTCTGACAGAAGAAATTCCTCTTCGTCTAGTTCCTAAGTGGCCTACCTCCTATTCTGAGGCTGTGTCCCCTCATTCTAGACCCCTCCCAGCCAAGGGAAATATCATACCTGCATAAAACCTGTCTATCCCTTTAAGTATTTTGTACATTCCAATGACATCATCTCTCATTCTTCTAAAATCTAGAGAATACAGGCCCAGTCCACTCAATTTCTCCTCATAGGACAATTCTGCCATGCCAGCGATTAGTCTGGTGAACCTTCTTTGCACTCCTTCTATGGCTAGTATATCCTTCTTGTTAGGGGGAAATTAAAAATACTAAAAGAGAATAGAGTAAGAATTTACTGAAAAACCCCTAAAATCTCCAGGCAGACATGCTGCTAAACAAATTAAGAGTTGAAGATTACCAGATGAACATTGCACAGCCTTGAAAGTCAGACTGGAGACAAAAGTATGACATAAATTAGGTTAAGTGCACTCCTTTCTCAGATAGGGAAGGGGCAGATGATTTTAGCTTAGATATGAGAAGGTGAACAATGGACAAAGAAGGGGGCTTTGATGAAACACAAACTGTCTTCAGTTGTAAGAACCAAGGATCTTGTGTATGTGTTTTAACTTTGATTGGATAATATAATTATGTATACATCCTTTAGAATAATTGGTTAGCAAAATCACATGTTTATGTACTCAAGAGGATGGAGATTGTATGGAGCCGATTTGTCGGTTACTGATTGGATGTATTCAAATGTACCCAAATGTGTTATAATGAGAAAAGGTACAAAAGAAGTGAAATGTAATCAATCAGGGAGCTGGGTCTTCATTCTTAGGAATGATTGTGGCTCCCTTGCATATGCTTGAATAAAACCAGTTAAAAGGAAGCTTGAGTCTCGTGTGGTCATTGCGGGATTGGAGGATGTAGAGTCTCTCCTCTTAACTTCCTTAGGTAAGGAAGCTAAAACTGCACACAATGCTCCAGGTGTGGTCTCAGCAAGATTCTTTACAACTGCAGCAAGACGTCCTTACTTCTGTACTCAAACTCCTTTGCAATGAGGGCTAACATACCATTTGCCTTCCTAATTGTTTGCTGCACCTGCAAACTAGCTTTCAGTGACTTATAAACAAGAATATCCAGGTCCCTTTTGGCATCAACATTTCCCAATTGCGCCCCCATTTAAGAAAAACTCTGCAACTATGTTTTTACTACCAAAGTGGATAACTTTACAGTTTTCCGCATTTCCACATCAAACTTTTATGGACAGGAGGGATTTTAATTTAATTTCTCCTCTCGCCACCCATCAGTAACCAGAAAAGTGTTTTGATTTTGATTTCCCCTTTATAAGCGGTGGCATATTTCACAACCCCTGAGTTTTGGTGTGATCCAGTTTCTATTAAGAACGCCACAGAAGACTCAAGTTAGGGTAAATTCAGAAGGGTAGTTTATTCAAGCACACTGAAACATGAGAGGAGGGTTGAAACCTAGCCTCCTTTTTCACTAATACAATAATAAAGGGGAATAGAGAAAGAAGGATTTACAGGGAAATGACCATAGAGTAAAGAATTATTGCTTCATATAAGTCCAGAATCAAAGTCCAATGGTGTATTCTTTCACAGAGGTTGGCTGGTTGAAGACTGATGCTAGGTAATTCACTTTTCCATTAGTTTTAATGGTCTAATGGTCTAGCTAAGTCAGGCTGTGTTAGTTGTAGGGGGTGGTGGTGTGTGTCAGCTTCACCTCTGACTTCTGAGCAGTTCAAATCGCTCCCACTCCCTGGGTTCTAGACCTTGGACTTATTTGGGGTTGTGACAAAGTGCAGCAGACAACTGGTTTTGTTGCAAGAAAAAAACTGTGTTTATTGAAGTCACAAATGAACTTATAACATTAGGATTACACTGAGATTATACAGACTTACAAAGTACACTTAGTTAAGAATGGGGAACACACGGCATAATGAGGGAAAATCACGCTAATAATCCCCTTCCCCTTGTCCCACCCCCAAAAGCTAACTAAATTGAACTAGGAGAGGTTAGGGATCATGTTCACCAACCAGGGTTCCTTGACAGTTTGAAATCCAGCCAGGTAAGCCGGTTGCAGTTTTGGGGTATGCTCTTTGTGTCCTCTGGGGCCTGCCATCTCCACATGGTCCTGGTCTGTGGAATCTGTGAAAGTTCTTCAGTTGGGTGGAGGGCGCGGTTGTGGGTGGTCAATCTTCGTGGAGGGCTGCGGTTGTGGCCTTGTTGTCTTCGGTTGAGCCTGCCACCCCATGCCCCTCACCGTTATGTTGCCTGCGGGCCTGCAAAACTCCAGATCTCATCCCTCCGCTTGGCTCAGCTCCCTGCTTAAACTCTGCAAAACTGCTTCTAACTGCTCACTGCCCAAAACTGCTTTCAAAACTGCTCAGCCTTCTGTGTGACTGCCCAAAAACTGCTCACTTCAGATCTCCTGGCCCAGTTACACTGTTTTTTTCGAATTTATTATCTCAATCCAAATCAAGGTTAGTTCTTTGTTTGATTTTGGTGGGCTTCCCCAGGTGATTGTTGTCTCGTTGTTTTTAATGAGCTCACATGATGTTTATCATTGTCTTCCTGCCCCTGTAACTAGTCTTGAACTGAAAGCCATTGTATGTATGGAGTATTGATGGGTTTGCATAATTGCATTGATTGTGGTCTTCCTGCCCCCGTAGTTAGTAGCGATTATTTATGCAAGATTTTGATGGGCTTTAGTTTCGTGTTGATTGTTTTAAAGGGAAGAATGCGTATTCCATCTCCTCTCATTGTCTGGTTTCAGGTAAAAGTCCAAAAGTCATATCCTTGTTGATGATATGAAAAATGTGGGAATTTTGAGAACCCTTCAAGGGGTCTGGGGGGATTAGGATGAGTAAACATTTAATGAGAAGAATGAAAAGCATGGGGGAGATATAGTATAAAGGGTAATAAATGCTAACGGCTAATATACATTATCAGTGATGTCAGATCACGTGTCGCTGGAACTCAGAGGGAGAGATGGTTCCAGAAGCAGACTCATAATTATCGAATCCTGTATATGGTTGTATATAGTTGATAATTGTTTGCAAGTTCCTGGATGCTTTGTTTCCAGTAGTCTCTGTTAAACACACCCTGGGACTATTTATGATAATATTTCAGTATTCTCTTATTCAATAGCACTTTATATGCATTGGGTTTAATAGTGTATTCTTGTGCATGAATTTTAATGGAACATTATTTCTTATGCTTTCATAAAATAGTTTCAGATGAAGAAGGTCTTTTGACCTATTTAATCCCATTGTTCCAGGATACCAAAGCAGCTAAGTATGCAAGCCGTTTCTTAAATGAGTTCAAACACCTTTCCTCTTTACTGATCCAAACTCTGAATCGCCTTTTCCCTGAAATAAACACTTCCTGGCATCTGTTCTCAATGTACCCTTCACATACCTAAACCTGTGCCCTCTTGTTCTGATGACTTGGTGCATTTGAGATTGCTATTCATTGTTTACTTTCACTATCCCATTATCTCTATAAAATGAGATTTTTTTTTAGTTCTATGTCATCTGGCTGTTCCTCATAAAGAAGAAAGAACTTGTATTTATACATTGCTGTTAATGACCTCAGAATGTCCCAAAGCATTTTACAGCCAATGAAGTGCTTTTTGATGTGTAGTCACTGTTGTAGGGAATACACAGCTTAAACCCTCTCACAGATCAGCCTCATTACTCTTCTCTGGAAGTTTCCCTTATGTCACAGTAGCATGAATTGTATGCATTTTCCAGATAGAGCCTGAACTTAAAAAGTGAAATGGGATCTCATTTTTGGAATTGAATGTGGAGCTCAACACACCACATGATCTTCAGTGCATTTGTTTTAAAATGTAAAATTTATTTCATAGTATCTAGTTTTGACCATTATCAATATGAATGGAAATATTGCTCTGAAAATGCTTCAAGAAGGAGTGACCAGTTGTCAGCCTTGCTGCATTCATAGAGTGCTGCTGCTTCTGAGTCAGAAAGTTGTGAGTTCAATCCCTGTGACAAAGACCAAAGCATGTAATCTGGACTGGAAAAGTTGTTGTTTTGCGCAAGGTGTCATTGTTTGGATGGGTCATTAAACTAAGACCTTGCCTTTTCTCTCAATAGAATGTAAAATGCCCCATAGTGCTATTCAAAGAAGGGCAAGAATGTTGTGGCTATTATTCATCAATCAACCAACATCACAAAATAAAAGAAATCATCAGGTCAGTTAACTAATTGTTGCTTGTGGGACCACGCTATGTGCAAATTGGCTATTGTGCTTCCCTACATTATTTTTTAAAGTGCTTTATCGGCTATACAGTGCTCTTGGGTATTCAGGAGTCATGAAAGGTACTATCTAAGTGCAAGTTGTTTTTCATTCTTAAGAAGAATGGTAATCTGAAATCTGAAAAGAGGCCAAGAGATATAAATTTGAGGCTTTTAAAACAAATACAAAGACTAGAGCACATCAAACCCCAAATAATACAAATTACTTGCACTATTTTATTTGTGGAATAACTTAGTCAAAGTATTCAAAATGTTACTCATATAACAGGAACTAAAGGGAGGTATGGTTAGCCCAGATAAGGATTTGATAAAAGTGATTTTTCATAATGGCCATTGTATATGGATCAAACTAGGCTTTGTAGAGTAAAGAGTTAATGGTAATGTTAATGAGACAATGGTATTAATGATGTTGGAAGCATGACATTGGGGTCAGATAATCAAGAGGCTCCAAGACAGCAAGACACAGAAATAGTCTGTGTTCATGGAACCTTCTACTTACGCAAAGTCTTGTAATTAGTGTAAATATATGGTTTCTAGAAAAACTATGTATTGCCTATCTCAGGTCACTCCTAGGATAAGGGATGCCTCATCGAAACCAGTTTTAACTAAATAGGTTTGTTTAATTTTATGTTCTTCTTAACCCAGGTATGATGACTTATTTTTCAAATTCATAATCCTGCTCCAGGATAATGTAGCAAATAAACATACAATAATATAAGCAAAATAAGGGTTATTTTAGCTTATGCTGTCAGGGTAATACTCTGGTCCCATAATGTGCATGTCACCGCTATTTTAAGCATCTATTTTATTAAAATAAGTCTCTTCATTATTTTTGGGCACAGAATATACATTCAAGAAGCAGTCCTAACATTCTCTAGGACACCATCTTGCTTCCTCTAAGAGAATCATAACCTACTGATTCCTGTAGTTGTGCAGACTTAAAACTTGCCCAGTCCTCATCCATAGATTTATATATAAAATTTGACAGCTTGAGATATTTCAATTAAATTGCCGTTTGAAATGTCTCTAAACAAACAGCTAGACTTTCTCTCATAATGAAATGTACATTCATTGTCTACTGACACATTGCCTGAACCCATCAGGCTCGGAGCTATGTTTTCCACCATATCATTCATTCTCTTGATTGATAAGTTTTGATGAGCTGCAGGACATTCAAGTTTCAAACTGGGAATCTTTCTCATAACAAAATACTTCAAAGCTGCTTTGGTGGGAAAAAAACTAATTATGTTTGCATTCCAATTTGTCTTAACATTCTGTGTGCAATTTTAGCTCAAAGAGAAGCATAAAATTGAAAAACAGAGTTTACAGTTTCTCTTAGAGGCTAAATAAGAACGTTAAAATATAATAATAAAATTAACAAAAGTGACTTTAAATGGAATAGTTTATGAATAGTTCTGTGAATCTTTTTGTTGACATGTTCCATCACAGAGCATGTTATTTGTGACTGTTTCAGTGCTGTACTTGGGACGATCATCTGGTGACCCAGCTATCACATGCTCCCTCAGCTGTTGGGAAGTATCTGTGGTGTGCTCACCGCATTGTGTTCCCCGATTTTTATGTGACCCCTAAGTGGACTGTCTGGGTGTAACTGTGCTGGCAGAGGTGGGTGATGAGGAAGATGGGTGTTACTGTGCTATAGAAATGGGTGATGAGTGAGATGGGTTTATCTGTGCCAGTGTCGCTGGGTATAACTGTGCTGGTGGAGGTGGGTGATGAGGCTGATGGGTGTATCTGTGCTGTAGAAATGGGTGATGAGGGAGATCGGTGTAACTGTGCCGGTGGAGGTGGGTAGTGAAGTAGATTTGTGTAACTGTGCTGGTGGAGGTGGGTGATGAGGGAGATGGGTGTAACTGTGCTGGTGGAGGTGGGTAATGAGGGAGATGGGTGTAACTGTGCTGGTGGAGGTGGGTGATGAGGGAGATGGGTGTAACTGTGCTGGCAGGAATGGGTGATGACATGCATCTTCTGGAACGCAGGCTGCTTTGTCCCCGGAGTTTGAGTCTTCAGGCTCCTGTCATGGCTGTGGCCCTGCCCTTGGAGGTGATGACCTGTAGTGGAGAATAAACGAATCACATTGAGAATCATCATAGCTTGTGTGGTTCACAGTTCATCACATCCTTCCTGTGTTCCCTTCTGCCACCATTAGCCCTACTTGCTCTTGGCTGGTCCAGCCATATTGTCTGCAACAAACCATGCCCCATCCTCCCCAGTGATCTCCATCACCTCTGCCTTGGTTGCTACAAGGAACCTGAAGTCAGGAACTCTTCCTCCTGTGCGTCCCCACTCCATGACATTGTGGGTCTGCTTGTCCTGCATGACAACATGTAATATGACACTGAACTACTTTGTCTGCATGCATCCCAATCACACATACAGGCCTGTCATTCACACGTTACATCTAAGCGCTTACAAAAACCAAACCTCCATATGCTTTTGCCTCAATGGGCTTGTGGTACTAAGTCTGATCACACATTCAGTCTTCAAGCAAAGCTGCTCATTTGCACATTTACATTAATGATAACCACATGAGAAACTCCCGCTGAAGATGCAACACTGGCACTTACCATTGTGGATTGGAGCAGGTCATTGACCCGTTTTCTGCACTGGGCCCAGGTTCAATTTGTCATCCTACAGTTGCTTGCCTCCTCTGCCAACTCCATTCCAGGTATCCCTCTTTTGCCTTGTTAACCTCATTGCTTTCCATTTCTCTCCTGGTGTTTGACAAGGTGTTTACTAAAACCCACTTTCACAGCCATATCTCCTTTCTCAGTGACTGTCTCCATCTCCGGTTACCCCACGTGGATTTCAACTGAAATTCCATCCCTCTTGTTTCGAATCCACCCAGGATTACAGGTATCTCCGGGACATAAAACGTTTCCCGGACTGCTGTCCCCATCACATTCTGAGATCCACACTCAGTGCCATGCGCCAACATATGAACCCACTTGACGTCTCCCTCCAGCAGCTCCGCCACACCCTTTTACAAAGCTGCGCATGCCCCCAGTTTAATTTTATTCTTCGTCTCATCCGACACCTCAACAAGAAACTTTTTCTCTTTCTCTCAAGTGCTAAGGAACGCAAGCTCCAACAACTCATCGACACCAACACCCATCTAGGACCCTCCACCCCTGCCTGTCCCTCCGTTACCACCCCATCTTCCAATCCCAGCCCCGGGCCGTGTATTCACTATATCCCTTGACCTTCCCCTCTCCGACGCTGAATGTTCAGTGTTCAGCAAAGGATTTAGTTTCATACCCTTATGCCCCCATCTCAATGAAGTTCAGGCTTGGCATGATGATGAACTCTTCTTCCGTCGTCTTCGTTTCCGTGCTCACTTCTTTGGGCAGGAGTCCTCTCCCTATTCAACAGATCCTTTTACCTACCTCGAATATTCCCCCTCCCTCTGGATTCTTACCTTCTTTTGATCTTTTCATTGAGAACTGTCGGCGTGACATTAGTCGTCTCAATTTCTCTGCTCCTCTCACCCATTCTAATCTGTCTCTCTCTGAAATTACTACACTCCATTCTCTCAGGTCCAACCCCAACATTGTCATCAAACCCGCTGGCAAGGGTGGTGCTGCTGTTGTCTGGCACACTGACCTCTACCTCGCGGAGGCTGAGCGTCAACTCGCAGACACTTCCTCCTACCTCTCCCTGGACCATGACCCCACCACTGAACATCAAGCCATTGTTTCCAGGACTGTCACTGACCTCATCTCCTCTGGAGATCTTCCTCCCACAGCTTCCAACTTGATAGTCGCCCAACCTCGGATGGCCCGCTTCTACCTCCTACCCAAAATCCACAAACAGAACTGTCCCGGTAGACCGATCGTGTCAGCCTGTTCTCAGCCTGTTCCTGCCCCACGGAACTCATTTCTTCTTATCTTGACTCCCTTCTCTCTACCCTTGTCCAGTCCCTTCCCACCTACATCCGTGATTCCTCTGACACCTTACGCCACATCAACAATTTCCAGTTCCCTGGCCCCAACCGCTTCCTCTTCACCATGGATGTCCAATCCCTCTAAACCTCCATCCCCCACCAGGATGAACTGAGGGCCCTTAGTTTCTTCCTCGAACAGAGGCCTGAACAAACCCCATCCACCACTACTCTCCATCTGGCTGAACTTGTTCTCACACTGAACAATTTCTCCTTTAACTCCTCTCACTTCCTCCAAATAAAAGGTGTGGCTATGGGTACCCGCACGGGCCCCAGCTATGCCTGTCTCTTTATGGGGTATGTGGAACATTCCTTGTTCCACTCCTACTCTGGCCCCCTCCCACAACTCTTTCTCCGGTACATTGATGATTACTTTGGTGCTGCTTCATGCTCTCATCGGGACCTGGAAAAATTTATTAATTTTGCTTCCAATTTCCACTCCTCCATCATTTTCACATGGTCCATCTCTGACACTTCCCTTCCCTTCCTTGACCTCTCTGTCTCAATTTCTGGTGATAGACTGTCCACCAATATCCATTACAAGCCTACCGACACCCACAGCTACCTCGACTACAGCTCCTCACACCCCGCTACCTGTAAGGATTCCATCTCATTCTCTCAGTTCCTTCGCCCCCGTCGCATCTGTTCTGATGATCCTACCTTCAAAAACAGTTCCTCTGACATGTCCTCCTTCTTCCTTAACTGAGGTTTTCCACCCACGGTCGTTGACAGGGCCCTCAACCGTGTCCGGCCCATCTCCCGCGCATCCGCCCTCACGCCTTCTCCTCCCTCCCAGAAACATGATAGAGTCCCCCTTGTCCTCACTTATCACCCCACCAGCCTCTGCATTCAAAGGATCATCCTCCACCATTTCCGCCAACTCCAGCATGATGCCACCACTAAACACATCTTCCCTTCACCCCCCCTATCGGCATTCCGTAGGGATCGTTCCCTCCGGGACACCCTGGTGCACTCCTCCATCACCCCCTACTCCTCAACCCCTACCTATGGCACCTCCCCATGCCCATGCAAAAGATGCAATACCTGCCCCTTCACTTCCTCTCTCCTCACCGTCCAAGAGCCCAAACACTCCTTTCAAGTGAAGCAGCATTTCACTTGCATTTTCCCCAACTTAGTCTACTGTATTTGTTGCACCCAATGCGGTCTCCTCTACATTGGAGAGACCAAACGTAAACTGGGCGACCGCTTTGCAGAACATCTGCGGTCTGTCCGCAAGAAAGACCCAAACCTCCCTGTCGCTTGCCATTTTAACACTCCACCCTGCTCTCTTGCCCACATGTCTGTCCTTGGCTTGCTGCATTGTTCCAATGAAGCCCAACGCAAACTGGAGGAATAGCACCTCATCTTCGGACTAGGTACTTTACAGCCCTCCGGACTGAGTATTGAATTCAACAACTTTAGATATTGACCTCCCTCCTGCATCCCCACCCCCTTTCCGTTTCTTCCCCTTTCCTTTTGTTTTTTTCCAATAATTTATATAGATTTTTCTTTTCCCACCTATTTCCATTATTTTTAAATCTTGTATGCCCTGCTAGTCTTTCCACCCCACCCCCACTAGAGCTGTACCTTGAGTGCCCTGCCATCCATGCTTAATTAGCACATTCGTTTAGATATCACCACCTTCAACACCTCTTTGTTCCTTTGTCTGTGACATCTTTTGATTTTCTGCTCCTATCACTGCTTGCTTGTCCCTACAACCACACCAGCACCCCCCCACTTCTCTCCCCCTCACCTTAAACCAGCTTATACTTCACCACTCTCCTAATATTCACTCAGTTCTGTGGAAGGGTCATGAGGACTCGAAACGTCAACTCTTTTCTTCTCTGCCAATGCTGCCAGACCTGCTGAGTTTTTCCAGGTAATTCTGTTTTTGATTTGGATTTGCAGCATCTGCAGTTTTTTGTTTTTATCCATTCAGGCCACCTTGGTCTGGCAGGAGAGCTCTCTGATTCCATCTTCAGGAAAGAGCACCTCCTGCCTTTCCCCACGGCAGCCTAGAGGAGAATCTGCAGGGAGAAATTGCTGAAGGTCAGTCATTAGGTCTGATGTGGTCTTGGGCTTAAACTCACATGAGTACGGCCATTCCAATACTGCAGTGTTCTGGCAGTGATGCGGAGCCTCCCTATTTGACTAGCAGGCTCTTTAATAGATCTGCTTTTATCATCTGGCAGTGGGTTTCACCAATCAAAAGCTTCCTCCATCACTTAATTGCAATCTTTCACTTGCATGTCATCGGCACTTAGAATTTTAATCATAGCCACATAGGATATAGCAAAAAGAGAGAGAATGGAAGTGGCACATAGCTCTGGTTACAACATTGGGGATGGCATGCTGATGACAAAATGCCAGCCTATATTTTTAACTTTTCCCAGTTTTGCTGAAAGGCCATAAGACCTGAAAAGCTAACTGCTTCTCTCCCCACACATGCTACCAGGCCAGCTGAGTTATTCCAGCATTTTCTGCTTTAATTTCAACAAGGGTCTGTGTTGCTCGCCACCTGTGTTCCACCTGCCTCCTCTGCCTCTTGCTGTATACCTGGTGCCAAAGACTCTGTCCTTGAGGTGGCAAGGTTGTGCCTGGTACAGTAGACCGCAACATATCATGGCACTTGCTCTAGAAACTATGGAAAGGTTCCTCTGGAGAAGTCTACGCAGGAGAAGTGAAGCTTAAATGTCCCAATGGTCTGCTCTATATTATTTTGTGTGGCAATATGTTATACACTTATAACATTGTAGCATTTTTTATACATTTTCTGCCCACGTGTGTGTGAGTTATGAACTGGAGTCATGAGCTATGTGGCCAGTGGATTGCCCTGGCTGCGCACCATCCACCCTTTGGTTTGATGCTCAAACACTGATGGAAAAATTGACTGTCACAGAATAAAGGCTTTTTCTTAGTCTTCCTTATAATAAATCACGACTGCTCCCATGTAAAGGCATTCACCTGCATAATCTGCTGAGTACAGTTGTACACAAGGTGGACATTATTGACTGAGTTGATTCCCATTTTTAGTAGCTGGTTCCGGTACATCTCTGAATTAACCTGTACCTGCAAGGCAATATTTGTGCATTTAATATCTCCCTGCACCATGGCAAAGCCTTGAGCTCACTCAGCCGGTTTCTCCCTGGAAAGAGAGAATTCAATGTATTCCTCTCTCCCTACATACAGAGTGTCAGTGACCTCCTTTATATAACAATTGCCAGCAACCTGTAGGTATTGGAGATCTCACCTGCTCCAGCCTGGAAGGAGCCTGACACAAGGAACTTCAAGGCCATCGTCATCGTTACAGCCATAGGCAATGCTGCCTTTGGCCTTCTCTGAGATTGCTTGCAATAGAAAGCTGATACTTGTGAAATGGAGATGTCATACACACAGTTCATCTCTGAGGTTGGAATAGAAGAATCGTTCCCTAAAGTCCCTGTTAATATTCTGCAAAATAATTTCAAGTGTTCTACCTCTGTTTTTCAGGACTTCCATATATCCATCCGTCTGACTCTTTTTCCCTCCCTTTCTGTTAGTTTCTCATTTTTCCTGTTTGCTCCTTCTCCCATTTGCTTCCCACTCATTTGGAGGGGGTGGAGGGAGCAGATGTTATGTAGCCTGTAGGGGTGGGAAATGTGGCATGCACCTGTCAGCTTTGTGAAGTCGTGTGTGAGGTCAGCGGTTTTTCTTGCTTAATTCCGTGGCACAAGGGAGGGGAGCAAGAGAATCGACTCTTGCATGGAGGCTCAGGACTGGCGAGGATGATTCGGTGCTGAGGGAGTTTTTAGGGTAGAGTCGGGGGCATGGAGGAATAAAGCGGGAAGGGCCTTTTGTCCTGGCTGTGGATGCGGGGTGGTGGTGGGGACAGTCAGTCAATATGAGAAAATGATGGGCCTAAAGGACGATGTCAGTATTGTCCATATTTGGGTCCATCTCAGGGTGTTGGCTGGCAGAGTCCTTACAGGGATTTGAGTTCACCTACAACATTTCAATCATCCACGTTGATTGATCTGAGACAATGACCTTTACAATATATAGGGGGGAGGACCAGCTGACCCTGCAAGGAACATTCAATAAACTGTGAACACAAAAATGCACCATATTTTGTTTCTTCTACAATAAAAAAAAGTCCCAAACTTGCCTGTAACCATCAGTGGCTGCCAGCCATGAGGCATGCTGGTTCACTCTGACTAAACTAGCCTCATGCACGCATGAATAAAGTGAAGCCAATGTAATGTGAAATATTTACAAATATTTTGAAAAGCAACTGTGCCACCTTTGTGATTTCAAGTCTTATGTTAATGACAATGGAGTTGGGCGGGGAAGATGTGGCTGTGATGCAGAGCCTCATTGTTTGACCAGAGGGCTCTTTAACAGATAAAAGCAAAATACTGCGGATGCTGGAAATCTGAAACAAAAACAAAAATAGCTGGAAAAACTCAGCAGGTCTGACAGCATCTGTGGAGAGAAACACAGTTGACATTTCGAGTCTATATGACTTCATCAGAACTAAGGAAATAGAGAAGTGAGGTGAAATATAAGTTGGTATAGGGGGGTGGGTGGGACATGTAGAGCTGGATAGAGGGCCAGTGATAGATGCAGGCAAAGAAGAGATTGCCAAAGATGTCATAAACAAAAGGGCAAAGGGTTGTTGACGGTAGTGATATTATCTAAGGAACGTGCTAATGGGGACATTAAGGGTAGCAAGCAGGACAAGCAAGTAACAGATGGCCCTAGTGGGGGTAGGGTGGGGGGATGAGATCAAAATGGGCTAAAAGGTGGAGATAAAACAATAGATCGAAATACATTTAAAAATAGGTGGGAAAAGAAAAATATGCTTTTTAAAACTTATAAATTATTGGTAAAAGGGGAATCGGAAAGAGGGTGGGGATGGAGAAGAGAGTTCATGATCTGAAGTTGTTGAACTCAATATTAAGTCCAGAAGGCTGTAAACTGCCTCTTTAACAGACTGTCTGTAGATGCAACATTTTCAGCAGGCAGCGAGTTTCACCAATGAAAATTTACCCACTGCTAATCGCACGTGTTTTCCATGCACATGGCTGGCCCTAGAATTTTAATCGTAATCACCTGAGAAGAGGCAGAATGAGAGAAAGCGGAAATGGTGCACAGTTCTAGTTATGCCACAGGAATAGCACGCTATTGACAAAATCCTGGCAGTTGAATGTGCCTCTGACATGTATCATCTACAGATCTACTCAGCTACTGCTCTTGTTAATTTCTTTTAAAGCCCATAGTTCTCAGCTAGGTTTTAGATAAATGTGATAAAATGGAGTGCTATGTACCTTTAAGAGAATGCAGTTAATTGACCATGTGACTGTATTGACCAATCACTACACAGTGTGAGCTACTTGGGTAACTGTAAGTCTAGAGCTGAAGTCTAGAAGCACACATGGTGTTAGTGTTCTGTTTTTTCCAATAAACCACCAGTGTTTGTTCAATTAATCGGGCTCTCTGCCTATATTTTTTCAAGCACCAACAAATGTGTTAATAATAAGGGCGCAGCTAGCGTTCGCCAGAGAAGGCGAGCCTGGTAACCAAAAACATAAAACTGGTGACGAGGAAAACCCAGATCAATTGATGGCAATCAAGAAAGCCGCGGTAAGCCAGTTACGTTACTTCGCCACTGCCTTGAAAGCTGTTTGAAAGCACAGTCTCCTTAGTCATCGAGTATGCTGCAGTTTGGGCATCTTGAACCATTCGACCCCGTTTCCGATGACTGGTCTTATCATGTCAAAAGCCTAGCGTTCTTCTTTACTACTAACAACATCATGGCAGAGGACAAGAAGAGGGCGATTCTTTTGTCCACATGTGGGAACAAAACGTATGAGCTGATCCGCAGCCACATGTCACTAAACACCCTGATACGAAGACTTTCGATGAGTTAGTAAATATTCTCAAAAACCTGAAGCCAAAGCCCTCAGTCACTTTGCAGCTTTTAAATTCAATTCGAGGAATAGGCTTCCAGGAGAGACAATCGCTGGCTATGTAACTGCTTTAAAGGAATTAACAGAATATTGTGAGTTCGGAACTTCAATTAATGACACATTGAGAGACCAATTGATATGTGGAATCGGGGACGATGCTATTCAAAA
Source organism: Carcharodon carcharias (assembly GCF_017639515.1). NCBI lineage: Eukaryota > Metazoa > Chordata > Chondrichthyes > Lamniformes > Lamnidae > Carcharodon > Carcharodon carcharias. Next base: position 126,541,758 of record NC_054472.1, on the reverse strand, counting down.
TCAATTGCTATCTGAAACTAATCTAGACTTCAGGAAGGCATTAGAATTGGCAACAACCATGGAGAGCACTGTTAGAGACTCAGAGGCAATAAAAGATACACAAAATGGCGCCATCCATCTTGTAGGGCGGGAATGGCTGGTAACAAAAGGTGTGAAAGCGTCGGACTCCACAGAAAGGCAGGAAACAGCCACTATGTACAGACCATTGAAGAACAACAGTTCTACAGTGAAAACCCTTGATGTTAATGAGAGAAATGCATCCAGGCAGCCTGCAGGTGATCGACAGTCCAGAAATATCAAATGTTTTTTTCTGCCACCACAATGGTCACAAAATGCGGCACTGTAAAGATAGGCTGAGACAGCATTTTAAAAACAAAGGTAGAAATCGCAAAATTTGTCTCGCTAAAGAACCAGAGGAAGCAGAATCTGACATCTATTCATTATTCAGCCTGAAAGTGGGTAGAACTAAGCCAATCCAGATAGTCATTAGAGTCAATGGACAACCCATCAAGATGGAGGTCAATACTGGGGCTATCAATGTCTGTCATAGGAGAACGTACGTTCAGATACTTGAATAAAGGAGTCCATCCTTTTACAGTTTGAACAACCGGATACTAAATTAAAACATTAACAAAAACAGAATTACCTGGAAAAACTCAGCAGGTCTGGCAGCATCGGCGGAGAAGATAAGAGTTGACATTTCGAGTCCTCATGACCCTTCGACAGAACTTCTGTCGAAGAACAAGTTCTGTCGAAGGGTCATGAGGACTCGAAACTTCAACTCTTTTCTTCTCCGCCGATGCTGCCAGACCTGCTGAGTTTTTCCAGGTAATTCTGTTTTTGTTTTGAATTTCCAGCATCCGCAGTTTTTTTGTTTTTAAATTAAAACATTATATGGGCAAACAAATAAGAGTGAAAGGGATATGTCAAGTCCTGGTGCAGTATGGGGATCAGCCTGCAAATTTACCCCTTATAGTAATAGCTGGGGCAGGCCCCAGTTTAATTGGTTGCAACTGGCTCAAAGAGATTAAATTGCAATGGGCCGAGATTTTTCAAATCAGAACGAGAAACTTGCAGAAATTGTCACAAAAGTACACTGCCATTTTCAGTGACGAGCTAGGAAGGATTTGTGGGCTACGCAAACCCTAGATTTATCAGAGCCAAACTAGTCATTATGCTCTTCGGGACAAGGTTGAGACTGAGCTAAACAGGCTGGAAAAGTTGGGTATCTGACAACCAGTGCAATTTTTCGACACCCATAGCACTCATACTAAAGCCAGACCAAAGTGTTCGCTTATGCACTAACTATAAGTTAGCTGTAAACAGGGAAGCCAAACTTGATAGACACCCAATACCGAAGGTTGATGAATTATATGTGAAATTGGCATGGGGCAGCACATATTCAAAACTCAACATGAGCCATTCCTGCCAGCAGGCAGAGTTGGAAGAAGGCTCTAGAGAATTCATGACCATCAAGGATTGTATCAATGTACTCGACGACCCTTTGGGGTCTCATCAGCGTGTGCTATTTTCCAACATACCATGGAAAATCTGCTTCAGGGACTGCCCCATGTTATTGTTTATCTGGTTGATGTCTTAGTCACTGGACGAACAGACAAAGGACACTTAGCTAATTTGGATGAGGTGCTTCTCACAAGCGGGGGTACGCATGAAACGAGAAAAATGTATTTTCCAAGTTAAAGAGTTAGTTTACTTGGGCCATGAGGTCAACATGCAGAGTCTGCATCCCGTGGAAGAAAAGATCAAGGCTATTCATGAGGCACCTGCACCGAGAAGCACTACAGATCTAAAGGCCACTATTGGCAATTTCTCTCAAATCTTTCAACTGTGCTGGCTCCTTTATACGCATTGCTTAAGAAAAACCATAAATGGATTTGGCAAGCTCCGCATCAGGGTGCGTTTCTGAAGGTAAAGCAATTGTTAAGATCATCGGCCTTACTGGTCCACTTTGACCCAAAGAAATAATTGATTTTAACCTGCGACGCATCCTGTATGGTGTAGGGGCTGTACTTTTACATTGGATGGAGGATGGGTCCAAACAACTCATTGGTTATACATCTCGCACACGCAGTGCTGCAGAGCAACAATATTCTCAAATTGAGAAGGAGGGCTTGTTGTGTTTGGTGTTCAAAAATTCTATCAATACCTCCACGGTCGCCATTTTCACATTATATCTGACCACAAGCTTCTGCTGGGATTATTTGGAGAGGATAAGGTGATACCCCTCATCACATCTGCTCACACCCAGGGGTGGGCACTGATGTTCGCTGCTTACAAATACACTTTTATTCACCGATCGGGAAGCCAGATTGCACATGTTGATATGCTGAGCCTCCTTCCCCTGCCAGATAACAACATGAAGATTCCAATTCCCCAGGAACTTGCCTTAGTACTATACATTTGTATTCCTCCCCTATCCAGGCCAAACAAATCCGTGATTGGACAAGCCGTGATCCACTCTTATCTCACGTCCGGGAGCAGGTCTTGAATAGATGGTCAGATGAGCCAAAGCCAGAGTGAAGCCCTGTTTCAATCGCAGACATGAGCTCACCTGCCAGGATGGTGTATTACTCTGGGGAGTAAGGGTTATCATGCCCCTGACAGGGCGAAGGCCATTACTGGCCGAATTACATAGCGCTCACCCTGGCATTATTAGGGTGAAGATGCTCGTGAGCAGCTACTTGTGGTGGCCAGGGATGGATGCGGACATCAAAACCCTAGTCAAAAGTTGTCTTCAATGCCAGCAGGCACAAACACTAACCCCCTTAGCTCCATTGCACCCCTGGGAATGGCCGGGGCGGCCATGGGTGTGCCTCCGTGTCGACGACATGGAGCCCTTCTTGGGCATGATGTTCATTTTACTAATAGACGTCCACTCCAAGTGGATGGATGTCTATGAAATCTGGTCATGCATGTCTGTTGCCGCCATAGACCGTTTCCGATGCAGTTTTGCAGTGCACAGGTTACCGGAGGTGCTTGTGTCAGACAACGGGACTGCACAATTCCACAGGTTTACAACCCTCAATGGAATAACTCATGCCTTACCACCCCATCTCTAATGGTTTGGCTGAGTGGGCGTTCCAAACTTTTAAGTCCGGGATGAAGAAGCTGGGTGGGGATTCCATCAGCACCAGCAACAGATTGTCACGGCTCCTTTTCACATACCGGACAATGCCACACATGACCACCGGTATTGCCCCCGCTGAATTACAAATGAAGAAACGTCTCCACACCTCTGTCTAACTCTTATCAGGCTGAATTTAGCAGGGAGAGTGGAGAGAAGCCAAGATGCCCAGAAGGCCAAACATGATGGCCATAATCATGAAATAAATTTCACGGTGGGAGACACAATCCTTGCAAAAAACTTTGCAGATGGGCCCAATTGGCTATTAGGTGAAGTGAGTGCCCTGACAAGACCTCTCTCCTATAATGTATCGCTAAACAGCCGAATAATTAGACGACACGTAGATCATCTCAGGAGAAGAGAGACAGTTCCACAAGAAGGAATGCAGTCATCATTTGCGTTTGAGGCTGCACTGCATGTGAAAGAAATGTCACACGATTTGGAAGGACTGGTGGGACCTATTGGACCTGAAAGGATTGAAGACGCGAAGTTGCACACTTGCACCGACGAGCCTGGTGGACAGTTGACCCCTGAGAAGGGGGTCTCGGAAAAACCAGCTGAGGTCGTTGAGCTATGACTCTCGACAGCCCAAGGAAGCCTTGTGAGACACTTGACTTGTAAATAGTTATTCATGTAAATAATTGGAATGTCGTGAAGCTTGTCAATTATACTTTCAAGTAAATGGGAGGAATGTGGTAAAATGGAGTGCTATGTATCTTTAAGAGAATGTAGTTAATTGACCATGTGGATGGACAAATCGCTATACTGTGCAGGCTACTTTAGTAACTGTAAATCTAGAGCTGGAGGTGAGTGAAGAAGCATACACTGTGCTAGTGCTCCGTTCTTAGTTCCAATAAACCATCAGTGTTTGTTCAGTTAATTGGTCTCTCTGCCTGTATTGTTTCAAGCACCAACTAATGTGTTAATATCAAGGGTGCAGCTAGCATTCACTGGAAAAAGCAAACCCGATAACCAAAAATATAAAAATAAATGTATTCAGTTGGATTCTAGGGTGGAATAGGAGAGATCATCTGAAGCTGTTTTAACAGACCTAATTGCGAAGGAAGCTGTAAGCTGGAAGGAAGCAAAAATTTAGATTGAAATGGAATAGGAGACAGAGACTAACAAATTACAGGAGACTTGCGGAGTGGCAGGAGGCAGGACTGGGCCATATGAAGGCAAGTTTGATGTTGGAAGGGAGGAGTGAGGTGGGTCAGGAACTGGTGTTGGAAAGGACCAAAATATATATTGAGATAAAACACTATATATAGTTAGCAGAATTTATTTTAGATGGGTGGCATCATAGTGATAATGGATAGTAATCCAGAAATCCTGATTAATGACCTGGAGACATGAGTTCAAATCCCACCATAGCTGCTGGGGAATTAAAATTCAATCAATTAATAAATCAATAATCAAATGCTAGTTTCCTGGTACTGCTGAAACTAGATTGTTGTAAAAACCCATTTGTTTCACTACTGTTGTTTAGGATGGGGAGGTCTGCCATCCTTAGCTGGTCTCTTCTACGTGCTCTCCAGATCCCTACCAATTTGGATGACTCTTAACCGCCCTCTGATATCACCTATTCCTAGCAAACCACCAAAGAATTCTACATTATAGTTGTGATTACACATCAAAAGTACTTCAATGGCTATAAAGTGCTTTGAGATGTCCAGTGGTCATGAAAAGTTCTATATAAATGCATGACATTCTATTTCTCCTTTCAGAATAAAGCATTGGACTAAATCAGTTCAAAAAAGATGGTCCACCGCTACCTTCTCAAGAACAATTAGGGATCGACAACAAATGCTGGCCTTGCCAGCGATGTTTACATCCCAAGAATGAATTTAAAAAGTTGCACAGTTCCTTAATGGACTATATTTGTGTTATTATTTAATACAGTGTATTATAATTTATTGTGTTCTATTTGCAGTTTAAATTAATAAGAACATAAGAAACATAAGAAGTAGGAACAGCAGTAGACTATCCGGCCCCTCGAGCCTGCTCTGTCATTCAATAAGATCATGGCAGATCTGCTTGTGTTTCAAATTATACATTCCCATCTAACCCCAATAGCCTTTGATTCCCTTACCTAACAAGAATCTGTCTACCTCCGCCTTAAAAATATTCAGTGACCCCGCCTCCACCACCTTCTGAGGCAGAGAGTTCGAAAGTCGCACAACCCTCTGAAAGAAAAAAATTCCCCTGATCTCTGTCCTAAATGGGCGACACCTAATTTTAAAACAATGCCCCCTAGTTCTGGACACACCCACAGGAAAAGTGTGCTTTCCACATCCACATTGTCAAGGCCATTCAGGATCTTGTATACTTCAATCAAATCACCCCTCACTCTTCTAAACTGCAGTGGAAACAAGCCCAGTCTGTCAAACCTTTCCTCATAAGACAATCCAATCGTTCCAGGTATCAATCTAATAAACCTCCCCTGAACCATCTCCAACACATTTACATCTTTCCTTAAATAAGGAGGCCAAAACTGTGCATGCTATTCGAGGTGCGGTCTCACCAATGCCCTGTATAACTGAAGCATAACATCCCTACTTTTAATTGCAATTCTCTCATAATAAAGGATAGCATTCCATTAGCCTTCTTAATTACTTGCTGTACCTGCATATTAGCTTTTTGCGACTCTTGTACTAGAACACCTAGATCCCTCTGCATCTGAGAATTATGCAGCTGTTCCCCATTTAAACAATACTCTGCTTTTTTGTTCCTCCTGCCAAAGTGAACAACTTCACATTTTCCCACATTAAACTCAATGTGTCAAATCTTTGCCCACTCACTCAACCTATCTATATCCGTCTGCTACCTCCTCATGTTCTCTTTACAACATACTTTCCTACCTATCTTTGTGTCATCTGCAAATTTAGATACCATGCCTTCACCCCCCTCATCTAAGTCATTGACGTAAATTATAAAAAGTTGAGGCCCCAGCGCAGACTCCTGTGGGACTCCACTCATCACATCCTGCCAATCCAAAAAAGACCCATTTATGCATACTCTCTGCTTTCTGTCAGCCAGCCAATCTTCTATCCATGCTAAAATGTTACCCCCTACACCATGCATTTTTATTTTCCATAATAGCCTTTGATGTGGCATCTTATCAATTGCCTTCTGGAAATACAAGTACAGTCCATCTACAGTGCATATTATTCCTTCAAAAAAACTCCAATAAATTGGTTAAACATAATTTCCCTTTAACAAAACCATGCTGACTCTTCCCAATTGCCTTGAACTCTTCTAAGTGCCCAGCGATAACCTCCTCAATGATTGATTCTAACAACATCCCCACGACAGACATCAAGCTAACTGGCCTATAGTTTCCTGTTTTCTGCCCCCTCCCTTCTTGAATAGAGGGGTTATAGTTGCTACGTTCCAGTCTGATGGATCCTTTCCTGAATCTAGTGAATTTTGGAAGATTAACACCAGTGCATCGACTAACTCATCAGCCACCTCTTTTAAGACCCTTGGGTGTCGTCCATCCAAACTCGGAGACTTCCCAGCTCTCAGCTCCATCAAGTTGCTCGGTGAGTTCAATTTCACCAACTTCCTCTCTCCCTTTGACCTCCTGAAAATATTGTTTTGTAATAATTCATTGTTTGGTATCCATATTAAAATTGAACATCCTGTGTTTGTGCTTAAGTAATTACATTGCAAGTGTTATTATTCCATTGTGCGTCTTTAACTGATTTCTTTCTTGGCTTCAGATGTCACAGTTCACACATTTTGATACATGACAGTGCACTTAGCATGAACTAATTGCACTTGCTTTATATATTTTATTGATGTTAAATGTTATTTATTTTACTGTGAGCCATGAACTACAATAAGAACTACTTAACAGTGGAAACATTACCAAGAAGCCAGTGGAGCATAAAAGACCAGAAGAATGTGGAGTTTCCTGCATGCGCGAAAAAGCACAGAAATCTCCCTGAGGCAGCTCTGTGCTTGATCTTTAAAAATTTTAATAAAGAAAAAAATAAATTTTAAGACATGTCCCTTCATGTGACAGTGTCACATGAGCTGGGACATGTCAATGAATTTTATTAAAAAATTTGATTAAACTTTAAAAACCTTCATGAAACCTCATCCCACCCGTAGGTTGCCTGGGCTCCTCGCCTGCCCACCAACCTTAAGGTTGGACGGACAGCTCAGCTAATTAGTTCAATTGTTGTTTAAATGGCCTTAATAGACCTTTGACAGTTGGGTGGGTGCGCAGCTGACTCTGGTGCATGCTTTCTGAACTCAAGATCTGAATGATGCGCGGGGACGTTGGGCCGTACGTTGGGCTCCATCCTCGCTCGCTGACCCAAAGATTCCGGCCTAAGTTTTGTTAATAATAATATTTTTCTTTCAGAATATTTTATGTTACACCTTCCCTTCTACTCCACTTGTATGTCACAATCTTTAATTTTCTCTATGTGAATTTTTTTTTAAAGTGACTTTATTTTTAGTGCTTTTCATTTTCTGTGTGTGTGCCCATGAAAATTCTTTAATGTGATTGGCTGCTGGATGGGCTAATGACATCACTTCAACTTCGTGTTGGGATTCTCCAGTAAAAAATGCTGCAATCAGTTGCAGTACCTGTGAACAGTAATAGTGGTGAAATCCTATCAAGACCGCTATCTTAAAAATAGGTATTAATAGATTGGCTGGTTCTGACCTGTGTTTTGGGGACTATTTGGTTTACAGTTAACCCTGTAAAGCAAAAGCTGAAGGGGGCATTTTTGTTGTAGTCAAGTTATAAGATTATTTTTTAGTCATCCATGGGCTGTGGGCAATACTGGCAAGATCAGCATTTTTTTGCCTATTCCTAATTTCCCCAGAGAAAGTGGTGGTTAATTACCTTCTTCAACTGCTGTAGTCTATGTGTGAAGTACCTTCACAGTGATGTTAGGGAGAGAGTTCATGATTTTTACCCAGCAACAATGCAGGAACGGTAATAGGTTTCCAAGCCTATTTGACTTGGAAGGGATGTTGTAGATAACAGCATTCCCATGCACATCAGCCTTTGTTCTCCGAGGTGGTTGAAGCTGCAGGTTTGAAAGATGCTGTCAAAGGTGCCTTGGCGTGTTGCTGCAGTGCATTCTGTAGTTGGTACACATTGCTGCCATGAATTGCGTTCGTGGTGGAAACAGTCAATGTTTAAGGTAGTGGATGGGGTGCTGAGCTGGTGGGCTGCTTTGCTTTGGATGGTGCTAAGCTTCTTCAGTGTTGTTGTACTCATCCAGGCAAGTGGAAAGAATTCCACTTGCAGATGGTGGACAGGCTTAGGAGAATCAGGAGGTGAATTACTTCCAAGCAGCATAGGAAAAACACTAAATTCTTCCATATACAAGTACATGCTTCTCTTTAACTTTTGGGCTTCCAGTGGCCTGGGAAACCTGGTTAGGCTGTGTTAAAGCTGGAAGAGTGATAAAGTCTGAGGCGAGCGGCCTCATTTAAATATTTGAATGCATGACCCACCACTCTCCATCCAGCTTCTGTTAAAATTAAGGTGAGTTGGGCTTGGTATGATGTTTTTTTACGTTTTAACCACCCTACTGACCCAAACCCACACATTTTTGGGGGGTTAAGTATATACCCTCCAAATCCAAGACCTGCTATTGTGATTGGCTCCTCACCCACTCCTTAAGGTTCTGATGTACAGCAAGTAATTTAGGATGAAAGAGAATTTATCTCTTAGGGAGTAAAACTGCCAAGACTGATCCAATAGATTCTGGCAGAGATTGAGAGAAGGCAAAAGCCTTTAAGGGTGGTCACGCTCCTAGCCCATTCTAAAATCATCACTAGGTCAGCAAGAATGACAAGTTAGATTAGCCAAACAAGAAGTTTGAGATTGCTTTAGTACTGTGAGCCTTGCATGACGAAATAAAGCTCAAAATGAAACATCCCCTTTAGTTCTTGTATGGGTGCAGAATGGGTTGGAATACACCGGAGGCCATCAAAAGTGGCCCACAGATGCCTTTAATAAAAAACAGCAAGATAACTTGTTGTTTTATCAGGGTTAGTGGACAGTTTCACAATCACAAAACCAGTATTGTTATTAATCAATGTAGTAAAGTTTGTTGCTTGAAACCATTTTGACCTGAATCATGCTGAAATTATTGCTGCAGCATTGAAAACCAATTGGAGCCATAGGAAATCTGCTAAGACAAGGGTAATTTGGATCCTTGAAAAATAAATGCCGGTAATTTTATAAATGACAATAAGGAAATGGCAGATTTTTGAATAGTTACTTTATCAGTCTTCACTGGAAAGGAATAGGATAATATTCCCAACATTCCAGAAGAACTAATAATGAATCAAACTGGAACTCACTAAAGTTAGCATAAGCAAGAAAAAAGCATTAGGAAAAATAATGGCACTAACGTCTGACAATTGACCAGGACCCAATGGTTCCACCCGAGGATTTTAAAGGTAGTAGGTGAGGAATTTGCAGATGATTCAGTTATAATCTTCCAATGGTCTCCCAATTCAGCAACTGTCCCTTTAAAGTACAAACGTAAGTCCATTATTTAAGAAAGATGAGAGCAAAATAAAACCAAGAAATTATAGAGCTACTAGTTTAACATTTGTGTGGAGAAGTCATTAGAATCTATAATTAAGGACATAATGAATTACAAATAGTCACTTGGTAGTACAGAACTTGAGTATTGGTGAAAAAAGAGACTTTTCTTGTCGAAGTTTTTTGTCTTGCTCTCATCAGGACAATTTGTAAGAACCTACCAATGTCAGGGGAAACAACGTATGTATACTGTGTGAGAGTGTTGATTGTTTGGCAAGAGGAATCTCATTGGGAGAGGTGTTGCCATGGAGAATGCGCCAGTTGTCAAAAAGCTTCAACAAAAAATCTCTTTTTTCGGCAATACACAGTGAGTTAGCATTTCAAGAAATTTTGGATGATAAGAGAGAACCAACCTAGATTTGTAATGGGTAGGTCATGTATAATAAACCTAACTAAACTTTTTGAAGAAGCAACCAAAATAGTAAATGTGGATGTCTATGGAGGTAGTTTGTTTGGACTTCTAGGTGACATTCAGTAAGATTCCAAATAATAGAGTGTGAGTTGCAATTAAAGCTCATGGAATCGAAGGCAAATATTGATCATTATTGAAGTGCTCCATCAATACCCTAGGCAAACATGTCTCTCCTTCTCTCCTTCTCCTCTCCTTACAGAATGTTCTGCTTTGCATTCCCTCTGTTTATTCTCCTAGTTGTATTTGATTTCAAAAGGAAGGCCTAATGCATCTGGGGACAACTGTTTTGTGCAAAAGCCTTGAAGTCAGCAAAAAATACTTCAATATCTTCACCACTCCTTTTGAAACATGAATCCACAATGGAAAACACCAAAATCATGAATAGCAGCAGACAGAAGAAACAAATCAACAACTAACCTGGCAGTAGTTGATAATCCTTTTATATAGTGCTGGTGTTTGCTTCTTCATGCTGCATCATGTTGAACTATGCAATTTTAAGAAAAAAGAAAGACTGTATTTGTCCGTTTCAAGATCACAAGACGCCCCAAAGCGCTTTACAGCCAATAACATACTTTAAAAGTGTAGCTGCTGTTGTTGTGTAGGAAATATGATGATGTGGGGGGTAGGATTAGTAAGTTTACAGATGACACAAAGATTGGCTGGGTGGTTAACAGTGAGGTTGAGTGTCTTGGGCTACAGGAAGATATAGACGGGATGGTCAAATGGGCAGATAAGTGGCAGATGGAATTTAACCCTGAAAAGTGTGAGGTGATACACTTTGGAAGGAGTAATTTGACAAGGAAGTATTCAATGAGCGGCATGGCACTAGGAAGTTCTGAGGAACAAAGGGACCTTGGTGTGTATGTCCATAGGTCTCTGAAGGCGGTGGGGCACATTAATGGGATGGTGAAAAGGGCATATGGGACACTTGCCTTTATCAATCGAGGCATAGATTACAAAAGTAGGAAGGTCATGTTGGAGTTGTATAGAACCTTGGTGAGGCCACAGCTGGAATACTGTTTGCAGTTCTGGTCACCACATTATAGGAAGGATGTGATTGCATTGGAAGGGGTGCAGAGGAGATTCACCAGGATGTTGCCTGGGATGAAACATTTAAGTTATGAAGAGAGGTTGGATAGACTTGGGTTGTTTTTGTTGAAGCAGAGAAGACTGAGGGGCGACCTGATTGAGGTGTACAAGATTATGAGGGGCATGGACAGGGTGGATAGGGAGCAGCTGTTCCCCTTAGTTGAAGGGTCAGTCACAAGGGGGCATAAGTTCAAGATGAGGGGCAGGAGGTTTAGCGGGGATGTGAGGAAAAACTCTTTTACCCAGAGGGTGGCGACGGTCTGGAGTGCTCTGCCTGGGAGGGTGGTGGAGGTGGGTTGCCTCACATTCTTGAAAAAGTACCTGGATGAGCACTTGGCATGTCACAACATTCAAGGCTATGGGCCAAGTGCTGGTAAATGGGATTAGGTAGGTAGGGCAAGTGTTTCTCACGTGTCGGTGCAGACTTGATGGGCCAAAGGGCCTTTTCTGCACTGTGATTCTGTGAAATACTGCATAGATTTGCATATAGCAAAGTCCCACAAACAGCAACGTGATGATGACCAGATAATCTGTTTTATTGATGTCATTTGAGGGAATTAGGGTTAATTAGGCTGGAACATGGAGCTCCAAAATAGCAGTACTGATGTCAAATCAGCATGCTGAATGATATCACGAACACCCTATTCTGCATTCCACCAGTGTACTTTATGTGTGTGTGCCATTGAACCCTTTCTCAATATGGCATCCAGAACATTTCACATCAGATATATGCGTGCATGCTGTGGATACCATTTTGGAGTCCTAAGGGGCCTTGTAGCACCCAAAATGGACAATACTAAGCCCAGTTTTCCTTCTAATGTTTACAGGTCACAGGTCTGTGATCACTTTATTTTCCAAGTCAGCATTTAAACCTTCTAACGTATTCTTGGCTAGCCTAATCTACCTTCTGTAAACCTGAGGGCATTCAAAACTTTGCTTTCTGTGTTCCAACTCACACAAAGCTCCAATCATCTCTGTGCTCAATGACCGACATTGTCTCCCGATTAAACAACCCTCGATTTTAATATCTCACCTTGTTTTCAAATCCCTCCATGGCCTCCCCTTCCCTATCTCTACAGCTCCTTCCAACCCCACAAGCCTCCGAATGTATGCGCACATCTAATTCTGGCCTCTTATGCATCCATGATTTTAACCACTTCAGCATTGTAAACATGCCTTCAGCTGTGTGAACCCTGGAATTCCCTCTCTAAACCTCCCCAACTCTTTACCACTCTTTTCTCCTTTAAGATGCTTCTTAAAACTACCTCTTTGACTACATTTTTGGCCATGTGCCCTAAAATCACCTTATGTGGCTTAGTGTCATATTTTGTCTTATAATGCCCCTCTTAAACACATTGGAACATTTTATTATGTTAAAGGTGCTACATAAATGCAAAACAAAAACAAAAATACCTGGAAAAACTCAGCATCTGCCGAGAGGAACACAGTTAACGTTTCGAGTCCATATGATTCTTCAACAGAACTAAGGAAAAATAGAAAAGAGGTGAAATATAAGCTGATTTAAGGGGGGGTGGTGAGACAGGTAGAGCTGGATAGAGGGCCAGTGATAGGTGGAGATAACCAAAAGATGTCATAGACAAAAGGACAAAGAGGTGTTGAAGCTGGTGATATTATCTAAGGAATGTGATAATAAAGGTACAGATAGCCCTAGTGGGGGTGGGGTGGGGGGAAGGGATCGAAATAGGCTAAAAGGTAGAGATAAAACAATGGAAGGAAATACATTTAAAAATAATGGAAATAGGTGGGAAAAGAAAAATCTATATAAATAATTGAAAAAAGGGGGATCAGAAAGGGGGTGGGGATGGAGGAGAGAGTTCATGCTCTAAAATTTTTGAACTCAATATTCAGTCCAGAAGGTCGTAAAGTGCCTAGTCGGGAGATGAGGTGCTTTCCTCCAGTTTGCGTTGAGCTTCACTGGAACAATGCAGCAGGCCAAGGATGGACATGTAGGCATGAGAGCAGGGTGCAGTGTTGAAATGGCAAGCGACAGGGAGGTCTGGGTCATGCTTGCGAACAGACCAAAGGTGTTCCGCAAAGCCGTCACCCAGTCTGCATTTGATCTCTCCAATGTAGAGGAAACTGCATTGGGAGCAGCGAATGCAGTAGACTAAATTGAGGGAAGTGCAAGTGAAATGCTGCTTCACTTGAAAGGAGTGTTTGGGCCCTTGGACAGTGAGGAGAGGGGAAGTAAAGGGGCAGGTGTTGCACTTTCTGCGGTCGCATGGGAAGATGCCGTGGGAGGAGGTTGAGGTGTAGGGGGTGATGGAGGAGTGGACCAGGGTGTCCCGGAGGGAATGATCCCTGCGGAATGCCACCGGGGGATATGATGGGAAGATGTGTTTGGTGGTGGCATCATGCTGAAGTTGGCGGAAATGGCGGACGATGATCCTTTGAATGTGGAGGCTGGTGGGGTGATAAGTGAGGTCAAGGGGGACCGTATCATGATCCTGGGAGGGAGAGGAAAGTGTGAGGGTGGATGCGCGGGAGATGGGCCGGACACGTTTGAGGGCCCTGTCAATCACCATGGGTGGAAAACCTCGGTTAAGGAAGAAGGAAGATGTGTCAGAGGGAACTGTTTTTGAAAGTGGCATCATCAGAACAGATGCGACGGAGGCAAAGAAACTGAGGGAATGGAATGGACTCCTTACAGGAAGCGGGGTGTGAGGAGCTGTAGTCGAGGTAGCTGTGAGAGTCGGTAGGCTTGTAATGAATATTGGTGGACAGTCTATTACCAGGAATTGAGACAGAGAGGTCAAGGAAGGGAAGGGAAGTGTCAGAGATGGACCATGTGAAAATGATGGAGGGGTGTAAATTGGAAGCAAAATTAATAAATTTTTCCATGTCCAGACGAGAGCATGAAGCAGCACCGAAGCAATCATCAATATACCGGAGAAAGAGTTGTGGGAGGGGCCGGAGTAGGACTGGAACAAGGAATGTTCCACACACCCCACAAAGGGACAGGCATATATGCAAGTTGCTGTTGTCATTGTTCGAGGATTGAGCACTAATTGCTCAAAATTCAATATCTTATAAAAGCCACCTTGGATCAGATAATTCAACTACAAGGCAAGGCACCCAGTCTGGATGTTGACATTATTCCTTAACCAAAGAGAGCTAGGAAATTTATACATTTTATAACGAAAATTTCTACGCCCGAGGCAATCACTGCAACTGATATTAAGCAAGCTACACCGAATGACCTTACAGAGCAAGCAATGAAACAGTGTTTACACATAAATCACAAGCTGAAAGCAGACTAATGGTTGATTCCCTGTGAGCTCTCTGCCACAGATTATTATGTCATCCTACTAGACCATGAACATACACTCATTCCAATAATTCTGCAGGATGCTAATATACCTTGTGTGTCATGGCTATCAGGGTACAAGCACTATAAGTTAGGAAAATCTGTTAAAATATATCTTAACCCTCAGCTGGCAGACAGCAAACACAAAGGCCTGGGTTTTCATCCTCAGGGTGGGTAGCAGGAGATGGAAAATTCCCAGCTCAGTCCACCTGCTTTGGCCAAATGTGCCCACAAGGAAGGGATTTACATTGTGGAGGGAACAGATGCAGGCTGGAGTTGAGCCCGCACACCCAGGAGAAACATTAGAGGCACTCTAGGGAATGCCTAGAGGCACATTAGGGGTGCCGAGGCAGGCTGCTTAAAAGGCTCGCCTCTGAGCTGTGGGACTTTGTCTCAGTTAAAATAAAAACAGAAATGCCCTGCAGCCCTCAACCAACGCACCCCCTCACATCCCCTCACTCCCCACACACTCCCCACATGCTTCCCATGCTCCATGCATACCACCTTATGTCTCCCTCCCACTCCCTATTCCCTCCTTATGTCCCCATGCCAAATTATGCCCCCCAAACAACCCATATAGCCCCACAGCACCCCATGACAAGGTATGCCCCTCCTCCAAACAACCCTCATGACCCCTCATAGCCCTCATGTCAAGGTTTCCACCCAAACAATCCCAATAGCTGCTCATGCCCCCTTTGCCAAGCTACACCCCTCCACCCACCTCCCATGGCCCCTCATGCCCCTATGCCAAGGTTTCCCCCCAAACAACCCCTATGCTTCCACATACCTCCTATACCAAGGTATGCCCCTTCACATATATCCAATAGCCTGACGTGGCCCCAATGCCAAGCTGTAGTGCTTCCATGTCCATTGACCCACTATAAACTGTACGCAATTAATTAAGCTTATAGTGACAACAGTATATGCAAACAAAAAGCTTTAATAAACAATCATTTATCCATAACTTTCCACTATGTTTAAAAAAAGTCAATTTACTACAGGGCAATAAAATTGTCAGTTATCCAGACCCTTTAAAGTTCCAACAGTTGAAACTGAAAACACTTGAAACCCCTTAACCTTGTGTAAATAAGCATTGTGCAATTGACAGCAGAGATCAGAGAGCCAGAGCAATGCTTTCTCTGGGGCTCAGGTGTCTTAGTACTGTGGTGAATCTGGGCTCTTAACCAAACCTCATCACGTATACTTGGTTGAGGCCGACACATTCATTAGGATACTAAATCACAGTACTAAAATTGAAATTTTGAATGGTTCCCAGTATAGGTTAATTGCCTAGTATGAGCTTCCCAGACAATTTCCTTGCAGCTCTTGTATGGGGACTTTCGACAGGTCCCCCAGCGCATCATCTGGGGTACTTCTTGGGTACAACCCCCCTGGGATTGGAAGATATGCGTCCCTATGTTAATTAATCTGGGCAGTCTCAATCCAGTTTCTAATTAGCAAAGTACTATAGCTCAAGGCTGTTCCTAATTTAACACTAATTCAGAGAAGTGTGGAAAATAGTAAAAGTGCTTCATTGATGCAGTAGTGGATTCCCATCTGAGATAGGTGCTGAGACACATTGTTGAGACAATCTAGAGGGCGCTTTGTGTATGTCTGGCTCTGCTATACCTGACCTGGGAGTACTTGATACTGACAGTGCATGATGAGCTATTCAGCTAATTCAAGTCATCCTTGCACCAATTCCTTTTTAAAAGAGGTAATTTGTGCAGTTGGCAAAGTCCTCACTTCAGGCAGGTGACAACCTCATTGATATTCACAAGTGACATAAATAATTCCAAGACTCAATGCGTAGTCTAAGAGGGTGCCGAACAAGGCAGTTACATCATGGACAGAGAACAAATGAAAGCAAGACAACAGAGAATGTAGACCATGAGGAAGTGATTATGGAATGCTGCACTTACAACAGGAACCATGAGGCATAGAATCAGGTCAATGATGTTATAGACTGATTTTCAATTCATGCTCCCTAAAAACACAGCTTCCCTGCAGAAACAATTACCATTACACTGTGATCCTCCTCATTGAAGTTCATTTGTGTTGTGAGATGGCTGAATTTACTTGCATTTCCTCACACTAGATGACAAGCTGCACTGTACCTAGTTTATTGTCTCAATATCCTTTCTATACTTCAATTGTGATCTTACTGAGGTTTTATATAAATTCATCATTGCACCTTCACATTTATATTCTACTCCTCTTG
The DNA here is from genome assembly GCF_017639515.1 of Carcharodon carcharias. NCBI lineage: Eukaryota > Metazoa > Chordata > Chondrichthyes > Lamniformes > Lamnidae > Carcharodon > Carcharodon carcharias. Next base: position 126,524,977 of record NC_054472.1, on the reverse strand, counting down.
CCATAAAACTTGTATTCATCAGCTTTTTTATGGCCTTATCCACTTGAGCTGTTGCTTTTAATGTCTTATGAATGTGAACCTCGAAGTCTTTCTGCTGTTTCACATTACTCAGACTACCCCTGTTCAAATTATAACCACTATTTGTGATTTTTTTCAGCACTATGTACTAACTTTGAATTCCATCCACTGCATTTTTGCCTCTTCCAATATTCCTCAATCAATATTCCCTTGCAACACTCTTTGGTTCTATTTTTATTTAATATGCCTCCTTTTTTCAGTAACGCAAAGGGAAAGCAAGATTAATGTAATGAATGTAATATAAGTGAACTTTCAAAATCCCTGTGATAAAGAACCACATGATAGACGTAGATTGGCAGACTAACATCAGAGTATAAGGAGTCAGGAGACAAGTGGCTGAATGGATAGCAAACTAGCTACAAAACAGAGAACCAAGAGGAGGGGTTAAAGCTGGTTAATCAGGCTGGCAGAATGTGGAAAGTGGTGTTCCACAGGGACTGGTGCTGGGAACACTGATCTTCACCATTTATATAAATGTTTTGAACTTAAGAATTGAGAGCACAGTATTAAAATTTGCAGGTGAATCCAATTTGGAGGGTACAGTTCACAATGAGGAAGACTGACAAACTAAAAGAAGGCATCCAAAAACTTGTGGAGTGGGCGTGGAAATGGCAAATGAATTTCAACCTTATTCCCACTAAACTGTTGACCACCTATGGGGAATTTTATGGGGTCTGCGAGAACGGGATATGTGGCAGGTGGGGTGACAAAGGCGGGAGCTGTAATTTCATTTTCCAGATAGTGAGTTCAGAGATTAACACAGTGGAGTGTTTGTGGTGGGCCAGGCCTCACTCCATCCCATGGCGGGCTCCTACTAGTAATACACTCGCAATGCAATGAATACTTTTTATTTAAAACTTTTTGTAATTATGTCCTACCTCCATGATAAAGTCAGCAGCGCACAAGGATCTTGTAGCACCTGATTCATATTTGTTTAAAAGTGATGTACAACAGTCGACTTTGTGCAGTTGTGTCTGAAGTCAGCAGTTTTCCTTGTGGAACTCTGCGACACAGGAGAATGGCAGCTTGCATGAAGGCTCAGGACCTGCAAGGGTGGGTCAGGGGTGAGCAGGAATGTGGAGTGGGGTCAGGGGCATTGAGGAATGAAAGAGGGATCCAAGGGAGGAAAGAGGGTGGGGTCAGAGTCATGGAGAAGTGAAGTGGGAAGGGCCTGACATTCCGTGTGTGATGGTGGACCGTGGGAACAATCAGTCAAGATAAGAAAATGAGGGGCTTAAAGAGCAATGTCAGTACTGTCCAAATGTGTGGCCATCTCAGGGTGTTGGCTGGCAGAGTACTTACAGGGCTTTGAGTTTACTCCTAACTTTTCAATTATCCACACTGAGAGTGATCCTGAACAATGTCATATAGAATGATTAGAAGGGAGGGCCACTTGAGCCTGCAAGTTCATCCATGTCCCACAGAGTGGTGAGTACAACGTTGGACACTAACAGGAATATTCAAAGGTGAATACAAAAAAGAAACGTTGTTTCTTCCACAATAAAGGAAATGTCCCTAACTCCCTGTAACCATCAATGTGTGCCAACCATGAGACATGCCAGTACATTTAGGTCTCTGACTAAGCTAGTCTCAACAAGTAACAATGATGCACACATGAATAAAGTGAAACCAATGGAACATGAAATGTTTGCAAATGGAAATTCAAATTTGTAAAGCACCATGGTAAGTTAATGCTCTGAATAAGCAATTTAGTGTCAATGGAGTTAGGCAGGAACATTGCAGTTGTGATGCAGGGCTGCCCTGTTTATCCAGGAAGCTCTTTATAGACTGCCTGTACCTGCAGTATTATCAGCTGATGGTGGGTTTCACCACTGAAAATCTTCCCCCACCATGTGATCACACACAGCTCCCATGCATGCCTCTGGCACTTTAAATTTTAATTGGAATATTGGGCAGACCAAAGCCATTGTTTTCAGTCTCCGCTCCAAATTCAATTCTTTGCCGCCTACCTCAGCTGCTCCATCCCTCTTCCTAGTAACAGTCTGAGATTGAACCACTCTGCTCCCAGGATTGGTGTCATATCTGATCCCAAGATGAGCTTCCGACCTCACATTCATGTGATTGCTATGATTGCCTATTTTCATAGCATCACCCAACTTCACCCTTGTCTCGACTCATCTGTGCCCAACAGAGGGACCAGCCATCAGCAATGGAGGGACTCTTGGGAAGACAACCCCTGCCCTCCACAATGACTCCCTGCCCCCTCCTCACCAGAGCCTTCCTAACTGGCAAACCCACACCATTCACCATGGTCCAGAGGCTCCAGTGAAAATCTTCATCCTCAGGCCTCCTGCAGTACCCCCTCAGTGGTGCTGCTGGTAATGTAGAGCTGCCTCTCAGACGTGGAACGTCCGCCCCACAGAAGAAAGTGCAGCAGGAAATAGCCTGCTGTGGAGCCCAGAGCCCATTGGACAGCCAAGCAGGCTGCTTAATTGGGTTTTAATCTTGATGGGGATGGCAGAAAAGGCTGCAGCAGGATTGACACCGGCTCTCCAGTGTGTGAATGTGCCCACCACTGTGACCATTAATTTCTGCCCATTATTTCCTTATGTGACTCAGTATCATGTTTTGTTGTGATGCATGTTGGGACATGTTATTATGTCAAAGACACTTTATAATTATAAGTTGTTGTCATATAAGTCTGAGATGCTGCATTTTGATAGGAGGAATAAAAAAAACACCTATTTCTTGGAAAATAAGTGTTTAAATGGAGTAGAGAAGGAAAGGGATATTAGGGTACAGATACACAAATCATTAAATATAGCAATTAAGGTTAAGAAGCCATTAAAGTGCAAATAAGACAATGGAGTTTATTTCTAGAGTGACAGTATTCTAAAAGGCTAATAAATTCTAAGCTTTTGTTCAGATCGCACTTAGAGTAATATGCATACTCCTGGTCTCTGTGGTCCAAAAAGAATATAGAACATGGAGAAAATGCAATAAGGATTTATAAAGATATTACCAGAACTAAAACAATACAAATATCAAGAAAGCTGAATAATCTTGGGCTTTATACTTGACCTTTATTCTCTAGAAAAGAGAAGGCTAAGGGCAGATCTGATAAGAGGTCTTTAAAAATATGAAGGTGAAAGGATGTTGACACTTCTAGGGAGTCCAAAACTGGGGGCCACAAATACAAAGTAGTCATTAATAAAACAAATAAGGAATTCAAGAGAAATATTCTTACAAAGAGAGAGGGTCGAATATCAAACACGGTCCCACATGGAATGGTTGAGGTGAATAGCAGGGGTGGATTAAGGAGAAGGTAATTATGTACGTGAGGGAGAAAGGAATGGATGGATGTGTGGATAGGGTTTGATGAAGGCAGGTGAGAGGAGACTCGTGGGGCAGAATTTTCCAGTCGGCGTGTGGGGGCTTACCCGACATGACAGTGCATAAAATGACGCACGATGATGTCAGGCATGCGTCCCGATATCACCTCGTGCCATTCCGATATTTTGTTCAGAGTGGAGCGCACCGGAGTTGACTGTGGTCCGTCAAAATGTAAACGGCCTATGAAGGCCATTAAATAATTAATTAAAGCACTTGTGAACGCTGCCCGTCCAACCTTAAGATTGGCCTTTGCGTTTTTCAGGAATCCTCATCCACAGGCAGGATGAGGTTTCCTGAAGCTTTTATTAAATAAATAAATGTTCATAAATGTAAAAACATGTCCCAACTCATAACACAGTCACATGAGGGGACTTGTTTAAATAATTTTTTACATCATTTATTCAATCATTTTAATATCCATTCAATCTTCCTGAGGCAGCTCTGTGCCTCAGGGAGATTGCTGCTCTCTTCATGCGCATTCGCGAATGAGTGCAGGCCCGAAATCTCCCTCCTCCCCCTGCCCGCACAGGTAGCACTGAGGGCTACTGGTTGCGAATTACATTAGACGGGCCTTAATTGGCCCGCCCGCGTAAAATGGCAGCGCGGAGCCAATCGCTGCCAGTGATCGGCTCCGCGCCCGCCCCCACCTGCTCCCACCCAGCCCGCCCACCATATGAAAAGTCCTGCCCGTGGAGCATAACCACTGGCATCAGCCTGTTGAATAGAATGGCCGCTTTCTGTACTGCAAAATTCAATGCAGTTCTATATAGTATCACCTGCAAATTTGGACACCACCCACTACACCTAAATATATCAATTGGCTTCACTAGAACTAAGGGTCACTGTTTAAAAATAACGTGTTGCTCATTTAAGGCAGCGATGAGGAGAAATTTTTTCTCTCAGAGACCTGTGAGTCTTTGGAAGTCTTGGGGCAGTATTTTCCCTTTGGCGTGTTGGGGCAGGCCTCACATGCCGATGCGTAAAATAATGCACAGTGACATCGGGCATGCATCCCGATGTCACCACATGTCATTCCAATCTTTCGTTCAGCAGGTGCGCGCCGGAGTCGGCCGCCGCGCTGTCAAAGGCCTGTTAAGGCCATTAATTAACCAATTTAGCCAATAGACAGGGCTGCCCGTCCAGCCTTAAAGTTGGTGGGCAGGTGAAGAGCCCAAGCAGCCTCCATGTTTTTCATGAAACCTCATCCACGGTCAGGATGAGGTTTCATGAAGGTTGTATTAAATAAATAAAAACATTTTGAGAATTCATAAACATGTCCCAGCTCATGTTTTATTTTATTCTTTCTTTCTTTCAAACTTTCAATTTGAACTTAATCTCCTTGAGGCAGCACCACGCCTCAGGGTGATTTCTGCGCTCTTCCGTGCGAATGTGCGAAAGATCGCAGGCCCCGAATCTCCCTCCTCCCCCCGCCCACACAGGTAGCACTGAGCGCCCGACCGCGTCCGCTCTTGACCAGCCCGCCTGACAGGCAGAATATTCTGCCCTTGTCCTCAAAAGGTGGTAGAAGCAGAGTCATTGAATATTTTTAAGGCAGAGCTAGATAGATTCTTGATGAACAAGGTGGCGAAAGGTTATCGGGGGTAGGCAGGAATGTGGGATTGTGCTAACATTCAGGTCAGCTGTGATCTTATTGAATGGCAGAGCAGGCTTGAAGGGCCGAGTGGCCTATTACTGCTCCTAATTTATCTGCCCATATGTAAGCCTACTTCCAGCGTTGTACTGTCACTCATTTCCACCCCCAGCTGAGACTTTGGCCTACTTCTGTCTTTGTTATTCAACTTTAAAAGTTCTTTCCTGGCTAACCTCTCATCCTCTACTTTCTGCAAACCTCTGGACCACAGCAGTCATTGGACCAGAATTTCTGTTCCCCAGGGTTCATACCCAGGAGCGGGCGTGATTGGGTCTGCACTGCCATATTATGTGGATGGGCCAGTGTAGTTCACGACTCCAGTGGATGGCAGGAATGGGCAGGCGGCGTCAAGAGTGCACAGACCACCGGGTCCAATGGCGACCCGGAGCCTGTTTAAGTGAAGGCCTGGCAGCCTTTGCAAGGTTGCTTACAATAGCCGGCAGAAGAGCACATCAGAGGGGCAATGTGCCTGATGCAAGTTCGGAGTGTAGGCCATCGGGGCAGGCCAGACTGGAGGGTAGGCCATCGGGTCAGTGTGCCCCTCGTTTCTCTAATGAGTGCCTAGCTGCCTTCCTGGAGGAGGTGGCAGTGCGGCAGGAGATCCTTCTTCTGAGGGAAGGTAGGCGGAGGCCTCCCCATCTGACCATACGTACATGGGAGGAGGTGGCCAAGAGTGTCAGCTCCCATGATGTGGTGCGTTTCACATGAGTCCAGTGCCACAAAAGACTCAATGACCTCCTGCACTCGGGAAGGGTGAGTACCATGCTGCCTCAAGTCACTTAATGTAGCCATTACCCTCCACAGCTCCCCCCCTTCCCCCGCTGTCTCCCTAGGCAACTCTGAGTGCAGTTATAGCATTGAATCCTTCATGGCATGTATCCCTCGCTGGGTGGGCCAGCAGATATTGCCCATGCCTAGTTCACCCTGATAGAGTTGTGCTGAGATGGGTTCTGCATCCGCAGAATGTGTGACACTGACACCTAGACTGTAGAATGGGGGTGAAAGTCAAGGATCTGCACTTTGACAGAATACTGGAACTGGGAAGCATGTCAAAGTCAGGGTGCCAACATGCTGAGAAGGGAGCTTCCAGGTGGCGGGGCACCAAACCATCTGCTGGCCTTTGCGTCCCATGTGCTCGTGCCTCCTTGTTTAGCCAAGTAACACCTTGTGGTGCCACATGTGAAGGAGGCAACATTTGGGCTTTGCAGGGGTGGTGGGGGGGTGGTGGTGGATGTCAGCCCTGGCTTCTTTGGGTGTGTGCATGGCAACTGCAGGATAACAAAGAATTGGAGTCCTGCAATGTCCCACTTTGGCTGGGTTGGCAGGTGCAGGCTGGACTAATCAATGCTCTTCCCTCCTTTTCAGAAGACTGCACAAAATTCCACTGAATGAATGTGGACTGGTGGAGGCCAGGCCCAGTTGGTGATCCTAACAGCTTATGAACAGCAGGCCATGGATCTGAAGTGGCGCCATGCCCCCAGGTCCACCAGTGGCAGTGAGGCTGGGGTGCCATGGGAGGTATGTTTGCCGAGCACTCAGGTCACCACGTGTGTCCCAAAAGCCATGGCACTGCTGAATGCTCAGTGATTGAAGTTTGCAACATGCGTTGGCCATTGATTATGGAAGAATGAGCGCATAATGATCCAGGAGAAAGGCATGTAAATTGACACTGTCTGCACTGTTACTAATCAAATGTCCTTTTTCTTCCTTTCAGCATCACTGGAGCCCACCTCTCACCCCCGGAGGCTCCAGAGTAAATCCACTCGAGAAGTGTGAAAATAATAAGGGAGTATTAGTGGGGGATTTCAAATTCCCCAACATTAACTGGGTTAGTCATAGTATGATAGGTTTAGAGGGAGCAGAATTCTTAAAATGCATCCAGGAGAGCTTTTTAAGCCAGTATGTAGAAGGTCCTACAAGAGACGGGGTGGTCCTGGACTTAATTTTAGTGGAATGAAGCCAGGCAAGTGGTAACTCTTTCGAGTACAAACATGTTTCCATTTGTTCCTATTGAGATGAAGTTACATTGTTTCATAATTTGCCATGGTGAGATTTGAACTCTTGATCTTGGAATTACAAGCCCAGTACCATAACCACTTGGCTATTTAGGCCAAGCCCCGCCAGGCAAGTGGCAGGGGTATCGGGGGGAGCATTTTGCAGATAGTGATCATAACTCCGTTAGATTCAAGGTTGTTATGGAAAAGGACAAGGATGGGCCAGAAATCAGTGTTCTAAATTGGGGGAAGGCTGATTTTAACAAGATCAGGTATGATTTGGTCAGAGTGGACTGGGAGCAGCTACTTTTAGGTAAATCTGCATTAGAGCAGTGGGACTCATTCAAGAAGGAAATAGGGAGAGTACAGGGCCAACATATTCCAGTAAAGACAAAGGGTGGGACCAACAAATCCAGGGAAGCCTGGATGTCAAGAGATATACAGGATTGGATAAAGAAAAAAAGGGAGGCTTATGGCAGATACCGAGGGCTCAAAACAACGGAAGTGCTAGAGGAGTATAGAATGTGTAGGGGGGAACTTAAAGAGGAAATTAGGAAAGCAAAAAGTGGGCATGAGAAAACATTGGCAGGTAAAATAAAGGAAAATCCAAAACAAAAACAAGTCTGAAACGTTAACTGTCTTCCTCTCCACAGATGCTGTCAGACCGGCTGAGTTTTTCCAGGTATTTTTGTTTTTGTTTTGGATTTCCAGCATCTGCAGTTTTTTGCTTTTATCTTAAGGAAAATCCAAAGTTATTTTACAAGTACACTAACAGTAAGAGGAAAACTAGGGAAAGAGTAGGGCCCATATAGGGCCATTGTGGTAATTTGTGTGGGAGCCAGAATACGTAGGTAGGGTTCTAAATGAATTCTTTGTGTCAGTGTTCACAAGTGAGAGGGATGACCTGGGTGTGGAAATCAGGCAAAAGGATTGTGATATAATTAAAGAAATTAGCATAGAAAGGGAGGAGGTTCTAAGTGGTCTGGCATGCTTAAAAGTAGGTAAGTTTCCAGGCCCAGATGAAATGTATCCCAGGCTGTTGAGTGAGACAAAGGAGGAGATAGCAGGGGTGCTGGCAATAGTTTTCAATACCCTTCTGGCCACAGGAGAGGTGCCGGAGGACTGGAGGACAGCCAATGTGGTACCGTTATTCAAGAAGGGGGAAGGGATAAACCAGGGAACTACAGGCCAGTCAGTCTAACCTCAGTGGTGGAGAAACTATTGGGAGCAATTCTGAGGGATAGAGTTAATCTACACTTGGAGAGGCAGGGATTAATCAAGGACAGTTAGCATGGTTTTGTTAAGGGGAGGTCATGTCTGACCAATTTGACTGAATTTTTCAAAGAGGTGACCAAATGTGTAGATGAGGGCAATGCATTTGACATAGTCTACTTGGGCTTCAGCAAGACTTTTAATAAGGTCCCGCATGGGAGACTGATTACGAAGGTAAGAGCCAATGGGATCCAAGGCAATTTGGCAAATTAGATCCAGAATTGGCTGAGTGGCAGGAAACAGAGGGTGACGGTCGAGGGGTGTTATTGTGACTAGATGCCTGTGTCCATGGGGTTCCACAGGGATCGCTGTTGGGTCCCTTGCTGTTTGTGGTATATATAAACGATTTAGACTTGAATGTAGGAGAGTTAATCAGTAAGTTCGCGGATGATACGAAAATTAGTGGGGTGGTAAATAGTGAGGAGGATAGCCTTAGATTACGGGAGGATATAGACAGACTGGTCAGATGGGCTGATCAGTGGTAAATGGAATTTAATCTGGATAAATGTGAGGTGTTGCACTTGGGCAGGACAAACAAGGCACGGGAATGCATGATAAAAAGTAGAATCATGGGAAGTACCAAGGATCAGGGGGACCTTGGTGTACATGTCCACTGGTCCCTTAAGGTAGTACGACAGGTAGATAAGGTGATTAAGAAGGCATATAGGATACTTGCCTTTATTTGCCGAGGCACAAAATATAAGACCAGGGAGGTTATGCTGCAACTGTATAAAATGCTGGTTCGGCCACAGCTAGAGTATTGTGTGCAGTTCTGGAATCCACATTGTAGAAAGGATGTGATTGCACTAGCGAGAGTGCAGAGGAGATTTACCAGGATGTTGCCTGGGCTGGAGAGTGTTAGTTATGAGGAGAGATTGGATAGACTGGGGTTATTTTCCCTGGAGCAGAGGAGATTGAGGGGGGACATGATTGAGGTGTATAAAATTATGAGGAGCATAGATAGGGTAGACAGAAAGGAATTTTTCCCCTTGGTGGAGGGATCAATAACCAGGGGGCATAGATTTAAGGTAAGGGACAGGAGGTTTAGAGGGGATGTGAGGAAGAATTTTTTCACCCAGAGGGTGGTGGGAATCTGGAACTCACTGCCTGAAAGGGTGGTAGGGGCAGAAACCCTCATAACATTTAAGAAGTATTTGGATGTGCACTTGCGATGCCATGGCATACAAAGCTATGGGCCTAGTGCTGGAAAATGGGATTAGAATAGTTAGGTAATTGTTTGACCACCGCAGACTCGATGGGCTGAAGGGCCTGTTTCTGTGCTGTAGACCCCAATGACTCTATGACTCTATGACCATCTCAGCCAGGCAGGCACCAGCGCAGAAACTAGCATCTTGGTGGTAATTAAATCTTCGGCTAGTGTCCCGGGGCACAGCAGTGAGGGCACTCTACACTCACTTGAGGTGTGGGCAGAGACAGAGAGTACCCAAGGCACCGGCAGTCGGAGGGCTGCTGGGGACCAGGCACATGCTCCTTCAGTGGCTGATGCCGTGCTCTGGAGTCGTCCGTGAGACAGCGAATGCTGGAAGTGCATCAGGGTGTGTGGGACAATCTGGCGGAGATACATGAGGCTATGCATGGCATGGTGCCTGTGCTTGAGGAGTTGAGGAGTCCACGCGGAGCATCACCGATGCAATGAGTCACATGGCTGAGCGCCATGCTTCCTCTGTGAAGAGAGTGGCAACTCTGATGGAGAGGCTCCTCCAGGAGACCATTCAGGGCCTCCTGGGGTTGTGCTCGGACCTACAAGTCCTCACAGCGGCATTGACCTCAGCTGCTCAGTGCCAATGAGATGTTTTGGGCATTGAGTATCCCAGCTCAGTGCCCATCCATCTACGATGAGCATGGAGGTCTGAAATGACCACAAGTTGACGCAGCAGCTACCTGCCATCTCTGCGGGCTCCTCTCAGGGCGCTCCGGATGAGGGCAGCAGCTCTTCCCCCCCAGGCCAGCAACCGTGGCATCTGAGGAGGCTGCGGCGATTGAGGAGATGCCAGCTGTGGAACTGGCTGCTCCCTCCCAGGCAGGGCCATCAAATGCACCAAGGGCTAGAGGATGTCTGCCAAGGTCATCGAAGCCAACAGGACATCACAGTGAGCAGGCTGCCTCAGATGCCGGTGCCAGCAAGGGGACAGCACCTAGACAAAAGCGTAAATTTAAGGCACCTTAGGCACACCATGGGTTTCTCACTGATGCTTTCATGTTGGCCCATAGTAGTTTCTGGAAGACTTGGTTTGCTGTTCAACACCTTTGTTTTTGCTTAATGAAGTTACATTTGTTCCCTCAATAAATTTTGACATGTTGCCAAGCCTCAGGGTGATTCCTTATTTCTGCAAGTGGATAGGAAGCCACAGTGTGATGAGTGAGTTGTTTGACATTGAGCTTTATTGACAAGGTCCTTAGTTAATGTTATTATCCAGGCTGATTTAGCACTCAGGTATCGAGCATGGAGCCTGCAGCCCTGGTGAGTGTTGAAGGTCCACATGTTGTGGGCTAGCTGAAGGATCTTTAGATTAAAGCCTCCCGGGTGTCTCTACCTCCCTGGAGTATGCCCGGTTCAGCATCTGCCCCCTCAGTGTTCTCCTGTGTATGTTCAACCTTGGACTCACTGCTAGGTTCATTGTGTGCACCCGGAGCAGCTACATTTACATCTTCTTCCTCCACTGCGTCACCCCTTTCCAGTGCAAGATTGTGGAGAGTGCAGCATGCAACCACTATCAGTGACACATGATCTGGGAGGTACTGGAGTGCATCCCTAGAGCGGTCCAGGCATCGGAAGAGCATCTTGAGAAGACCGATGGTTCTCTCCACCACAGCCCTTGTGGAGGCGTGTCTCCTTTTCTACCACTGTTCAGCATCTGTTCTTGGATGGGGGAGAGGCATCATGAGCCACGTTTTGAAGAGACAGCCCTTGCCACCCAGCAACCATCCATCAAGTCGGGCCAGAGCACTGAAGAGCCCTGGCACCTGGGAGTGTTTAAGGATGTAGGCGTCATGGGAGCTGCCTGGGTACCTTGCGCAGACTTGTAGAGTCAGCATCCTATGATCACACACTATCTGCACGTTCATGGAGTGGAAGCCCTTCCTGTTGACAAAGGCACCGGGCTCAGCTGCTGGCACCTTGATGGCCACATGTGTGAAGTCTATAGCACCCTGGACACGGGGGAAGCCAGCAATGGCTGCAAAGCCTCTGGCTCGCTGTGTCTGGCTGGCCTGGTCCCAGCGGTAGTGGATGAAAGTCAATGCATGCCTGAACAGAGTGTCTGTCACCTGCTTGACACAAGTGTGGACAGCTGAATGGGAGATACCACAAAGATCACCCACCGAGCCCTGGAAGGAGCCAGAGGCATAAAAGTTGAGGGCAGCTGTGACCTTTAGAGCCACTGGCATGGGGTGTCCACCCACACAGTTTGTGGAGATCTCAGGGCCCATCATCTGACAGATGGAGGTGACTGTGTCCCTTGAGGGATGGATCCTCCTTTGGCACTGGACCTCAGACATACTGAGGTAACTGCTTTGCTGCCTGTTATCCCTGGCAGCAGAATGTCGGTGTCTTCTGCAGCCCCTTCCACCTTGGACTTCCTGTTGGCCTTGCACCCCTTGTGCCTGTGCCTCTCCTCCCAAAGGTGGCTCCCCTGGAGGCCGAATGTGGATTGCTGGTCTCCTCCCCCTTCTGGCCCTCTCTTCCTCCTCAGAGGAGGTACCTCCAATGGAGAGCACAACTCCCATTCCCAGGCTAAGGGAATCCTCCTGAAAGCTGCAGGCCCCAAAAATGATCTTTACTGTAGAGTTCTGACCAAGGCTTATATTCCTGTCCAAGCAGCTGGAATGAGTTTTGAAGTATTCCTCTTATCCCGCCCGTGGATGTGGTTTGTACAAATGTCTCCTACCCGCCTGCCTGTTGCACCCATGGTCGGGCTGTGAAAAATCGTATTCAATTGGTGTCTTAAGGGCCTTAACTGGCCTGTTACTTAATGGCGGGTGCGCATCCGAACTTATACTGTCCTTAAATATCAGCAGTGGCTCAATTGGTAGCAATCCTAGCCTCTGTATCAGTGGTTGGTGGTTCAAGCCCCACTCCAGTACTTAATCAAGTGCAAATTAAGGCTGACAGTCCCCTGCAGTATGACGGGGTGCTGTATTTTCTTTAAGATGAGATCGTAAACTGAAGCCCTGTCTGTTTTCTCAGGTGGATGTAAAAGGGACCACGGCACAATTTTGAAGAGGAACAGGAGAGTTATCCCCAGAGTCCTGGCTGTTATGTATCCTTCAATCAACATCACAAAAACAGATTATCTGGTCATTGTCACAATGCTGTTGTGAGAGCTTGCTGTGTACAAATTGGCTGCCACATTTTCCACATTACAGAGGAGATTACACTTCAAAAATTACTTTGTTAGTTATAAAGTGCTTTCAGGCATCTGGTGGTTGAGAAAGGTGCTATATAAATGCAAATCTCCGTTTTTAATTGTGTCTGGATACCCCTGGCTAATTATTGCCTGTACACTAATCCCACCTCAGCTGACAACTATAGTTGGTTTTGACCCCCTATGATGGACCAGGAACTTAGTAAAAAAAGAATTGTGTCTTCTTCTTATTGTTAGTCCTTCTCACATATTTACCACACATTCCAGGGATTTTTATTGGATTTATTCAACATTAAACACAACATGGTGATCATTACATTGTGTCATACAATCTTTACTTTACCAGTTTTAGCAACAGAAATGATAGTCATCATGAAAGTCATGAACAACATTGTTATTATTCTATTATACTGTACAGTAATTCCTTTACTATTTATTCATGACACTGGCCAAGCATCTTAAAGAAAATACAGCACTCCCTCATATTGCATAGGAGTGTCGGCCTTGATTTGTACTTACTCAAGCACTGGAGTGGGATTGGTATCAACTCAACATTGTAGGAAATTTTCCAGGTACTCCCTGTCCACAAAAAAAGCAGGACAAATCCAATCTGACCAATTACTATCCCATCAGCCTGCTCTCAATCATTAGCAAAGTGATGGAAAGTGTCATTGAAAGTGCTACCAAGCAACCCTTATAAAACAATAACCTGATCACTTTGCTCAGCTTGGTTTCTACTAGGGCCACTTAGCCTCCAGACCTCATTACAGCCTTGGTCCAAACATGGACAGGAGATCTGAATACAAGGTGTGAGGTGACAGTGAGTGCCCTTGACATCAAGTGTGGCATCAAGGAGCACTAGCAAAATTGAAGTCAATGGAAATTAGTGGGAAAACTCTCCACTGGTTGGAGTCATAACTAAAACAAAAGAAGACGGTTGTGGTTGTTGGGGGCCAACCATCTCAGCCCAAGGACATTGCTGCAGGAGTTCCTCAAGAGCATGCCCTAAGTGCAACCATCTTCAGCTGTTTCATAAATAGCCTTCCCTCCATCATAAGGTTAGAAGTGTGGATGTTTGATAATGATTATAGAGTATTCAGTACAGTAAGGTTCCTCAGCTTCTGAAATATTTCTTGTCCATATGCAGCAAGTCTTGGGCAAATTCAGGCTTGGGCAGTTAAGTGGCAAGTAACATTCGAACCACACAAATGCCAGGCAAAGACTATTTCCAACAAATGAGAATCTAACCATCTTCCCTTTCATTCAATGGCATTACCATTGCTGAATTCCCCAGCACTAACATCCTGGGGGTACTAGTGACCAGAAGCTTAACTGGACCAGCCATAAAAATACTGTAGCTACAAGAACAGGTCAGAAGGTTGGGAATTCTGTGACGAGTATCTAAGCTCCTGACTCCTCAAAGACTGTCCACTATCTACAAGTTGCAAGTCAGGGGTGTGGTGAAATACTCTCCAATTGCTCAGATGAGTGTCGCTTCAACAACACTCAAGGAGCTCAATAATCAACAGGACAAAGCAGCCCACTTGATTGGTACCCCATCCACAACTTAAGTATTCACTCCCTCCACCACTGGCATGCAGTGGCAGCAGTGTGTACCATCTACAAGATGGACTACAGCAACTCACCATTCCTCCTTTGATAGCACCTTGAAAACTGCAACCTCTACTTCCTAGAAGGGCATGGGTAGCAGATGCATGGGAGCAAACATTACCATTTGCAAGTTCCTCTCCAAGCCACATACCAACCTGATTTGGAACTGTATCTCCATTCCTTCACAGTCGCTGGATCAAATCCTGAAACTCCCCTCCTAACAGCACTGTGGGGCTGCAGTGGTTTAAGAAGGCAGCATACCACCACTTTCTCAGGGGCAATTAGGGATGAAAAAAAATGCTGGCCTTGCCAGCAGCACCCACATCCCATGAAAATATTTTTTTAAAATTACAGCTCAGTTTGTCTTCTGCAACATGCATTCATCTGTAAAACTTCAAAAACTGGTCAAAAAATGACATCCTTGAATTCCTTTCCAACTAATACATTCACAAAGCCTTGTAATGTGCTTTAAATCTATGACTAAAGAGGAAGTGAAGAAAATACAATACATGAAAGAGTGAGAATCCCACCCAGGGTGGGGCTGGGTGAAGCAGATTTGAAAATGAGTGTGCTAGTGTTACCGGCTAATGGTCAAGACCACATTGAGCATGAGTTGAGCAGAATATCAATCTGAAAGATGTGATCATTGTCATGGTGCATAAGCTTATGTTTTCTTTATGGCATCTATTTCTGTGACTAAATCTAGTTCATTAATTCAGAATCTGAGCCAAGCTTTGGGCTGATGCGTTGGTAATGCTATCCAAAGAAACAGTTTGGAAAAATGCAGTGTGTAGTCTCCAGTATTCTAGAATTGTGAGTCCTAAAGGGACCTTTGAAAACAATCGGGCTGTTACCTCCAATTCATGGGTCAATCTGTTTACAGGAAGTGCAGTGAGATCACTGCAAGGAGGAATGGCTCCACAAAATACAGAGAGTGGAGAGATTTCTGCCCTGGCAGCTTGTATGGCAAGACTCCAAGAAACCAATGCAAAATTTCACAACCCTACCAACAAATGTTTGATGGGCTGTGTTATGGACATGGTCGTATGGATCCATATTTCAGTGGTGGAACTGAACATTCATCATCATGAAGCAGTCAAAATGGTAGCACCACAGAACTATTTAATAGCAATCTGAACAGCACCTGAGGGATGTTAAAACAAGCCTGGACAGTTCCACAGATTGTTCTGAATCAACCTGGACATCAATATAAAGCTGTTCAAAATCAGCTTTAATAGCACAACAGAACTGTTTATACCAACCTGGCCACAGTACAGATCAGTTCAAAATCAGCCGAAATAGCAGTAATTAGCTGTTCAAAACCATTCTGGACAGCACTACAGAACTGTTCAAAATCAACCTGATTAGCCCTAACAATTTGTTCAAAAGCAGCCTGGAGAGCACCCAGTGGCATTGAATAGCAGCCTGAACAAGAAAAAGAAACTGTTTAAAACCAGCCCACAGTGTACTACAATATGTAAAAACAATCCTTAACTGCAATATGAAACTATTCAAAGCAAGCCTGCATTAGACTTTCCAGATTCTTTTGCCATTGTGTCATAATTTATATGTCAATTTTTTTCAGGTAAAAATGTACAATTAGAATTTTATATCCAGTGTTTCTTGATATTGTGAAAAAGAGATTAATGCATTAGTAAAATAAAGAGCAGGAGATAGTTTTCAGCCTTTGGTTATTCAGCTGCAGAAAATAGACTGCACAACCTTAGAACATTTTCCCTCAGAAATTGAGAATTGGCAGAAAATACAATTAAAGTGAAAATATAAAGAAAAGAGCAGATAAAATGAACACCAACGAATATGTCGTTTCACGTTACTTTACTATTTTTCAATGAGATGTCCAACAGCTAGACTGCTTGAAGACATTTGCCATTGTGACATTATGATCAGCTATTAGGAGGTCCAGAATGTCAGTTGACTCAACATCAATCTCATTGCTCTCTGCTTTGTTCTAAGGAAATGTTTCACCTCTCCTTGCTACCACCATTAAATTGATTCAAACCCACCTTTCATGTACTTGGGCGAAGCATGTTTATATGCCAGTGTATTATATTACTAGGTGATCAGCTTTGAAGTTCACTTTTAATATCTCACTATTTTTTTGTCAAATTTGGCACTTTAATCTATCACTATTTTAAAAACATACACGTTGCAAAATATATACAAAACATAATGGGTGGAATTTTCCATGCCCGCTGGCGTCGGGCGTGTTTGGCGGCGTGAGCGGACAATATGGCGAGAAGGCCAAAAATCGGTTTCATGATTTCGCAAAATCAATGGCAGGCTGCGTTTTCCACGATCCGACTTCAGGAACTTCATTGCAATACACCTGCATATCATTATAAGCCCAGCTCACCGGATTCATCCCCCCACCACTGGATCATCTGAGCACGTTGGCAGGAAAATACACGAGTGCAGAACATGTCTTGATAAGTGTGACATGCAGAACTCAGGATTTACCATCAGGGCCTTGCTTGCATCATGGACATCAGAGGAGCAGGAGATGCCGCAGCCTGAAAGCAATGGGGCCCTGGAGGAACGTCCATTGCATACTACGTGGATTCTCATGGTTGTGGCTCTGCTGTGAAGCAGCTCACAGAAGGTTGAGTGTTTGCTCACAACTGATGATGGTCGAGGGGGTGGAGAGGAAGGTCCAGCTGTGTTTGGGAGAGGAGAATGTACCCGGCAGGGGTGTGGGGGAGGGGGGTGGGGAGAGGAAGGTCTAGAATCAACTGGGAGATGAAGGTTTGTTGGGGAGGGTGGTGAGGTTGGGAGAGGGGAATGAAGGCGTCGGGGGAGGGGAAGGTTGGGAGCAGGGAACAAAGGTGTCGGCTATTGAGATTGGGGGGGGGAACAAAGGTGTTGGCGGCATAAGCTTGTGGGGGAGGGAGTACAGGGGAGGAGTGGGTAATGGGGGAGAAGATGGCAACTGAGGAGCAAAGTGTAAGGGGTGAGGAAGGCATAAGGGAACAAATTCAGAGGGAAGAAGGCCAGGGAGAGGAAGGAGTCCGGGGGGAGGAAGGAGTCTGGGGAGAGGAAAGAGTCCAGTGTGGGGAGAAAGGAGTCTGGAGAGGGGAAAGATTCAGGATGGACAAACAAGTAAGGGTGGAGGAAGGAGTAGGGAAGGGGGAAAGAGTAAGGTTGGTGTAAGTTTTAGGGGTGGAGGAAGGGGGAAGCACTAAGTGGGGGGAGTCCAATGAAGGGGAAAGTCTGGGAGTGGGAGAATGGTCCAAGGGGGGAAGGAGTTCCAAGGAGGGAAGGAGTTCCATAAGGGAAGGAGTCTGGAGGCGGGGGGGATGTCCAGGTGATCATGTAAGGGAGGAGTCTGTTGAGTTGATGACTGCCTCCTGAAGAGTGAACTGAGGGTTGGCGTGGTAGAAGGGAATGGGGAGAATGAGCGAAGGCAGAGTGAAGCAATAGGTTGGGAGGGTAAAGGTGCAACTGTATCAGTAGAAGGGGCAGTGAGGATGGGGACTTGGAGGCAGGCACAGATCCTGGGGTGAGAAGGAGGTGGTCAGGGAGGTTAATATGGATGGGGGTGGGAGTTTTGGGAAGGACGATAATGTGCACGTTCAACTGGACATCTCCAAAAGAAAAGGGTTGTGGTTGATAGGCAATGGTAGGGAGGTAGAAGGTGGTGCCAGGTGTCAACAATGATGGGGGAAAAGAAATAGGTGACTGGTGGAGGGGAAAGGACAGGGGGCCTGAAGAAAAATTGTACCATTATCATGTTGGCTAAATCAAAAGTGAAACAAGAGTTG
Source organism: Carcharodon carcharias (assembly GCF_017639515.1). NCBI lineage: Eukaryota > Metazoa > Chordata > Chondrichthyes > Lamniformes > Lamnidae > Carcharodon > Carcharodon carcharias. The sequence goes on along the minus strand of NC_054472.1, from coordinate 126,506,853 downwards.
TGGTTGGCAAGAGCAGGTGCTCCATGGAAGTGTGATCAGTGGGTAGGTGGAGATGCAGATCAGCTCAAATGGACAACTGAAAGTGAACCCCAGCATGCAGTATTGAAAATGCTCAGGATATTGAGATGAGTGTGATGGAGGAAGGATCCACGTACTTGGGAGAGTGCTTACACAAGGCTCAGAAAGGCCCTGCCACAGAATCACTTGTGGGCTGGCTGTGTGCAGCTCAACTGCTAGTGTGGGGTGGAGGCATGCAGTGAAAAGACTCATGGACCCTTTCAATGAAGCTGAAAAACACCGTTGCACATTGTTCAGTGAAAGTGAATATATTTTCAGATTGTAAAGTGATAAAATGTGTTCCCCCTTACAAACAACTGTGATCAGGATTTCTTTTTGAACACCTTAGGCTTCTATGTGCTGCCCTCACATCCGCAACAGGGGTGGAGACAGCCTAAACAATGGTTGGCTCTGTTACCTCTGATGAATTTGATGTGGGTCCTCTGGAGATCCACGACCTTGAGGGCCCCAGATTGTTTTGGCTGTTCTCCTGTGGACCAACTGCTCCCACTGCGGTGACAGAAGACGAGGTTGAGGGGGTCACAGGCAAAGGGGACTCAGAGGGAGCAGACAGCCTCTGAGATACTTTGTGGATAACCCAGGGGTGTCTCCAGCTGCCACTCCTCCTCCCTTCAGGTGCCCAAGAGCCCTGGCCCGACTCCTTGAGTGGAAGGAGCATCTGGAGGGACATCAAGGTGCCCCGTTTCCCTTTTGCGTAGCCACTGCAGGAACTCATCCATGGCTCCCACGATGGAATGCAGGTTTGCACACATCTCCACGTTCTGCAGGACCAGGGTCTCCATGGCATCCGCCATCCTCCCCATTGAAACCTTCATAGATGCAAATGTGGGTACTACTACATCAGAGAGCAGGAGGATGCACCCCTCCAATTCATGTGCCACTCTGTTGAACAACAGCTCTGCATGATGTGCCCCTATCTTGTGCTGACTCTCCAGGATAAATTGGAAGGCTCGTCATCTGACTCGGACCTCACAGATACCTCTTCCCCAGCAGTCCTCCAAGTGCCAGGGAGCTTGGCTGAACCTGCCCTCCTCCTGCTGCGGATACATGTCTGTGCAGTGACCACCAGATTGCGAACCTGAGCCTGCTCTAGATCTAGGCCTCATCAAGGTTGTGTCTCTGCACTGGTGGAGGGTGTGATTAAGCGCTGCGACCTGTCTTCCTGGAGGAGGTGTCCTCTTGGCTGAAGATGATGACCTGGATGGAGCTGAAGAACTGGCTGACTAAGGACATCGTGCATGGCAGCTGAGTCAAAAGCAGGAGAAAGAGCACTCCCAGTTGCATTGACAGGGGGATGATATGGTGCAGGATCCTCATGAGGGTGTTTGCCACTGACCACACTATCGCCGTAGGCATGGTACACAACCCCACTGGTCAGCGCGATGGCACACTCTTCAAAGTGAATGAGGGGCCTAATGCGGGACCCTCCAACCCAGTCTGGGACCTCTTCCTGCTCATGTGGGCAAGCTTCTTCTGCATGAAAATAGATGGAGAGACTGTGAGCAGGATGCAAGGCACTGCATGGATTATTTGTGTGATGAGCGGAGGCATGGACAGGATGAAGATGTGAGCTCCAATGGATATGAGTCTGATGGAGATGTGAGGGTGTGTCTGAGAGTGAGTGGTGTTGTCTCTTGAAGTGTGAGGTCCCTGTGGATGTGTGTTGGGTTTGTGAGTGTGTGAGTTGAGAGTGATTAGAAGAGTGACTTACCCTAATGGAACAGATGAGACCATTTATCCTTTTCGTGCACTGGATGGCTGATCTTCTTTGCACTCCGGCAGTATTGACCACTGTGGTCACTGTGTCCTAGACCAGACTGATGACACTGGTTGACCTCCTGCGGCCAGAGTGGGGGCAGTGGCCCTCACAGCGGCCTTCCACTGTGTCCAGCAGGCACCCCAGGGAGGACTCACTAAATTTGGGGCCTGCCGTCTTCTTTGCTGTTGGGGGCGATGGGTTGCCTGGAGCAGTCCTGGTCTGGAGACATGAAGCAGCCTGCGCTCTGGTGCATTTTAAACATGGCACCCGGAGCAAGGAAGGGCTGAGGTTATGGCATGGCAGGCATATCTGAGCCTGCCCGACACAATCTGGATTGTTTCCCTCGAATGCATTATTAATGAGGTGGGAGGAGCCGGGAATGGGATGATATAGTGCGAAAACCCACTATTGTGGCCAGCAGGTAAAACATCTTTTTTCACGTCCGCTACAGCATTTAGTGCAAATCTGGGACAATTCTGCCCATTGGGTCGGATTTTGAGGAAGGTTGATGGTGAGCTGTCTGTGTTCACTATTATTATCTCTGAAACTGACCACAGCTTCAGGATGTTGGGCGCAAAATCACATAGAAATTCTGAAGTTGCAGTCTGCCACTCAGGGCTCTGACACAGGTTGCGCTGTGGGCAACCCCACCACCCACCCCACCCCACCCCTCCCCCTTCACCCACCCACCCCAACCCCCACCCCCAAGTCAGCAAACACTGACATCAATGAGAATTTCAACTTTCTGCTCCCACATTGTCATCTGAAACCCCATAAAAAGTGAGACCTTGTTCAATCAGGTCTAACTGAGTTTTTGACAGCAATGTGATTAATAACACTTGATGAACAACAGAACTGACCTCAAAAACATAAGTTTATAATTGTGGAGTGCTGTTTAATGATTAACTGCAGAGTTTGTAAGCTGACCTTTTTTAATAATAATTTTCTTTTAAAGATTTTCAGAAGATCTTCATCCCATGTGTATAATTCAATCTTTAATTTAATCTATATAAGTATTTTTAAAAGCTTAGTTTCCTGTTTTGGGTGAGGGTGGATCTGTGAAACTCCTTTAATGTGATTGCCTGCTTAGGCAGCCTGAGATATCATTGCTGTTCCATGCTTCGAATATTTTTTTGGAAAATATACTTTATTCATAAAATTTCTGAAAGGACTTGCAAGGCATTTCAAAATGGCCATCACAAAAAGTGCAATCATATTCAAGTTTTCCACATAGATTATGAGGTGCTTTAATAAAATCGATGAATATTACAGGCATTTCAACATGGTCATTACAGACAGTCCAATGACATTTAAGTTATCCACATTTCACTCTGAGGTGCAATGCAATTGTGATACATGTAGCATTCACATTCAATGTGAGTCATACTGCCCGAGGGGTCTATACAATTCCCAGCCCGTTGGTGCACTATGGCTGAATTGTCTTAGGCAACAGCCTTTCCCCATTGTTCAAATGCCCAGTAAAGAACGCTGCATGAGCCTCAGTAATAGAGGTGAAATTCTCGCCAAAGAGATTGCTAGAACTTGCAGGAAGACTTACATTGTGGTCAGCCTTGCTTTGTTGCTGACTTCAAAATCTGGCCCATAAATTCAGTATATTTTCCAACTAAGCTAGAAAAAGGTACTGTCATACAATATGTCCTTGAAATGAATATTGTTTAAAATATGGTACATTTTTTAAAGTAGTTAACGTATTCCTAACATTAAATAAGGTAAATCAAACAGCAAAGATAAAATGAAATATGTTACTTGTTGAAGATTGAAGGATAGCATACAATTTTTTTAAAATGAAGCTTTTATTTTCTTTTGGGAACAAAAACTATTAACATTTCATTCAAAATAATTAATTCTGTTAGAGCTTATATTACTGACTTTGTTTATCAAATTGTTGCTGAACTACTGTTGCCAAGATTCAGCTTGTGTCATAATTTAATGAGCAACTGCAATGCCCAATCATGTTTTCATGCAGTAACAATGGTGAAAAATGCTAAATAAATAGACAAATAAGAGTTTCAAGATAAGTTCGATTTTCTCACTCTGAATGTATAAGTGGACATGATTTTATTTTTCTTTCATGGCACATGTGAATCTCTGGCAAGGCCAACATTTGTTGCTCATGGCCAATTGCCTTTGAGAAGGTGGTGATCAGCTGCCTTGTTGCACTGCTGCACTCCATCTGGTGTAAATACACCCACAGTGCTATTAGGAAGGGAGTTCGAGGTTGTGGGTTGAAGTGCCACTCCAGGATATGAGTGAAAAAATCAAGGCTGACACTCCAGCACAGTACCGAGGGAATGCTTAAACCATTGGAGGTACCTTTGAATCGGGCATTAAATCGAGACCCTGTCTGCTCTCTTAGATGGACATAAATTAATCCATGGCACTATTTTAAAGAAGAGCAGGGAGTTTTCCCCAGGGTCCTGATTAATATTTATCCTTCAATCAACATCGCAGAATGGGCTGAATTTTTGGGCACCGTTGATGTTGGGAACGGAAGTGGATAGGGCCTGAAAATAGTGGTGGCAGCTGGCATGCTGACTTCCTGATCCTGTTCCCAGCACTGTCTGTGAGGTGGGTAGCCAATTAGGCTCATTAAGAGCCTTGATAAGGGCACTGAAAGGATGTGATTTTCCAATCGTCCTCCAGTTTCCCAATGCAATGGGGTGCCAACGCTCCAAGCAGGCCTACAGTTCCTTCTAGCCTGCCTGGGTGGGAGTGAAGACAAAGGTCAGCTATGGAAGGATTCTCCCTCAGCCATGGTGGTGTGGCTGCTTTTTCTGTTTGTTATCCAATTTTTAAGAAGAAAGTATTGAGAGGACACCACAATGTTGATGCCTCTCAGTTACATACCTTTTACTAGAGCCTGCTGCGCCTCTCAAACTGGAAAGCAGCTTTGCGAGCCTGCCTGCCACCTTTAATTGATTGGGGAACCTGTCTCCATGCCAATTAAGGGCCCCCCTTCATGAAAATCTCAAGTCAGTACCTGACTCCTCCTCCGAGGTGGGGTTGGGGTTTGGAAACAGTCCTGGCTCCAGTTTGCTGCACCCTGTCCAGCAACAGTTCAGACCATTATCTTGTCATTATCACTTTGCTGCTTTTTGGAGCTTGTTTTGTGCAAATTTGGCTGCCGCCTTTCCTCCATTATAACAGTGACTACACTTCAAAATGTTTAGTATCATGAAAAGCACTATATAAAACGAAGACTTTCTTTTTTATTGACCTCCTTAGTTACCTCTTCCCAGCCGTGGCAAAGATGTTATCTAAAGGGCTTTCTGGCCTCTGGGTGAAATTGCAGGCAGCCTGGAGCAAGGCCATTTATATATCCCTTCCAGCTATTTGCCCTTTCTGAATGTTTTCTTATATCTATATCCACAGAGCACCTTCCATTGAAGAACAACTAGCTACCTTTAAATGATGTCAATAAAATCTGATATTACCCCATCCACCTGACCCTGCCCAACCAATGTACCCCTACCAAAAAAAAAGTTGCAGAGCCAATAAGCAGTGCTGGCAGCACACTTGATTATTATAATAAACCGACAGCACCGGTTTCTACTGGTCCTAGAAACCACATGAATAGGCTCAGTGTAACCCAGCTCCTTTTCCTCTTCTTCAGGCATGATCAAATATTTAGGCCAAGATGCTTTCAAAATAGATGCATGACTAAATAAATTTATAAATGCAACTTTCTAACTTTAATATATTATTCATAAATCTCCAGAGGCAAAACTGGGATTTAACTTTTGAAAGCCACTTTATTGATGTTCAATGTGGTGTGCACAAAATGTAATAATTCCACAATAAGCTAAGGCAAATTGTAATACTTCAAACAGCTAGAGCATTTTAATCGATGTTGATTTAACATAAGGCTGGGTCAGTTTTTGTAATTACTGGCAAACAAATGAAGTCAACCATTGGTTACACTTGCCTTTGCCCATGGCACAGGGCGGAATTTTCCGTCCCCATCGATGTCGGGCATCAAGACAGGAAGGCCAAAAATCTATTTGATGACATCGTGAAACCAGTTTGCAATCATCCGCTCTGTCTGTCAACGGTGGGCCACGCTACCCGCTGCTGGGCATCGGGAACTTCATGTCATACATCTGCATATCATTATAAGCCCTGTTTGCTGGAATCATCTCCCCACCCATGCTGGATCATTTGGGCATGTCGGCATGTTTCACAACCGCAGTTATGGTGAGCTGCACTTCGAGGGGAACTTGCGGATGAATGCACAGTAACGTTGTGCAGCACTCGCGAGGGTCACCAGTTCGACTCCAAGGTTGAGGCGCCACACCTTCAGGCGAAGATACAGGCAAGTCGCTTTTTCCCGACTGGCTGACAGTGCGGTGCTGAGGCAGGGGCTGCACTGCAGTTAGCGTGAGTTGTTGGGGGCGGGTGGGGGGGGGGGGGGGGGGGGGTGGGGGTGGGGGTGGGGCCGCAAAGTCTGCACTGTGTCTGAGGTGAGTTGGGGGGTCCAAGGCTGCACTGCAGCTGGGTCGGGTTGGGGTTGAGCAGGGGCTGCACTGCGGTGGGGGCAAGTTGTTGGGGGGGGGGGATCGTTGGGGGGGGACGCGTCTGATAGTAGTACACAAGCACATGCGGGGTGGTGGCCAAGGGAAGCGGCCATGCATTAGGGAAATCTAGTATAAACCATTCCTCCGCAGCTGAGACAGTTCAGGTGCAGCCACGTTGACATGCTTGGAGTCGGGCCTCAAGCTTATTAGCCACTGAGGCAACGCAGAGGCCTGAAAGTGCCACCAAATGCTCCAGAGCTTCTTACCCCTTAGGCACAGACTTCAAACTTAATGAGTGTTTTAGTGGACTGCAGAACAGTTGGACGACTGGGCAAGTTGTACAATCTCCTTGCTAAAGCTGGCCATAGAGCAGTCACTGCTGGAGGTGCTCACAGCCCCTTACAATGTCATCATTCAAGTGCAGACCAGTCTCCCCCATGGTTCAAGCTAACAGTGCAGTCTTGCAGTGTGGGTTAGGAGAATGCACGTGCCTGAACTGAGTGCACAGCATGCAGTGCAATGGGCAAAGCTGCCACCAATTGGTCAGGTGGAGTGGGGCAGAGGTGGGTGAGATTTCGGGCAGCTATGCAGCACACTAAACTCTTGCCATCCAAGTAGTGGTCAGCACTCTTTGGGATGCGTTAAGTGGCCTTCAGTCTTAACCAAGAGAGGTTCTTAGTACACCAAAGCTAACCCACATGTCTCTCTCTTTTATCCTGCAAGAGGAGTACATCAGGAGCATGGAGCCTGATGGACTGGTTGTATGCCTCATGCCTTGCCAGGAGTGGAGAGGAAGGAGAAGAGAGCAATGGAGGCACCTGGCTGGGCAGAGGGCAGAGCAGCACCCTCAAGATGAAGGGGCAGCTGGGGCTCCTGCACATGCTGCTGAAGAGCCACAGCGAGCTATTGCTGGTCGGCACCTAGTTAGACCCAGGGACTACACATGGTGCTTGACATTCCTGCAGATGACCAAGAACCAGTGTCGCCAAAGACTGTGCATGTTTAGGGAACTGGTTGGTCACATCTATCACCTGCTGCAGGATTTGGCGCCACAGGGACATGGAGGGCATCCACTGCAAGTGGCCATTAAAGTGAGCACGGCACTCATTTTTGCACTACTGGCTCCTTTCAGGGCTCCACAAGGACCTCTGTGGGTTATCACAATCTTCCACCCACAAATGCATCCATGAGGTCACGGGCGTTATCTTCACAAAGGCACACTACTTTGTGCATTTCGTCTGGGATCAGGAAAGCCAGGAAGCAAGACTGATTGGATTTGCCCAGGTCTCAGGTTTCCCACAGATGCAACGTGCCATCGACTGCACTCCCTTGGCACTCAAATCTCCATGGCAACAAGCAGTCAACTATGTCAGCTGCAAGAGCTTCCACTCGCTGAGTGTTCAGCTGGTGTGCGACCACCAAAAATGCATCCTGCAGGTCTGCATATGGTTCCTAGGGGGTGTCCATGACTTCTACATTATCCGTTGGTCACAGATCTCTGATGCCTTCCAAGGTCCACAGAGGCTGCAGGGTTGGCTCCTCGGGGACAAGGGATCCCCGCAGAGGACGTGGCTGATGACACCCGTGTGGCAGCCTCAGACTGCAGCAGAGCAAAGGTAGATCAAGGCTCATGCTGCAACTTGGTGGAGCAATCATTGGAGTGTTGAAAATGAGGTTCCAGTGCCTGGATCGGTCTGGTGGAACCCTGCAATACAGTCCACAGAGGTTGTCACACATCATTGTCGCCTGCTGCGCCCTTCATGAGCTAGCGCTGCAACAGTGAGGAGGAGCTGGCTAAGGAGGATATGGAGGAGATACACATTTCCTCCGATGAGGAAGAGGTTACAGGGATGAAAGTGAGGAGGTCCTCAAAGGTGAGGTTGATGGCAATGAGGCCAGCGCACTTGCCAGACAATGTAGGAATGCTCGGGAGATCTTCTTAGCTGCTATGAAGGTTGTCATCATCATCCTCATGGAGGATGATGATAACATGTAGTAAGGAGACACCACAGATCCTCACATTGAACCTGTGAACATTTGACTCCTGTCTGGCTGATGGCAGCGCACATGCCCTCTTCATAAGGCTCCTGCCAAGGAGATGCTGCGGATGCCCATAGTCCTTACATTCCAGGAGGATGATGATGACGTGCAGTGGGGACGCTCCATAGATCCTCAGATCAATTATGCAAATATCTGACTCCTGTCTGACTGATTGCAGATCACTTGCACTCTGTGAACAGGGTCATATCATGGAGATGCAGTGTGGAAACTTTAACTTCTCCTGATCCTATGGCGTCCTCCGTGAGCTGAACCCTTCAGGACCACAATGTCACCGGACACAGGTGCTGATGAGATGGGGTCCCAGCTGTACCTCAGAGGTGCTGGGAGCTCACAGAGAGAATGATGGAACTCTGTGCCACCAGCCCAGGACATTCTGGCAGCAATGATAAGCCCCATTGAGGTGCAGGCATGACTGATGTGTCCAGTGACTGTGAAGGCACACCATCAGTGTGCTGGGAAGGTTGCACAAAGCACAGGGAAGAGGCCCTGGACTGAGACACCTGCCTTTATGTTATTCAGAGACCAAGTTTTCACGTATGAGCAAGTTGAGCACTGCTCACCAGAACAAGGAGACAGAGGCAAGGAAACATTCTTGTCAGTTTATTTACAATAATGACCATTATGTACAAATGATTAACACCCATGCCCAGGCTGTGCAACTACATTTTCTTAACATTCCTAACCCTGCCGCTACATCTTGGTGCTCTCTAGACATCCACAGTGGAGGTGGAGGCAGCCTGCTGACTGCTACACCCTGTCTGTGATGACCTTGGTGGGCATCCTCTAGAGGGCTGAGAACTGGAGGGCCCCGGCCTGCTTTTGGGGTCCTGCTGTGTGACAGTGGCACCCTTCTCAACCTATAGAACTGAATTTGTTGGGGTTACAGGAAGGGATGATTCTGCTGGGCCGGACACTCCCAGAGTCACCTGGATAAATGGCCTCGCGGTGTGCACCTACTGATCTCCTTCCTATGGGTGCCCAAAGGCCCCTGGCTGACTCTTTAAGGAGAAGGGGAAACTGGAGGGAGAGCAAGCTGCCCCGCTCATGTACAGGCTGTTGGAGGCCAACAATGGCATCAGCGATGGAGTTCAGCCCGTGCTGCAGTGCAGGACCGATATGCTGGACCAAAGTCTCCATGGCAGCTGCCATTCTACCAGTTTTGACTTAGGTGCATTGGTATGCCGGTGCTATCACTTCAGACTGAAGGTGGACGTACTTCTCCAATTTGCCTTGCAATCTGAGGTGTGCAGCAGACATCGCTCCCTGATGTTCCCAAGCTTGCCTTTGCAGCTTCAGAAACTGAGGTTTAACCGAGTCCAGAGGCTTGTCATCTGATTTGGACTCAGCAGATTTCTGGTCTCCAGCTGTCCTCTGAGTGCCGGAGACCTGGGAAGTCTCTGCCGCCACCTGACGTGGACAGTTAAATGCGCTCACCAGATTGTGAACCCAAGGCTATTCTAAAGCTAGGTCCCATCGAGGTGTGTGTCTCTATGCTGGTGAAGGGTGTGGGTGAGCCCTGTGATGGTTCTTCAATGAGGGTTTTTATCAGATTATTCTTCTGAGGTTTCTTCGCGGCTTGAGTTGAGGACCTGGGTCGTGGACCCCCCTCGTCCGTTTTCCAGATGTGCCTGCAAACACAAGGAGAGATTATTAGTTCATGGCAGTGGCCTGTGAAACAGGACATCACTCACGGTATGGTTGTCTGATGGATGTTAAAATGCTGGACCCTCACTTGGTAGGCAGCGCCGACCTCATCGTCAACACAGGAACGATCCATATCTTTGCCAGCCACCTGTATGACTCTTTTTTCAAAGTCGATGAGGACCTTGATTTCAGCTATTCCTCCACCAGTCTGCAACCTCTCCCTCTTGTTGTATGCCAGCTTGTCCTGCATGAATATAGATGGAGGGAATGTAAGCAGGCCAGATGATAAGTAAGCCTGGCATGTGTAGGTGGTGAGTGGTCCTATGGATGGGATGAGGACACGACTTGCAGTGCAGGTGAAGGTGTGTGTGATAGAGTGAATGGTAATGTCTCTTGAATTGGCAGTGAGTGGGTTCCCTGTGGATATGTGATGGATTTGTGAGTGTGTGAATTGAGAGTGATGAGAAGAGTGACTCACCCTGGTGGAACGGAGGAGATCATTCATCCTCTTTTGGCGCTGGGTGGCTGTCCTCTTTTGCGGGGCATTGGCACTGACCACCGCTGCCACTGCCTCCCATGCAGGATTGGTGACCTTGCCTCCCCCAGAGCAGTGGTAGAAGGCTTCATGCTGGGCCTCCACTGCATCCAGAATGTGCTCAAGGAAGTTGTCGCTAAATCTGGGGCCGTATGTTTCTTCCCTTTGGAAGTTTTGTTGGAGAACAAGCTGAGGAAAGAAGGCTATCTTGACTAGCTCCCTCTCTCTCTATCTTGCCTAAAGTTGTGTGTAGCTATCAACCTGTAGCCAGAGAATCCTCCTCTGAGTGTAACTAGTCTGCATTTGACCTGCAAAGCTCAGACCAGAGGTGAGAATGTCCAGGCACTGGGATCAGCAACCCATCTGCACATGAGAGAACTCCAGGTTCACAGAGTCGAGACCCTGTGGACATTATCCTTTATGTTATAACGCCCATCCCCCAAAGCCCATCTCTGCAGAGACACTCTATCTGTTTCTTCTTGGTTTGTCTGTGTCTGTGTGTCGGTGTGTGTGTGTGTGCTGGGGGAATTATTTCAGAAGAGATAGATAGTTTTACTTCACGATTACAATTGTGTGTTAACCAGTGCTTGCAACTTGTTAAAAGAAGTTTTGTTTTAAAATAAATTAATCATTCTGAGTTTTTGAAAGTAGCCTGGTCAGAGTCTCTTTTCTTCTAGGTATCAGAGGTATGTGTACAAAATTGACCATTTCAGTGAAAAAATTAAAATTTAAATTAATGGTACAGCCTGCAGAGTAGTAGGGCTTGCTAATTCACATGATCCTCCCATCCCGGTCGGAACAACGAGCAGGGCACCTCAGACAGCACATTCCTGATTTACACACTTAATTGCACATATTCTGTGACATGATGCTTTTGTCTGATTTACACTTTAATAATAATGGTGAATGGTGTTAGCTTCACAGTTATTTCAACTGCGAAAACCAGCCCATAAATGCTTGGAAAATTGTATCAGATTAAATTATTGCTGGTGTTTGTTCTTAACTGATTACAGCTGTGGATCCTACCACCTTCTGCCTTAGCCTGATAATGCCCAGGCCAAGAAGGCCTGTATACAGCCTTCCCTGCCAGATGTCAACTGAGGGCCTTTAAATGAATAATTAAAGCTCACTTAACGGCTTCATCCTGCTGTCATTGGCACTCAACAAACAGCAAGCAGGAGAGTCATCAATTGGGCTGCCTGAAAGCAAAGCCTCTTGGGTTTTCTTGTGGGCCCCCAAGGGGTATCCCTTTTTTTAAAGGCACTAAGTGCCTGATCGAGGGACCTGGCATCAGGAAGTGTGGGGTGTGGGGCTGCAGAAAATCACACTCCTGACATTGTCTCTGACCCTCTCCCCCACCCCACTGTCCTGCAACCACTAGCCTGTGGCTCCATCCTGCAGCTGCCATCCCACCCTCATCTAGCTTTGACTTGGGGTCACTCATTGATCCTGGGCCTCTGGTTGGTGCACTGCTGGCAGCTGCCACCTCTCTCTCTGATTGACCGACAGCTATCAGGGGTGGGATTTCCACCCCTGGGATCCTTAATCCTGGGGAAGGTCCAACACTAGCCATATGGGTGCCTGATGGGGATTTACTCTGACAGGTCTTTCCCAATAGAGGCATCACAGGCCTCATGGTATTGAGGTAACATATTCACATGGATAGAGGATTAGTTAGATAACAGGAAACAGAGTAGGATTAAATGGGTCACTTTTGGGCTGGCAAGTTGAAAGTAGTGGAACGCCACAGGGATCAGTGCTGGGGCCTCATCTATTTACAATCTATATCAATAACTTGGATGAAGGGACCAAATATATGGTTGTTAAATTTGCTGATGACAAAAATATAACCAGGAGAGTAAGTTGTGAAGAGGACATAAAGAGTCTACAGAGGGATTTAGAAAAGTTATAGGTTAAGCTAGTGGGAAAATAATTGGCAGATTTTCTTCTAAATTATTCATTCATGGGATGTGGGCATCGCTGGCTGGGCTGGCATTTATTGCGAATTAGGGATGGGCAATAAATCCTGGCCTAGCCAGTGATGCCCACATCCCATAAATGAGTAATAATAAAAAAAATTCTCTCATCTGTGTCTAAAATGGGATGTAGTATGATGTGGGAAAATGTGAGCTTGTCCACTTTGGCAGGAAGAATAGAATATTAGTTAAATGGAGAGAGATTGCAGAGCTCTGTGGTACAGAGGGATCTGGGTGTCCTGATATATAAATCACAATATGTTAGTATGCAAATGCAGCAAGTGATTAGGAAGGCAAATTGAATGTTGGCATTTATTACAAGGGGAATTGAATATAAAAGTAGGGAAATGTTGCTACAGCTGTATGGAGCCTTAGTGAGGCTGCATCTGGAGTAGTGTGTACAGGTTTGGTTTCCTTACTTAAAAAAGGATATAATTGAATAAGAAGGATTTCAGAGAAAATTCACTTGGCTGATTTTCTTGGATGAAGGGTTTACTTTACAAGGAAAGGTTGGAAGTGTTGGGCCTGTTCCCATTGGATTTTAGAAGAATGAGTGCTGATCTTATTGAAACATAGAAGATCCTGAGGCAAATTGACAGGGTGGACGCCGACAGGATGCTTATCCTTGTGGGAGAGACTAGAAAAAGAGGGCACAGTTTAAGACGGAAATTAGGAGAATTTTTTTTCTCTCAGAGGGTTGGTAGTCCATGGAATTCTCTTTCCCAGAAAGCAATGGAGGCAGGCCATTGAATAATGTTAAGGCTGAGTTTGATAGACTCTTAATCGACAAGAGAGTCAAAAGTTATAGGTGGTAGACAGGAAAGTGCAGTTGAGGCCATAATCAGATCAGCAATGATCTTATCAAATGGCGGAGCAGGCTCAAGGGGCAGAATGGCCTACTCCGCCTCCTACTTCTTGTGCTGTTGTGTACTCATTCACTGGCACACCTTGTTTTGACAGATTGACAAAAATATGACATGACACCGAGCTACAGAAGGAGCTATTAGGGCAAATGACCAAAGCTTTGGTAAATTTAAAGGGTGTTCTTATCGGACAAAAGAGAGTTCGAGAGGCAGAGCAGTTTTGAGAAGGATTCCAGAGGTTAGAGACAAGGCAGTTGAAGATATAGCCACCTATCGTGGAGCAATTAAAATCAAAGAAGTTCAGAAGTCCTCAAAGTGGGTGAAGGATATTACAGAGATAGCGAGGGAGATACCAGCATTGATAGGAATGTTAATCTCTTTGTAAAAATCTCAGTAATGTTTGTAAAATGTCCTTCTTCCCACCCGCTACCGCACTTAGTCCAAATCTGGGATAATTCCGCCCATGGCTGCAGAATGCCATAGATTGGGACCGGGATATTGAACAGTACATGACTTTTACGAAGGACAGGAAGCCAGGAAAAGGCAGAGGGGCGGCCCTGTTAAATAATGATGGTATTTGCACATTAGATAGGAATGACCTAAGTTTAAGCAACCAGGACGTAGAAGCAGTTTGGGTAGAGATGAGAAATGATAAAGGCAAGAAGTCACTTGTGGGAGTGGTATACAGGCTCCCCAATTGTAACTACATGGTGGGACAGGGTATAAAGGAAGAGATAATGGGAGCTTTTCAGAAGGGTACAGTGATAATCATGGGGGATGTTAATCTCCATACAAACTGGAAAAATCAGGCAGGCAAAGGTAGCCGAGAAAGGGAGTTCATAGAATGTTTTTGGGATAGTTTCTTAGAACAGCATGTGCTGGAGCCAAACAGAGAGTAGACTATACTTGACCTGATATTGTGCTATGAGATAGGATTGATTGATAACCTCATAGTGAAGGCACCCATGGATAGCAGCAATCCTAATTAATATTACATACAGTTTCAGGGAGAGAAGAATGGATCCAAGACTAGTATTTTAAACTTAAATAAGGGTAATTATGTTGAAATGAAACAGAGCTAGCTAATGTGAACTGGCAAATGAGATGAAGTGATAGGTCAAAAGAGAGGCAGTGACAGACACTTAAAAGGATATTTCAGAATATACAAAATAGATACATTCCAACAAGAAAGAAAAATTCTAATCGGAGGACCCAGCATCTGTGGTTAACGAAAATAGTTAAAGACAGTATCAAATTTAAAGAAAAAGGATATAATTGTACAAAGACAGCTGACAGATCAGAAGATTGGTCAGAATATAAAGAACAGCAAAGAATGACAAAAAAAGATTAATAAAGAGGGAAAATTAGAATACGAGATGAAGGTAGCTGGAAATATAAACATAAAGATGGACAGTAAGAGTTTCTATAGAAGCTTAAATAAGAAAAGAGTTAACAAAGTGAGCATTGGTCCTGTGGAAAGTGAGTCTCGAGAATTAATAATGGAAAATAAAGAGATGGCAGATGAATTGAACAGGCATTTTGCATTAGCCTTCACTATAGAGGATAGAAATAACATCCCAGTAATTCAGCAAGTCAGGAATTAGAAGGAAGAGAGGAACTCAGAAAAATTACAATCATCAGGAAGGTGGTACTTTGCAAATTATTTGAGCTGCTGGCTGACAAACCCCAGGTCCTGATGGACTTCATCCTAGGATATTAAATGAAATGGCTAGTGAGATAGTTGACGCTTTCCAAAATTCCCTTGATTTGGGGAAGGCTCCATTAGATTATAAAATAGCAAATATAACTCCTTTATTCAAAAAGGGAGAGAGACAGAAAGCAGGAAACTGTAGAACAGTTAGCTTAACATCTGTCAAAAGGAAAATGTTGGAAGCAGTTGTTAAAGATGTTATGGCAGTGCACTTAGAAAAATTCAAGGCAATCAGGCAGAGTGTACTTGGTTTTGTGAAAGCAAAATCATGTTTAACCAATTTATTGGAGCTCTTTGAAGGAGTCACGTGTGTTGTTGATAAAGGGAAACCAGTGGATGTACTGTACTTAGATTTCCAGAAGGCATTTGATAAGGTGCCACATCAATGATTATTGCGGAAAATAAAAGCTCATGGTGTAGATGCATGGATATAAGATTGGCTAGCTAACAGGAAACAGAGGGTAGCCATAAATGGGTCTTTTTCTGGCTGATGGGAGGTAATGAGTGGTGTTGCACAGGGATCAATGCTGAGGCCTCAATTTTTACAATTTATGTAAATGACTTGGATGAAGGACAGAAGGTATAATTGCTAAATTTGCTGCTGATAAAGTTAGGTAGGAAAGTAAGTTGGGAAGAGGACATAAGGGGTCACTGTTTAAAAATAAGGGGTTGCCCATTTAAGACAGAGATGAGAAGAAATGTTTTATCTCAGGGGACGGTGAGTGTTTAGAACTCCTTTCTTCAAAAAGTCAGTGGAAGCAGAGTCTTTGAATGTTTTCAAGGCAGAGATAGATAGATTCTTGATAAACAAGGGGATGGGGTGAAAGATTATCGGGGGTAGGTGGGAGGTTACGATCAGTTCAACCATGATCTTATTGAATGGCAGAGCAGGCTCGATGGTCTGAGTGGCTTATTCCTGCTCCTAATTCATACGTTTGTATGTTTGTATGCCATGGAGGAATTTGAAAACAAGGATGGGATTCCAAAATGTTAAAAACTTGTAAAAAAGTGTAAGTAAATATTTTAAAGATAGAATTTTTCTTTAAAATTTAAAAAGACAAAAAAGCAACCAAGGCAGCCACACAAGGAGTTATGTCAGGATTCAAAATAATTTCTGTCTGCACATTGGGTTATGTTATTGATTTTAAAAATGCATCATAAAATCATGCTGAAAATTGGATGGATGGGTGAGCTGAACCAATGATCAGCTGCTGCCTGAAAACAGTTGCTGACTGTGTTAAATATGAAACCCAATTAAAAGGAAGAGCAAAAACACAATGGCTCCAACATGTACAGTGAGGCGTGGCAGGTGTGGAGGAGAGTGACAGCAGGGAAGTCCCAACGTGGCTGAGGATGCCAAAGTGCTGCCGAATTTAATGGGAGGACCTTACTATACTTTCTTATTTTGTTTCCTGCATGCCAGTCAGCCAAATTGACAAGCTTCTGGGTGGAAAAGCCTGTGTCAGGAGGTCTAGTTGGGGAGGATCCCTGGCAATTGGCAGGGAGGGAGCAAAAGATTTAAGCCCTGGGAAACCAAGACTTTTTCGAGCTCAAAGACTGCAGTGTATCTGAGAGGAATGTCTTTATTGAACTGATTATAAGATGGCTGCCTGCAGACAGAGCCCCTCATGGCAGAGGTCATATGACGAAAGCAAGCCAGGTAGGACATGTAGTAATGTTGCATTTCAAAACCCAAACATCCCCATTTTCAAAACGAACAAAAGACACAAACCTTCCCTTTTTCCTAATGAACAAAAGACCCAAACATCCACTTTTCCTAACGAACAGAAGACAAATTTGCATACATGATCATGTGTAACTGTGAATTACCCAAGTTACCTTCTATACAGCCACTGTTCTCATGCATTAATTACTGTTTGTTCTTCTAGTCAGTCTCTGCACCTGCACTGCATACATAATCTCTTACTGGTATGTGTGCGCATTGCCATTGTTCTTTGTCTTGGGAATGTTGTTCCTGTGTTGCTGTGGTAACTTTATTGTTTCATTGCCATTATTTGGGCCAATTGGATCTCTGAGATTGATGGTAGTTCTGTACTCACTATAGCTGCTGAGACCCCTTCATCCTGACTGGCCGACCGCAGTAAAGGAATATTTTTCACTAGTTGTTTGCATAAGCTTATGGTTGCGCTGGTATATTTGGTCATTCACTTCCATCACGTAAGATAGAAGTCACAACCTCTCTATGAACGTCCCATGTTGCCATGTGGACTGATTCCTGTTGAGAGCATTGACGGTTTCTACCCCACCTGTTTGTTCTCCAATGCTCAGCTCTGGGAATGTTTTGGCAGTCTTATCAAAATGAAATTTGGCTTTCTGCTATTTCGCCTTGACTTTTTCACTCACACCTGTTACTAATTATAGTTTCAGTGGCCTTTTTTGTTATTGGAAGGATAGTTTGGGTGCGGCATGACATTAGTCTTTGGACTGGCCTATTTTCCATGCCTTCAGTCAATGGATTTCTAAACTTGAGAATTGCCTTGTATATGTTTGTATTAGATTTGATCAATTTCTTGATGATCCCTTTGGTGATTTTCACTGCCGTCTCAGCCCTTCCTTTTGACTGATTTCTGCTCCTATGTCTTATGGTCTAAGAGTTCCAGCTGCCCTCAAGTCAAGCCGAAAAAATAAGATAGAAGAGCTGGAAAAGAAGGGAGTAATCAAAAAAGTGACAATTCCTACAGCCTGGATTAGCAACATGGTAGCAGGAAACAACCTGGAAAGCTGAGACTATGCTTACAGAAGTAGGGCCTAAATAAAGAATTGAAGAGATCTTACTACCCCATGCCAACCATTGAAGGAATTTTGCCACAAATTGCCAATGCAAAGATCCTAACTACCCGAGAAGGCTGGTTACTGGATAGTGCAGAGATGATGATGGTGAGCTCTCTCTAACAGTCACACTAGATTCTGATTTTGGTCAGCCATGGCTTCTTCCATTGTGTCTCCACATCCATAGATTAGTAGATCATCCACTATGGCTTCCACTCTAGGAAGATCGCTGACTACCTCATGCTGTCTGCTCTGATACTCTTCTGGGGCCGTGGAAATCCAAACAACCTGTGCAACCATCTGTATCTCCCGAATGGCAT
Organism: Carcharodon carcharias; assembly: GCF_017639515.1. Classification (NCBI taxonomy): domain Eukaryota; kingdom Metazoa; phylum Chordata; class Chondrichthyes; order Lamniformes; family Lamnidae; genus Carcharodon; species Carcharodon carcharias. Next base: position 126,488,581 of record NC_054472.1, on the reverse strand, counting down.
CCAGAATGTTGTTAGAAAGCTGCTGCTTTCATCCAACTTCATTTGCCAGTAACCAGCCTTCACATCTTGGGTAGTTAGGATCTTTGCATTGGCAAGTTGTGGCAAAATTCCTTCAATGGTTGGCATGGGGTAGTGAGATCTCTTTAATTCTTTATTTAGGCCCTATTTCTGTAAGCTTAATCTCAGCTTTCCAGGTTGTTTCCTGCTACCATGTTGCTAATCCAGTCTGTAGGAATTGTCACTTTCTTGATTACTCCCTTCTTTTCCAGCTCTTTTATCTTATTTTTTAGGCTTGACTTGAGGGCAGCTGGAACCCTTAGACCATAAAACATAGGAGCAGAAATTAGGCCATTTGGCCCATCGAGTCTGCTCCGCCACTCAATCATGTCTGATAAGTTTCTCAACCCCATTCTCCCGCCTTCTCCCCGTAACCTTTGATCACCTTACCAATCAAGAACCTATCTATCTCTGTCTTAAATACACGCATTGACCTGGCCTCCACAGCCTTCTGTGGTAATGAATTCCATAGATTCACCACTCACCAGCTAAAGAAGATTCTCCTCATCTCTGTTCTAAAAGGTCTTCCCTTTACTCTGAGGCTGTGCCCTCGGGTCCTAGTCTCTCCTACTAATGGAAACATCTTCCCCAAATCCACTCTATCCAGGCCTTTCAGTATTCTGTAAGTTTCAATCAGATCCCCCCTCACCCTTCTAAACTCCATCGAGTATAGACCCAGAGTCCTCAATCGTTCATCATATGTTAAGCCTTTCATTCCTGGGATCATTCTCGTGAACCTCCTCTGGACCCTCTCCAGGGCCAGCACATCCTTCCTGAGATACGGGGCCCAAAATTGCTCGCAATGTTCTAAATGTGGTCTGATCAGAGCCTTATAAAGCCTCAGCAGCACATCCCTGCTTTTATATTCTAGTCCTCTTGAAATAAATGCCAACATTGCATTTGCCTTCCTATCTACCGACTCAACCTGCAAGTTAACCTTAAGAGAATCCTGGAATAGGACTCCCAAGTCCCTTTGCACTCCAGATTTCTGAATTCTCTCCCCATTTAGAAAATAGTCTATGCCTCTATTCTTCCCACCAAAGTGCATGACCTCACACTTCCCCACGTTGTATTCCATCTGCCACTCCTTTGCCCTTTCTCCTAACCTGTCCAAATCCTTCTGCAGCCTTTCCGCCTTCTCAATACTACCTGTCCCTCCACCTATCTTTGTATCATCTGTAAACTTAGCCAGGATGCCCTCAGTTCCTTCATTTAGATCATTAATGTACAAAGTGAAAAGTTGTGGTCCCAACACTGACCCCTGCAGATGCTGAATTGGTCTTACACTCTCATGTACTTCTAGATGATATTCCTCAGGTAGACATCCCAACCTTGTAAACACATCTTTGTACTCCTCTAGGATCTGTTCAGAAGTCAATGGTTTTGTGTGCTGTGACACATTGTAAACCTCTGTTGGCACATTCAGGCTTACCAGTCCAATCTTTAGACTTGCTCTGGCTGAGATGAGTGGCCATTGTGTCCCATCTATGATCTGTACATCTTGATCTACCTTTTGCCATTGCATTGGGCTCTCAGACTAATTTGTTCTCTCAGTATAAGTACTGTGCCATCATATAGCCTCAACCGTACTTTCGAGCGCTTCATTTTTGGATCACCATGTTGAGCCACTTCACACAGATCTGTAAAGGTTGTGATGTGCATGATGCACCAATGTCTATCTGACACATCTTGTTCACTTGATACTCCCCTTCTGCGGTCATCATTGTATCAGTCACAGACCATTTATCACCTATAGATGACAGAACCAGCCTTTCGTATTGTGTATAATGCTTCATCCGACTCTAATGCTGATATCTCTCCAGTGATCACCTGTATAGGTTTATTTTGCTTTTTTCTAGACAAACACTTGTGTGTGAAATGAACTGGATTCTTGCAGTTAAATCACTACTTTCTCACCCTGGGCAATCCTGTTTTTCCTTTGTGTGATGTCATCCGCAATATTTGCATCCTGCTCTTTCTCCACGGTTCTTCTGCTTTTCAGCCTGGACTGTTTCTCAGTATAATGTACCTCCTGGTCTGTTCTGCCATACATGTGCTCCGAAGAAGAGTCAGGCGGATTCAAAACATTGGGCGAAATTTTTGCAGATTTGCACTAAATACGGTAGCAGGCGGGTAAAATGATGTTCTACCCACCAGCCGCAATGTCGGGTTTTCGTGCCATATCATCCCAAACCTGCCTCATTACTTATGCACTCCTGGGAAACAGGCTGTTTCCATGGCGGGCAGGCTCTCGTTCGCCCGCTGGCCATCATCCCTCTACCACATCACACCATGTGCCATGTTTAAAGTCCAGCCACAAGCATAGCACTCAATGCTTCCAACTCACCACTGCTGCATGGGAGACAAAGCAAAAGAGACCGCAGCCCCCCCACTTCAACAGCGGGTCCCTCAAGCGACTGTTGGATGCTGTGGAGGACAATGGGATGTCCTGTACCCCTGCTCAGACTGCAGGATGGGCAGCAACGTGACCAATCCAGCTTGAGAGGCGATGGCAGCAGTGGTCAGCGCCAGTGCCCTTCAGAAGAGGACAGCCACCCAGTGATGTAAGAGGATGAATGATCTCTTCCGTTCCGCCAGGTTAAGTCACTCTTCTCATCAGTCTCAACTCACACTCACAAACCCATCACACATCCACAGGGCCCTCACTCACTGCCAGTTCAAGGGAAATCATCATTCACATTCTCACGCACACCCATATTGTCCTCAGCCCGTCCATGGGACCACTTTCTCCATCTCTATCCATGCAGGACAAGCTGGCACACAAGAAGAGAGAGAGGTCACAGACCCGTGGCAGAATGCCTGAAATCAAGGTGCTCATGGACTTTGAAAACAGAGCCATCCAGCTTGCCAGCCACAATATGCATTGGTCCTGTGCTGACAGTGAGGCCAGTGCTGCTCTACCAAGTGAGGATCCAGCAGCTCAACATCCATCAGACAACCATGCCGTGAGTAACGTGTCCTCTTTCACAGGCCACTGCCATGCACTAATTACCTCTCCTTACTTTCACAGATACATCTGCCAAACAGCTGACAGAGTCCATGACCCAGGGTCTCCAATCAAGCCCTGAAGGAACTTCTGGAGAGGAATCTGGAGGCAGCTTCCCTGAAGTCCCATCACAGCGCTCACCCGCACCCTCCATCAGTGCAGAGATACACACCTCGGTGGGTATTAGTGTTAGAGTAGCCCCAGGATCACAATCTGGTGAGCACATCGCACTGTCTGATCCACAGCAGGCAGTGACAGGGACTTCCCAGGTCTCCAGCACTCGGAGGGCTGCTGGAGGCCAGAACGTTGCTGAGTCTGAGTCAGATGATGAGCCTCTGGACTCGGTCATGTCACAGTTGCTGGAGCTGCAAAGGCAAGCTAAGGACCATCAGGAAGGGATATCCGCTTCACTCCTCAAATTGCAAGGTTCAATGGAGGAGACCGTCCATCCTCAGGCTGAGGTGATAGCGCTGGCATGCCAACACACCGAGGTCAACACTGGTAGGATGGCAGCCAGCATGGAGACTGTCATCCAGGACTTTGCTCCTGAACTGCTGCGTGGGCTCAACTCCATCGCTGATGCCATATTTGGCCTTCAACAGTATGTATGTGATCTCACTCCAGCTACCTCTGCTCCTTAAGGGGACAGCTTGGGGCCCCCAGGCACCCATAGGGAGGAGGATCAGCAGGTGCACACCCTGGACCCATCCATCCAGGTGTTTCCAAGGGTGTCTGGCCCACCCAGTTCCCCTCTTCATGTGACTACAACAGCCATAGTTCCACAGGCGAAGGAGGGTACCATTGTCACACAGCAAGGGCCCTAGAAGCAGGCCAGGGTCCTCCACAGAAGGCCGACCAAAGTCATCACAGACAGGGCGTCGCAGTCAGCAGGCTGTCTCCACCTTTGCTGTGGATGTCCGGGGAGCAACAAGACGTAGTGGCAAGCTTAGGAGGGTTAAGGAGAATTAGTTGCACATCCTGGGCATAGATGTTAATCATTGTACATTCTGTGCACTATTGTCATTAAACCTCCAGGAACTGTCTATGGCTCCTCGTTCTGATCAGCAGTGTTCTTGTCATTCAGATGAGAAACCATTCTGCACAAGATAACGGCAGGTGTCTCAGTCAGAGGCCTCTTTCCTGTGCTCTTTGCAGCCTTCAAACCAAAGTGATGGTCCAAAGATGAGTGTGAGACTCCCTGTAAACATTACTGATTCCTGCACCTTAATGGTGCTGGTCATCACTGCCAGAATGCAGTGGGCAGGCAGCACAGAGTTCTCTCATTCTCTCAATGAGTTCTCAGCACCTTTAAGGTGGGGCTGGCCTCCATCTATTCAGCACCTATGACTACTGATGCTGTACTCCAGCTCCTGAAGAGCTGAGGTGCTGAAGGTGGACAAAGCATCAGATGCTTCTAAAGTTTCATGGTTGTGTTTCTGAGATGGCCCTTATCATGGAGCGCAAGCGAGCTGCCCTTGGCAAGACAGAAGTCAGAAATTCTCAGAGTCTGTGTGAAGATTCATGGAGTGTCCTCACTGTATGTTGTCATCATCCCCTGTGATCGAGCGACCAATAGGGCCTCCACTGCACCTCCATGACAGGAACATTTTCACAGAGGTTATTGGTGCTGACATAAACCAGACTGGAGTCCAATATTCACATGTGCAATGTGAGGATCTATGGGGACACCTCACTGCATGTCATCATCATCCTTTATAAATCTGGCAGCTATGAGGGCTTCAAGCATGCCTGCCTTGCCTAGCCAGTGCAAAGGGCTTATCCTGTCACCGTTGCCTCTGGGAGCTCCTTAACTTCATCCCTGTCAGCATCCTCCTCATCAGTGGAGACTTCCAGCTCCCCCAACTCCTCCTTAGCCAGCTCCTCGTCCCGTTGCGGTGCCAGGTTGTAAAGGGCGCAGCAGATGATGATGATATGTGACTCCCTCTGCAGGCTGTATTGCAGGGCTCCACCAGACCGGTCCAGGCACCATAACCTCATCTTCAGCATCCTGATGGTTTGCTCCACCAAGTTGCGAGCTGCAGCATGAGCCTCTTTATACCCTTGCTCTGCTGCAGTCTGAGGCCGCTACAGGTAGCCCTTGTCCCCAAGGAGCCATCCCTGCAGCCTCTGTGGACCCTGGAAGACTGCAGGGATCTGCGAGTGACTCAGGATGTAGGTGTCTTGCACAATCCCTGGAAACCAAGCGCACACCTGCAGGATGCATTTCTGGTGGTCGCTTCCAGCTGCATGTTCAGTGAATGGAATCCCTTGCAGTTGATGAAGTCCACCGAGTGTAGCGACAGAGACCTGAACACCACATGGGTGCAGTCAATCGCACCCTGCATCTGTGGGAATCCCAAGATCTGGGCGAATCCAATGGCCCTTGCATCCTGGCTGCCCCAGTCCCAGGCGAAATGCACAAAATTGTGTGCCATGGAGAAGATGGCATCCATGATTTCATGGTGGCATTTGTGGGTGACGGATTGTGAAATCCCACAGAGGTCACCTATGGAGCCCTGAAAGGGACCACTGGCATAGAAATTAAGCATTGCAGTCATTTTCACAGCCACTGGCAGTGGATGCCCTCCATGTCCCCTTGGCGCCAAGTCCTGCAGTAAGTGGCAGACGTGAGTGAGTTGTCAGTGATACTGGTTCTCGGTCATCTGCAGGAATGACAAGCAGCGTCTATAGACCCTGGGTGTCGCAAAGTGCTGACCAGCCACGGCTCACTGTTGCTCCTAGGCAGCGTGCGCATGATCCCTGGCAGTCCCTTCTTCATGAGGTTGCTGCTCCTGTCTTTTTGCAGCCAGGAGCCTCAATCGCTCTCTCCTCCGTCTTCTCCGCTTTCTCTAGGCCATGCTCCTGCTGTGGTCCTCCTGCAGCATGAAAGAGAGAGAGAGAGACTTGATTATCATGACTATACTTAGCACCTTTCCTGGCCCTGTGTGATTGCCTCTTAATGCTCTCAGAGAGTGCTGGTCACCCCTCGGATGGCCAGAGATGAGTGCGCTGCTTGGCTGCCCTGTCAGCTTGCGACATGGGGGACACTAGTCCAAACCAGGATGCTGAGATTGCAAGGGGCTGTGAGCGCTCCAGCAGTGACTGCTACATGGCCAGCATTGGTGAGGAGATTGTACAACATGAGCAGGTCCAGTAAAGTAGTCACAGACTCGAGTCTGTGCTGTATGGGGTGGGGAGGTGGGGTGGGGGGGGTGGTAGAGGACGTGTGGGGGTGCCAGGGGTGGGGCACTCGGTGGTGCTTTGGTGCCTCCGCATTTCTTGCATGTGTGGGCAGTCTAAGAGCCCAACCCCAATCATATCACTGTGGTTGTGCCTGAACTGTCTCAGTTGCAGAGGAATGGTCAGTTTAAGCAAGTGCCCCTACTACGTGGCCACTTCCCTCACCTACCCTGCCCCCACCTCAATTTCTTGTGCATGGGATCTAAGGCAAGGGCAACAGTTGCCCCGCTGGCAACAGTTGCCTCCGAGGTTTGGCAGCAGTTGCCACTGGACACCCACCCCCAACCTGACAACAGTCGACTCCGAGGCTGGGCAGCAGTTGGCCCCAGGCACCAACCCCCTCCCCACCAACAACAGTCACCTCCATGACAGGGTGACGCTTCACCCCGGCCACCGACGCCCCTGAAGCCTGCCAAGCAACAGGCGACCCTGGCGAGCTCTGCAGAGCTGTTCACTCACCTCCAGTTTCCCCAAAGTGAAGGTTGCCAAATGCACATCACCTGTGAGCTGTTGTGAAACACATTGACGTGCTTTCCCACCGACGTGGGCGGATGATCCTGTGTGGGTGCAAGAGCCTTTTAATGATATGCTGATGTATTACAATGACCATTGGTGGGAAATGTGGCCCGCTGTTGCTGGGCTGAACCGACGATCACAACCTGCCTTCCTGCTGTCGTGAAACCGATCGTGCCTTTTGTCTGTGCATGCCACCTATCACACCCACTGCCAGCAGGAATGGAAAGGTCCACCCATTAACTCAGTTTCTCTCTCCACAGATGCTGCCAGACTTGCTGAGTTTTTCCAGCATTTTCTGTTTTCATTTCAGATTTCCAGGATCTGCAGTATTTTGCTTTTATTTTAGCAAAAAGAGGGATTGATTTCAGCTCTCAAAATCTAGCAATAACAGTGCAATTGGGGCCCAAAAATGTGGTCAATCCACAGTATTTTGTTTTCGTCTTTATTGAATAGATTGTAAGAAGGCTGCCTATAGAGAAAGTCCCCGATGCAGAGCTCACATGGCTATAGGAAGCCAGGTAGGACACATAGTAATGTTGTCAGGAAGATATAATAATTTTCATAATGCTATTGGAATTTATTGTAAAGCAGAGTTAAAACAATGGATGGAAATACAATTAAAAATAATGGAAATAGGTGGGAAAAGAAAAATCTACATAAATTATTGGAAAAAAGGGGGATTGGAAAGAGGGTGGGGATGGAGGAGGGAGCTCATGATCTAAGATTGGTGAACTCAATATTCAGTCCGGAAGGCTGGAAAGTGCCTAGTCGGAATATGAGGTGCTGTTCCTCCAGTTTGCATTGAGCTTCACTGGAACATTGCAGCAGGCCAAGGATGGACATGTGGGCATGAGAGCAGGGTGGAGTGTTGAAATGGCAAGCGACAGGGAGGTCTGGATCATGCTTGCGGACAGACGAAAGGTGTTCCGCAAAGCGGTTACCCAGTCTGCATTTGGTCTCTCCAATGTAGAGGAAACCGCATTGTGAGCAGCGAATGCAGTAGACTAAATTGAGGAAAGTGCAAGTGAAATGCTGCTTCACTTGAAATGAGTGTTTGGGCCCTTGGACGGTGAGGAGAGGGGAAGTAAAGGGGCAGGTGTTGCATCTTCTGCGGTTGCATGGGAAGGTGATGTGGGAGGGGGTTGAGGTGTAGGGGGTGATGGAGAAGTGGACCAGGGTGTCCCAGAGGGAACGATCCCTGTGGAATGCCGCCATTGGGGGTTGAAGGAAAGATGTGTTTGGTGGTGGCATCATGCTGGAGTTGGCGGAAATGGCGGAGGATGATCCTTTGAATTTGGAGGCTGGTGGGTTGATAAGTGAGGACAAGGGGGACCCTATCATGGTTCTGGGAGGGAGAGGAAGGTGTGAGAACGGATGTGCGGGAGATGGGCCGGACACGGTTGAGTGCCTTGTCAACCTCTTTTCTATTTTTCCTTAGTTCTGTTGAAGAGTCATAAAGAGTCGAAACATTAACTGTGTTCCTCTCCGCCGATGCTGTCAGACCTGCTGAGTTTTTCCGGGTATTTTTATTTTTGTTTTGGATTTCCAGCATCCGCAGTTTTTTGCTTTTATTATAGGTGTCAGGGCAACATTTGTATTTTTAAATAAACTGCACTAGATTGTTCTCAAAGGATGGGTGAAATGTGTCAAGGGTGGGATGAGGTTTCATGAGTGATTTGAAAATGTCAGAATATTTCAAAATAAAAGTTATGGACGTGTCCCAACTTATGTGACAGTGTCACATGAGGGGACATGGCAGCACATTTTTTTTCTCATCTTTATTTGAAGTTTCAAATCTGAGCCAATCTCCCTGAGGCAGCACTTTGCCTCAGGGAGATTTGTGTGCTCTTTTGCACACATGCATGAAAGAGCACGCTCCTAGCTCAGGGAATCCACCCCCCCCCCCTCCACCACCGCGTGCACAGGGAGCACATAGCGCTTAATCGGCCCGCCCACGTAAAATGGCGGTGTGCCATTTCCCAAAGATTACTGGTAAAATGAATACGATGCCAAATTTTTATGATCAAGGAAGTAAAGTCCAAAGGCATAGTGAAACAATGGGAATTTGCATTCAAAAGGGAAAAATATTTACAAAGGAGCGAAGGCTGTGAGTAAGGGTGGGAATTTTAAGATCTGACAAGTGTGAAAAGCCATCAACATCTATGACTCAAGCTGCTGTCTACAATGAACTGAAGTTAAGGAAACTCACTTTGAATTGGATTGATCAGGGTATCATGTTTCTTTGCCTGGGTCTTTTAAAATCTATGTGTCTTATTGTTGCCTTAACAAAAGTATAACTGGGAGTTAGATTAACTTGGAGATTTAGAAGTTATTATAGTAGCAATTTGTAGACATATGTATGTGCATAAAATCATTTTTCTTGTTCATAAGTGTTTAATCTAGATTTGTAAAACCTATAAGGCTCAGTGCTCTTACTACTGAATTCAAAACTCACATCTTGGAATGTACAAATTGCAAAAATAAGTTGTGGCAGTTGTCTCAAGTTTCCCTCTGGGATTTGAACAACTCAGCAGCGGCTGTGCGATAACATAGTTGGACTGTTTTTGTGGGTTATGTTTGAAATTCCTTGATTGGGTTAGAGTTAGTGAATCTTAAGTTTATGAGTATGGGAAGCATTTTGAATTTAGGAGTTGGTGTGAGGTTTTTTTGAAGTGGTGAAACTTCAATATGGCTTTGGTAGTTGCTCAAACCTGCTTGGGAATTGAAGTTATAACTTTAGCAAGTTTACTAAAGGTAACTAAAGTTAAGTCAATGGAATTGGTGGATAAATTGCAATTGGTGTTACCTGCAGGTGTGAAGAAAGCAGATATAATTGAAAGTATAGCACAGCTTTTAAAGTTGGAAATGATACCTGACACTAGTGAATCACAGCTGGAGGTAGTGAGACTTCAGTTGGAAATGAAAAGGTTTGAATCTGAACAAGCAAAGGAACTGAGAAGACTTGAATTGGAGGCATACAAAAAGGAAAAAGAATTGGTTATGATAAAACTGGAACTAGAGACAGCAGAAAAAGGGAAAAAGAGACATTATTTAAAAAATAAATGGAAATGTGAAAACTTGATCTCTAGAGGGAAGTTAGCAATGGAAGAGAGAATGAAGAAAAGAGACTGAATGTACCGGCTTAAAAAGTTGAATTTTAAAAAGGAGACATCAGATGCTGAGGAAAGTTCTGATTTTGAAAAAAACCTTTACCCTAAAACCCAGTCGGGAGATGTTTAAATTTGTATAAGCTCTTCCAAAGTTTGAGGAAAGAGATGTGGAAGCATTCTTTATTTCATTTGAGAAGATAGCTAAACAAATGAAATGGCCACAGGAAAACTGGATATTGTTGTTACAATCCAGGTTGGTGGGTGCAGCACATGAGGTTTATGCTTCACTGTCAGAAAAAATGTTGGTGAACTATGGTGTGGTAAAAAAAAAGGCTATTTTAAGCGCATTTGAGTTGGTTTCTGAGGCATACAGGCAGAAATTTAGGAATATGAAAAAACAGCCTGGGCAAACTTATATTGAGTTTGAAAGAGTAAAACAAAGTAATTTTGACCAGTGGATACAGGCATTAAAGATAGGAACAACGTGTGCAGCTCTTAGAGAAGTAGTTCTTTTGGAAGAATTTAAAGATTCAATTCCTTCGGTAGTGAAAACTCATGTGGAGGAACAGAGGGTTCAAATGGTATTCAAATGAGTTAGTTCATAGAGCTAAACCTTTTTTTGTGTCGCCCTTTTAAATCAGGAAAGGATAGAAAGTGGGAAGATGAAAGGAAGGTGGGTAGTCAGGGAAGAGAAGGGGTAGGTGGAAATTTGCAGGAAGTTTTTTTCTCAGAATAAAAATGAAGTTACTGAGGGTAGAAGTGACATTTAAAAATTGAGGTGTTTTCATTGTAATAAAGTTGGACATGTGAAATCTGTGTGCTGGGAATTGCAGGGAAAATCTGTTGGAACTATAGGGGTGCAGAAAAGTACTAGAAGTAAAATTATTGTGGTTTCTGAGGTTCGGGCACAGGAAAAAATAATGTGTTGTGCACAGATAAAACAGGATGAATCAGTGATAGACAATGAAATGGGAATGTGTTCACAATTTACTCAAGAGAATTCAGAGGAGCAGGTTGCAGAAATGTTTAAAGATTTTGTGTGTGAAAGGAAAGCCTTTCCATGTGTACAGGGTGGAGTAGGTAAAGATGTTAAAATTTTAGGAGACACAGGGGCCAGTCAATCCTTAATGTTGCAGGATAAAGACATTTGTTGTTCAGAGGATGTATTGCTGGAACAGAATAATAAGTGGGGTTCATGGAGATGCTAAACCTATTCCATTATGGAAGGTAAATTTAAAGAGCAACTTGAGAACAGGTGAGATGCTTGTTGGAGTAGTGGCGAAATTGCCCTTTGCAGTGGTTCAATTTATTCTGGGTAATGATATAGCTGGATCACAGATGTGGGTGATGTCTATGGTAGTTGAACAGCCTGTAGAAGTGTTTTCAACAGAAGCGTTGCAGAGAGAGCATCCTGGATTGTTTCCAGATTGTGTGATAATGAGATCACAGGCTCACAGGCAATCCAAAGGCTGGGGGAAGGTGTGGAATTCCAATTAGCTGACACTGTGTTTAATAAGGTTGTTCAGGAAGAAAGACTGGAAGACAATTCAGCTGAAGTGTTTAACTCAAGGAGGTTAGCGGAGTTACAGAAAAAGGATTTGCAAATAAAACATTTATGTCAGACAACTTACTCAGAAGAGGGGCAAAATGTATCCCAGAATGTTATTACTTTAACGGTAATGTTTTAATAAGAAAATGGAGGCCTTATCATGCTTCAAAAAATGAAAGCTGGAGGGCAGTGCATCAGATTGTACTACCAGTTGGATATAGAAATGAGATTCAGAGGATAGCTCTTGAGATTCCAATGGGGGAACACATAGGAATTAGAAAGACACAGGCAAAGATACAAAAACACTTTTATTGGCCTGGATTGCATAGGGATGTAGTCAAATTCTGTAGAACGTCACACATGTCAGGTGATTAAGCAGTGATTAAGCCGGCACCTTTAATTCCAACTCTAGCATTTGAAGAATCTTTTACTAGGGTCGTGATTGATTGTGTAGGACCCCTCCCTAAGGTGAAAAGTGGAAATCAGTATTTACTGACCATAATAGATGTGTCTACCAGGTTTCCTGAAGCAATACCTTTGAGAAATATTACAACAAAGAAAATTGTGGAAGATTTAACTAAATATTTTACAAGATATGTTTTACCTAAGGAAATACAATCTGATCAGGGTTCAAATTTCATGTCACAGCTGTTTAAGGATGTAATGAACAGTTTGGGATTAAAACAGTTGAAGTTAACAGCTTACCATCCTGAGTCACAAGGGGCTTTGGAAAGATGGCATCAAACTCTAAAATCTATGATGAAGGTGTATAGTCAAGAATATCCACAGGATTGGGATATGGGAATTCCATTCTTATTATTTGCTATTAGAGATGCTCCTAATGCATTGACTGTTTTTAGCCCTTTTGAACTAGTTTATGGTCATGAGGTAAGGGGACCACCGCAATTGATTCATGAGAAATTGGTGGGTCAAAATTCAGAAACTAATCTCCTGGATTACGTATCATGTTTCAGAGAGAGATTGGTCAAAGTATGTGAGTTAATTAGGGAACATTTAAAGATATCACAGCAAATGATGAAAAGGAAAGCAGACAGGAAAGCTACAGCTCATAGGGAAAAAAATTCCCCTCTGTTGGGGGGGAATTGCGGGAGCAGGCGCAAGTGAGTGCGCCTCCAATCAGCGTCTCCGATTGGGGGCGCACCGCCATTTTATGTGGGTGTGCCAATTAAGGCCTGCCCAGTGTGACGTCCGCTAGGAAGCGCTCTGCACTCCCTGTACAGGCATGGGTGGGGGGTATTCCCTCAGCCAGGAGTGAGCTCTTTTGTGCATCCGTGTGAAGAAGCATGCTAATCTCCCTGAGGCTAAGTGCTGCTTCAGGAAGATCAGCTCCAAATTAAAATTTGCAATACAAATGATAAGAAAAAATTCCCTGACATGTCCCCTCATGTGACACTATCACATGAGTTGGGGCATGTCCATTACTTTTATTGAAACTTGTATTAAAAAATTTTAATACCCTCATGAAACCTCATCCTGCCCATCCAACCTTCACGCTTCTTCTGAAGCCTGAAGGTTGGATGGGCAGGTCCATTAATGATTTTATTTCATTTCTCAATGACCTCAATAGGCCATTGACAGGTTGGTGGGCGCGTAGCTGACTTGACTGTGCCCCTGCCAACCTGAAAATGGAATTGATGTGGGGTGATGTAGGGAGTTCCACCTGATGTCATCCCACATAATTTTACGTGTCGGCGAGTGGGGCCCGCTCCACTTGCTGACCAGAAGATCCTGCCCATAGCTTTGTTACTAGGGAGAAAGTGTTAGTTCTGTTACCAGTACTAGGTGACTCATTAAAGGAAAGGTTTAATGGGCCTTACAGGATGAAAAGAAACTGAGTGAAGTGGATTATTTAATAAATACTCCAGATAGAACCAGAAGGTGTGTCAGGTAAATATGCTTAGAAAGTACTTTGACAGGGAAGAGGACCAAAAGGAGGCATTAGTTGTGGTATAATGAGAAAGAAGTAAAAATTCAGGATTCTGAAATTGATCTTCCTCTAATCAAATTGGAAAATGAGGGGGTATTTGAAAATTTAAACGTAATATTGAGTTACCTTCCAGACAACTGTCAAAGTGATTTGGAGAAGCTGTTGCGGTCATACAAAGATATTTGTGGAAATAAGTTGGGAGGGACAAAATTAGCAATACAGGATGTGTCTGTAGAAGTTTCATGTTCACTGAGGCAGCATGCATATAAATTAAATCCGACAAAGTTATCAAAAGTACAGGAAGAAATCGAAATCATGCGTCAAAATGATATCATTGAGTTTAGTTTCAGTAACTGGAGTTCACCTATTGTGCTGCTACCGAACTATTATGCTGGTACTGAAACCAGATGGAACACAAATACTGGGTGTGGTCTATCGAAATGTGAATGCGGTGACAAAAGCAGGTTCATATCCTCTACCATGTTTGGAAGATTGTATTGAGAAAGTGGGACAATCAAAATTTATCACAAAGATTGATTTGCTAAAAGGATACTGGCAAGTACCGTTATCAGAGAGAGCAAAGGCGATATCAGCTTTTGTGATGCCAGATGGACTATATCAGTTTAAAGTCATGCCATTTGGTATGAAAAATGTACCTGTAACATTTCAAAGACTGACAAACAAAGTAACTGCAGGTCTGAGCAATTGTGCTGTTTATACTGATGGCTTGATAGTTTTCAGTCAGACGTGGGAGAAGAATTTACAATATCTGGAAGAATGATTTACTCGATTACGAGAAGCTAATTAGATGGTGAACTTGGCTAAAAGCGAATTTGCAAAAGCGCAAGCTATGTATCTAGGCCATGCCATTGAATGTGATAAAGTGGCTGCGAGAAATGTGAAAGTTAAGGCTGTCATGGATTTCCCCGTGCCAACAACAAAATGAGAAGCTTTGTGATTTCTGGGCATGAGTGGGTTTTATCAGAAATTTGTACCAAATTTGAGCAGTGTGGTTGATCCACTGAACTACTAAAAAAGAACAAGAAGTTTCATTGGGACAAAGGAGTGTCAGAAAGCATTTGACAGTTTGAAAACTGTATTAACTATGACACCAGTTTTGGCAGTACCCAATTACACAAAGCAATTTAAGTCAGCCATTGATGCAAGTGATATAGGCATTGGGGCTGTACTGTTACAAGAAGATGACACTGGATTTGAAAAATCATTAGGCTATTTTTCATGGAAGCTGAATGTACAACAGAGAAGATATTCAATGATCAAAAAGAAGATTTTGTGTTTGGCATAGTATTGCAGCATTTTGAGATTAACGTTGCAAATAATTCATCAGAAACAATTGTTAATACAGACCACAATCCTTTAAAATTTCTGGACAAATTTTGAGACAGAAGTGTAAGAATATTCGGATGGAGTTTATTACTGCACCTATTTAAGCTACAGATTATTCATGTAGCGGAATGAGAAAATCTGATCTCAGATCCATTATCAAGAGTTGAAGCTTCAAAAGAAACTTGGACATTTAAAATCTGGATACTGAACTAAAATAATTTATGTTGATACCACAGATTTGTTTATATATTGTTATGTTAATGCATGCATCTGGTAATGTAATAGTGTAATTATATAGATAAGTATAGGAGATAGTATAAAATTGATTAACAAAAATGAAGCCGCCTTTTTAAGTTATGACTGTTCATTTTTCAGTAAGGAGGGGGATGTCAGGAAGATAGAATAATTCTCATAATCTTATTGGCATTTATTGTAAAATAGTGGTATATGTGTGTGTGTGTGTGTGTGTGTGTATGTAAGAGAGACTTAATTGGGTTAAACGCAGCTGGTCTGAAGGCTTTGATGCATTAGAAGATGTTAACTAGGTAAACATAGGTGTCAAGGGAGCATTTGCATGTTTAAATCAACCACACTGGGTTGTTTTCAAAGGAGGAGTGGAATGTGTCATCTTGCCAGGTGAAGTTCAGAAACAGTGTGCTTATTTTTCCCAAAGATTAGTGGTAAAATGGGTACAATGCTAAATTTTTATGATCAGGGAGGTAAAGTCCAAAGGCATAGTGAAACAATGGGAATTTGCATCCAAAGGGAAAATTATGTATAAAGGAGCGAAGGTTGTGTGTAAGAGTAGGAATTTTAAGATCTGACAAGTGTGAAAAGCCTTCAGCATCTATGTCTCAAGCTGCTGTCTACAATGAACTGAAGTTAAGGAAACTCACTTTGAATTGGATTGTTCAGAGTATCATGTTTCTTTGCCTGGGTCCTTTAAAATCTATGTGTCTTATTGTTGCCTCAATGAAATTGTAACTCGGAATTAGGTTAATTAGGGATATAGAAGTTGTTATAGTAGTAACTTGTAGACATATGTATCTGCTTAAAATCATTTCTCTTATTTTTAAATGTTTAATCTAGTTTTGCAAAAACCTATAAAGTTCAGAGGTCTTATTACTACTGAATTCAAAGCCCACATCTTGAAACATACAAATTGCAAAAATAAGTTGTGGCAGTTATCTCAAGTTTCCTTCTGGATTTGAACAACTCAGCATTTACCATCGGCTGTGCCATAACAATGTTACATTTCAAAACCCAAACTCAGATAGCAATATATATTTTAATCAGGTTCCCAATTGTACTAAGGGAGATTGATTTAAATAGGCGGATGGCACACTATCCATCTCTGTAAAAATAGCAGTATGCAGCTATGCAGCATGTTTTGGATGCATTCCCTTCCTTATTTTTTAATCTGTGATCTACTCCTGCCCATCATGTTGTGGGATAATAACAAGGCATGTGTTTCAGTTTCCTAAAATGGAGTGTGTTGTGTTCTGGCTTAGCTTATTTTAATAATGGTGGTGACTGGTGAATGCCTTCAAACCAGCCTTGCTGGGGAGATTTCAAATTTCAGGTCAGTGAATTAAGGGTGACAGGATGTTTCCTCATTCAGGGGGCTATATTTGTCTTAAGTTGGTCCAAATGTCTCTTTTGAATTGCTTTTGTTATTGGTTTCATACAATCATGATTTTTACATTTAAGAAATTCCATTCTACCCTTCATTTTGACATTAGAAGATACATCCTTTCGTTTTCATCTGTGCAAAATAGATATTGCAGAATTTTTCATTATTCCAAATCGTATTTGGATTGATTTTCAGAAGTTTGTGTGGTGTCGGTTACGTTACTTTTGTGTTGTTCTTTCCTTATGACTGCTCCCAGTTGTCATTTTCAATTCCCTTGCAGTGACTTCCTAAAATATTCAAGGACACTCTTGATTTCTGTGCTAATTATATAACAGAAACAGTGACACAAATGCTCTAAGTACACACAATTTTTCTCATGCCCTGATTAGTTATTAATATCCCTCAAGTTCTTTATTTCTGAAGAGGTGTGAAATTATGTATGAATCAAATCTAGATCCTAGAACACACTATAAGGCCTAAGATGTATCTAGTTTTAATTCATTTGCTTTCTTCACAATATGTGCCTGATACTGTGCTGTTAACAATTGGATTTTCAGAACATGTATAATTGTACACTCCTTATTTGATATATAATTTTTCTTATTGTATAGGGTAGGTATAAAATAAGTTCATCGTGGAAAGTTTACATCATGTCACATTCTGCATTTCTGAAAATGGGTTTGGGGATCATGATGTACAATTAACCTTTTCATTGCAATACAGGCAACGTGCCTACTTCAATCTGCTTGGCCATTTCCACTGCTGCTACTGTTCATTCACTGCATGCATTAGCAGCCATTGTCCTAATATTGTGAGTGCTGAGCAATACTTAAAGCTAGCCTGCAGCTCTTAAATGTGAAGATTATTGTGGTTGCTTCTGAAGCTGAAATCATTCTGAATATTGTCCTGAGGAAGAATCAGCGATAGCTGACTATTGGAGAGAGTTTGCACCAAGGTTTTCAGACACTGTACTGGATGTCTTGGTGGACGAATTGGAAAGAAAGAGAGATGTCCTGTATGCTCAGGGGAGGGCATCCAGGCATAGACTCAGAAGGCAGTGGCAAAAGATATTGGCAGAGATCAATGTCAGAAGTGTAGCCCCAAGACTTGGATGCAGTGCAAGAAAAAGTTTAATGACCACACCAAAGTTGTCAAGGTCAGTGAGCTCATCTTAAATTTCATACGGTGGGGAGAAGGGGGGAGGCGGCACAAATATCCCCATCTTCAATGATGGGGGAACCCAGCACATCAATGCAAAAGAAAAGACTGAAGCTTTTGCAACCATCTTCAGCCAGAAGTGCTAAGTGAATTATCCATTTTGGCCTCCTCCAGAAGTTCCCAGCATCACAGATGCCAGACTTCAGCCAATTCAATTCACTCCATTTGATTATCAAAAAAAGGCTGAAGGCACTGGATACTGCAAAGGCTATGGTTCCTGACAACACTCCAGCAATAGTGCTCCAGACATGGCCACAGCCCCCAGCCAAACCTTTCATGTGCAGCTACAACACTGGCATCTGGCAATGTGAAAGTAAAGGTACGGTGATATATTTCCAAGTCAGGGTGGTGAGTGGCTTGGAGAGGAACTTGCAGGCGGTGGCATTCCTACATGCCAGCTGCCCTTGTCTTTCTAGATGATAATGGTCATGAGTTGGAAGGAGCCTTGGTTAGTTCCTGCAGTACATTTTGTAGGTGATACACACTGCTGCCACTGTTCATCAGTGGCGGAGGGAGTGAATGTTTGTGGATGTGGTGCCAATCAAGCGGGCTGCTTTGTCCTGGATGGTGTCAAGCTTCTTGAGTGTTGTTGGAGCTGCTCTCACCCAGGCAAGTGGAGCGTATATTATTACACTTCTGACTTGTGCCTTGTAGATGGTGGACATGTTTTGCAGAGTCAGGAGGTGAGTTACTCGTGGCAAGATTCCTAGCCTCTGACCTATTCGTGTAGCCATAGTATTTATATGGCTAGTCTAGTTCAGTTTATGGTCAATGGTAACCCCCAGGGCATTGAGAGTAGGGGATTCAGTGATGGCAATGCTATTGAATATCAAGGGGCATTAGATGGATTCTCTTTCATTGGAGATGTTCATTCTCTGGCACTTGTGTGGTGCAAATGCTATTGGCTACCTTGGTCACCCCAAGCCTGCATATTGTTCATGTCTTTCTGTATTTGTACATGGACAGCTTCAGTATCTTCAGCAAACATCCCACTTCTGACCTTATGTTGGAAGGAAGGTCATTGATGAAGCAGCTGAAGATGGTTTTGCCTAGGACACTACACCGTGTAACTCCTGAAGGGATTTCCTGGAACTGAGATGATTGACCTCCAACAACCACAACTATCTTCCTTTGTGCTAGGTATGATTCCAACCAGCGGAGAGTTTTCCCCCTGATTCCCATTGACTCCAATTTTGCTAGGGCTCTCTGAAGCCAGACCCAGTCAAATGCTGCCTTGACGTCAAGGGCAGTCACTACTACCTCACCTCTGGATTCAACTCTTTTGTCCACAAGTGACCCTGTTGAAACCCAAGCTGAGCATTGGAGTTGAAGATTGTTGCAAATTCTTCAGCCTTATCTTTTGTAATGATGTGCTGGGCTATTCCATTATTGATGATGGGGGTATTTATGGAGCTTACTCCTCCAGGGAGTTGTTTGATTGTCCACCACCATTCATGACTGGATATGTCAGGACTGGAGAGCTTAGATCTGATCCATTGGTTCTGAATCCATTAGATCTGTCTATTGCATGCTGCTTATGATGTTTTGTAGCTCCATCAGCTTGACAACTCATTTTTAGGTATGCCTGGGTATGCTAATCAAGTGCTGCTTGATAACACTGTACATGATCCCCTACATCACTTTATTGATGTTGGAGCAGTAATTAACCAGGTTGGATTTGTCCTCCTTTTTGTGTACAGGACACAGCTGGGCAATTTTCCACATTGCCGGGTAGATGCCAGTGTTATAGCTGTACTGGAACAGCTTGGCTGGGGACACGGCAAGTTCTAGAGCACAAATCTTCAGGACTATTACCGGAATATTATCAGGGTCCATAGCCTTTGCAGTTTCTAGTGCCTTCAGCCTTCAGAGCCAGGTATGCCTGGTTCTGCTCCCAGCATGTACTTCTTCGCTCTTCATTGAACCAGGGTTAATTCCCTGGCTAGGTATTTATTTTAGAGTGGGGGATATGCTGGGCCATGAGGTTACAGATTGTGGCTGAGTACAATCCTGCTGCTGCTAATGGCCCACAGCACCTGATGGTTACCTAGCCTTAAGTTGCTAGATCTGCTCGAAATCTATCCCACTTAGCATGGTGGTAGTGCCATATAACACGACGGAGGGTGTCTTCAATGTGAAGATGGGAATTTGTCTCCACAAGGACTGTGTAGTAGTCACTCCTACTGATAATGTCATGGACAGATGCATCTGTGGCAGGCAGGTTGGTCAAATATGTTTTTCCCTCCTGTTGGTTCCCTCACCACCGGCTGCAGACCCAGTCTAGTGGCTATGTCCTTTTGGACTCGGCCAGCTCAGTTAGTAGTGGTGCTACCGAGCCACACTTGGTGATGGACATTGAAGTTCCCCACCCAGAGTACATTCTATATTCTTGCCACCCTCAATGCTTCCTCCATGTGGTGTTCAATTTGGAGGAGTGCTGATTCATCAGCTGAAGGAGGGCGGTTTGTGGTAATTGGCAGGAGGTTTGCTTGCCCATATTTGACCTAATGCCATGAGACTTCATGGGGTCTGGAGTCAATGTTGAGGGCTCCCAGGACAATTCCCTCTGAACTGCATCCCACTGTGTTGCCCCTCTGCTGGTGGGACAGGGCATGCCCAGGGATGGCGATGGTGGTGTCTAAGATATTACCTGTAAGGTACGATTCTGTGAGTATGGCTATGTCAGGTGGTTGCTTGACTAATCTGTCACAAGCCCCCAGGCATTAGTCAGGTGGGCTTTGCAGGGTCAACAGGGTGAGTTTGTTGGTGTCGTTTCAGGTGCCTAGGTCGATGCCGGGTGGTTTGTCTGGTTTTGTTCCTTATTGACTCATTTTTAATGATTTGATACAACTGAGTGGCTTGCTAGGCTATTTGAAAGGGCAGTTAAGAGTCATTGCTGCAGGTCTGGAGTCACATGTACACCAAACCAGGTAAGGCTGTCATATTTCCTTCCCTAAAGGACATTAGTGAACCAAATGGGTTTTACGACAATGGTTTCATGTTCATCATTAGACTTCTCATTCCATACATTGATTGAATTCAAATTCCGCCATCCTCCATGGTGTGATTCAAACCCAGATCCCCAGGTTACCCTGGATCTCTGGATTACTTATCCAATGACAATGACCACTCCGGCACCGCCTCCTCTTAATTTCCAGAACATTGGATCAAGTAAAGTTAGTACTGGTTCCTGTGACTAGCCGATTGTGTTCACATATTGTCACAAGCCTCGCAGGCACAGCTCAAAGCTTACACGTACTGGCAGCTATACAACCATGACAGCCATATCATGCCATATTGTATGACACTGACACGCTTCCTTCTTTCTTCAAGAGAAGGTGGAGCACAACTGGAGGGAGTAGAAATGTATGAGAGGAGGAGTGGCACATCTGCATGTTTTGAATTCTATGGAGGGACAGTGCTGGCCATAATGGGAAGGACCCATTGGCCATGACCACCAGCGAGGCTAAAATGATTAAAGCTGAGGGCAGTCCTGCTCATATCCACTTCTCCCTCATCCCTCAACACTTTCTGACTTAAAAACTGCAGATACTGTACTTCTCATCTTTGCCTCTCCAATCACCACAGCCTTAGGCATGTTCCTTCTTCATTTCAGAGACTCAAAACTGACACTTGCCCAGGTAGATCAAGAGGAAAGTGAAGATGAAGGAACACCACCATTTGACTTCACAATCATAGCCATCCAATCAGATACTGATGCTGCATATAATTTAGAGGATAGCATAGGGAGAGGGTCTGCACTTGGGAACAATTACCCTGGAGCCAGGACATGTAGAAAGGATAGTACAGGTGCCAGCTTGGAGGAGGATAAGGTCGTACATGAGTTCCACTGTAGAGGACAAAGACAAGGACTTTGATAGGCTACAGAAGAAAACTGATGGTGTATGCAGAAAAATGCTTGATGCACTGGAATAATCCACCATAGAGTCTGTACTTAATGTCAAGGAGCATGAGGGGTCCAGCACCAGCTCAGTGCAAAACATGAAGTCCATCCTTTCCAGCATAAAATGAATCTTGACATACATAAGTCACCCAGCATCTTGTAGCCAATGTCTCAGTTTCTGTTGTAGCACAAGTAACACCCACCCAAAATCTAAGTGCTTCAGTGGAAGCTCCTACTGCTGAAATTATAGCTATGGGTACTAGTGTGCAAAGGAGCATTGAGGATTGATGCCAATGGTCGAGTCTAGCATGTTGTTCTCTAATAGAGTATTAAGATTGGTGATATACCACCCTGGGAGAATGCCAGTAGCTTCATGGAATACAAAAATAAAAACAAAAAAACTGCGGATGCTGGAAATCCAAAACAAAAACAGAATTACCTGGAAAAACTCAGCAGGTCTGGCAGCATCGGCGGAGAAGAAAAGAGTTGACGTTTCGAGTCCTCATGACCCTTCGACAGAACTTGAGTTCGAGTCCAGGAAAGAGCTGAAATATAAGCTGGTTTAAGGTGTGTGTGTGGGGGGCGGAGAGATAGAGAGACAGAGAGGTGGAGGGGGTTGGTGTGGTTGTAGCGACAAACAAGCAGTGATAGAAGCAGATCATCAAAAGATGTCAACAACAATAGTACAATAGAACACATAGGTGTTAAAGTTAAAGTTGGTGATATTATCTAAACGAATGTGCTAATTAAGAATGGATGGTAGGGCACTCAAGGTATAGCTCTAGTGGGTTTTTTTTTTATTTTATATAATGGAAATAGGTGGGAAAAGGAAAATCTTTATAATTTATTGGGAAAAAAAAGAAGGGGGAAACAGAAAGGGGGTGGGGATGGGGGAGGGGACTCACGACCTAAAGTTGTTGAATTCAATATTCAGTCCGGAAGGCTGTAAAGTCCCTAGTCGGAAGATGAGGTGTTGTTCCTCCAGTTTGCGTTGGGCTTCACTGGAACAATGCAGCAAGCCAAGGACAGACATGTGGGCAAGAGAGCAGGGTGGAGTGTTAAAATGGCAAGCGACAGGGAGGTTTGGGTCATTCTTGCGGACAGACCGCAGGTGTTCTGCAAAGCGGTCGCCCAGTTTACGTTTGGTCTCTCCAATGTAGAGGAGACCACATTGGGAGCAACGAATGCAGTAGACTAAGTTGGGGGAAATGCAAGTGAAATGCTGCTTCACTTGAAAGGAGTGTTTGGGTCCTTGGACGGTGAGGAGAGAGGAAGTGAAGGGGCAGGTGTTGCATCTTTTGCGTGGGCAAGGGGTTGTGCCATAGGAGGGGGTTGAGGAGTAGGGGGTGATGGAGGAGTGGACCAGGGTGTCCCGGAGGGAGCGATCACTACGGAATGCCGATAAGGGGGGTGAAGGGAAGATGTGTTTGGTAGTGGCATCATGCTGGAGTTGGCGGAAATGGCGGAGGATGATCCTTTGAATGCGGAGGCTGGTGGGGTGATAAGTGAGGACAAGGGGGACCCTATCATGTTTCTGGGAGGGAGGAGAAGGAGTGAGGGCGGATGCGCGGGAGATGGGCCGGACACGGTTGAGGGCCCTGTCAACGACCGTGGGTGGAAAACCTCGGTTAAGGAAGAAGGAGGACATGTCAGAGGAACTGTTTTTGAATGTAGCATCATCGGAACAGATGCGACGGAGGCGAAGGAACTGAGAGAATGGGATGGAGTCCTTACAGGAAGTGGGGTGTGAGGAGCTGTAGTCGAGATAGCTGTGGGTGTCGGTGGGTTTGTAATGGATATTGGTGGACAGTCTATCACCAGAGATTGAGACAGAGAGGTCAAGGAAGGGAAGGGAAGTGTCAGAGATGGACCACGTGAAAATGATGGAGGGGTGGAGATTGGAAGCAAAATTAATAAATTTTTCCAAGTTGCAGTCCTACTCCGGCCCCCTTCCACAACTCTTTCTCCGGTACATCGATGATTACTTTGGTGCTGCTTCATGCTCTCGTCAGGACTTGGAAAAATTTATTAATTTTGCTTCCAATCTCCACCCCTCCATCATTTTCACGTGGTCCATCTCTGACACTTCCCTTCCCTTCCTTGACCTCTCTGTCTCAATCTCTGGTGATAGACTGTCCACCAATATCCATTACAAACCCACCGACACCCACAGCTATCTCGACTACAGCTCCTCACACCCCACTTCCTGTAAGGACTCCATCCCATTCTCTCAGTTCCTTCGCCTCCGTTGCATCTGTTCCGATGATGCTACATTCAAAAACAGTTCCTCTGACATGTCCTCCTTCTTCCTTAACCGAGGTTTTCCACCCACGGTCGTTGACAGGGCCCTCAACCGTGTCCGGCCCATCTCCCGCGCATCCGCCCTCACTCCTTCTCCTCCCTCCCAGAAACATGATAGGGTCCCCCTTGTCCTCACTTATCACCCCACCAGCCTCCGCATTCAAAGGATCATCCTCCGCCATTTCCGCCAACTCCAGCATGATGCCACTACCAAACACATCTTCCCTTCACCCCCCTTATCGGCATTCCGTAGGGATCGCTCCCTCCGGGACACCCTGGTCCACTCCTCCATCACCCCCTACTCCTCAACCCCCTCCTATGGCACAACCCCTTGCCCACGCAAAAGATGCAACACCTGCCCCTTCACTTCCTCTCTCCTCACCGTCCAAGGACCCAAACACTCCTTTCAAGTGAAGCAGCATTTCACTTGCATTTCCCCCAACTTAGTCTACTGCATTCGTTGCTCCCAATGTGGTCTCCTCTACATTGGAGAGACCAAACGTAAACTGGGCGACCGCTTTGCAGAACACCTGCGGTCTGTCTGCAAGAATGACCCAAACCTCCCTGTCGCTTGCCATTTTAACACTCCACCCTGCTCTCTTGCCCACATGTCTGTCCTTGGCTTGCTGCATTGTTCCAGTGAAGCCCAAAGCAAACTGGAGGAACAACACCTCATCTTCCGACTAGGGACTTTACAGCCTTCCGGACTGAATATTGAATTCAACAACTTTAGGTCGTGAGTCCCCTCCCCCATCCCCACCCCCTTTCTGTTTCCCCCTTCTTTTTTTTCCCAATAAATTATAAAGATTTTCCTTTTCCCACCTATTTCCATTATATAAAATAAAAAAAAACCCACTAGAGCTATACCTTGAGTGCCCTACCATCCATTCTTAATTAGCACATTCGTTTAGATAATATCACCAACTTTAACTTTAACACCTATGTGTTCTATTGTACTATTGTTGTTGACATCTTTTGATGATCTGCTTCTATCACTGCTTGTTTGTCGCTACAACCACACCAACCCCCTCCACCTCTCTGTCTCTCTATCTCTCCGCCCCCCACACACACACCTTAAACCAGCTTATATTTCAGCTCTTTCCTGGACTCGAACTCAAGTTCTGTCGAAGGGTCATGAGGACTCGAAACGTCAACTCTTTTCTTCTCCGCCGATGCTGCCAGACCTGCTGAGTTTTTCCAGGTAATTCTGTTTTTGTCATGGAATACAAACCTGCTGCCCTCTCTAAGGATGACATTATCCTGAGAGTACTCCCACCACTGAGACTCTGCCAGTGCCTTTGCCATTGCCTGTTAGCAAGCCAGCATAGATTGCTGCAGCTCAGACTTAAATAGTGCAGTGCGTTGCTGCAACATCTAGGGCCAGAGCTACTCAAGGTCACCCTCCAAATCTATCTGCAATCTTCTCTACTGAAGTTCAGCTGCTTTCCACCAGGTGTTCGAGAAGCATCTTGCAGGTGCATTAAATCTGGCAAAGACATTTAGAAAAAGTACTGAAGGAATACCCAAGGTGATTATTTCATTTTATTATGCACTAAGGAATAAATTAATTTATGCATTTTGATCTGTATGTATATTTTGTGTATAATTCTTTTATTTTTAGATTGTGGGAAACAACACAATGTTCTGCTCAGTGTCAGGAAAATAAGGAATGTGGGACTGATCTAAATGGGGAACTGGGGTTGAGGGTACCAGTATCCCTTATTCATTACTAATTACATCCAGCCCAGGGCAGAAGGGGGCTGCCTAGGTTGTAGCCTCCCTTCCGCTTTCTCCTCTTCCAGTACCCCTCTGCCTTCTCCATTTTCGCCTCCTCCTTCTCCTCAAGCTCCTGTTCCTCAGCTTCTTGTCTCACAGGTGGTGGCAAGAGTAGTTTCTTCATGATGGCAAGGTTGTGCAGAATACAGCATACCATGACAAACCTTAAGACCAGTTCAGCTGAAAACTGGAGGTCTCCTCCAAATCAGTCCAGGCAGCGAATCATTTATGCCAATGGTCTGTTCTGTAATGCTCCTTGTAGCACCACGGCTCCTGCTGTATGCCTGCTGTACACATGCATGTGGGATTCAGCTTGGAGTCATGAGCTATGTCATGAGTGGATAACCCTTGTCAGCCAGTTTTTAATTTTCCCTTGGTTGAAATACAGCTGGCACAGAGGACTGCAGAATGAACTCATCATGACTGCTGCCAGGATACCAGATGTTGATCTGCATGATTCTCTGCCTATGGTCACATGCCAGCTGCATGTTGAGGGAAAGGAATTCCTTTTTGTTCAGGTATAATGGCTGAGTTGATATGAGGTACATACAAAGCAATGAGCATGCTGTCAATGGCATGCTGCTCCATGGGGAAGCCCCCAATCTTTATAAACCCTCATACTCACTCCTCCTGCTTGCCTATGCCAAAAGGAAGTGAGATGAAGTTAGTTCTCTTTGCATAGAGACCCTCAGTGACTTCCCAGGAATGAGTCAGATACATTAAAGTTTGCCATGGTCACCATCACAGGCATTAGCAAAGCTGTCCTTATCCTGCTGTGAGATTGGAGTTTTGGCTGCAGTAGTTGGCTGATTTCAGTCTTTAGTGAGCTGCAGACATCTCAAACATTGGCCTTTGCCAAAATTTGGACACAAGAATTTCTCCCTAACACACTCTGTATATATGACAACAAACTGAGAGCCCTTTTCTCTCTCTTCTCTTCCTCCCTCTTTGAATAGCTTCTTCTGCTCTGTCTGACCTCTGCCCATTCTCCCAGTCATATTCAGAGCAAGAGATGATTCAACTAGGCCACCCATGTTTGAGAGCTGGTTTGTACACAAGTTTGCATACCAGCCAAAACACTCCATGTAGGCTATTGAAACTTTCAACAAATATAAAGAAACACCCAAAATACAAAGAACTGCAGTAACAGCCAGATGAAAAAAATTCAGAAACTAACTTGTAATTAGTGGATGATTGCTATAAACAGCGCTGTCATTTATCATTGTTTGTAGTTGTATGACGTTAAAAGAGGATTTAGTTTGAAATCTGGAGCTCCAAGATGGCATCAAGTTGGTGTCACAAATTGACTGAAGTCATAATCTGCCTGTTGTGCCTGCTACTAGAAGTCATTAGGCGAATCTGCCCTGATTGCTCTATCCAGATGTTGTCTGCTTTCAGTATTTAATTTTGCTCATGGGTGCTCTGCTGTGCCTGCCTTTGGGACTGGAGGAGGACTAGAGCAAGGAAGATTAGAGTGAGCAGGAATAACTCAATGAAGAGGGAGGAGCAATGTAAGAGGAGAGGGAGCCAAGTTTTTTACACATTGCTGACTTATGAGTGTGCAAGTTGCCATAGGGTGGGTTTACATTTCCCTATGTGATGCCATTACCATGATGGCATCTTCCTGAGGCACCAGTTTCTAAACCCACAGCTTGTTCATGACCACAGACAATAGATAATGTAAGTCTATGCCCAGTTTCATGACACTAGCCATGATTCATTTATCCTGTACCAGTCTCCCAACCCACCATCATCAACCACCCAGACCATCAAGTTATCTTGGCGATAAGGAATATCCCCACTAGACATGGCTCACACCTCCTGTCAGGAACTCAGGCACAGATGCAGGGCAGGGCTATAGTGTGAGCCATGCCACCATTAGAAATCTCACTGAGCGACCATCAGCACGTTCAAATAATTCTGCTGTCTCAAGTCCTCTGGTGGAGTCATGCCATTCACTCAACAACAACAATTTATATTTATATAACACCTTTAACATAATGAAATGTCCCAATGTGCTTCACCAGAGCATTATAAAAGTATGACATTGAGCCCATAAGGAAATATTAGGTCATTTCACCAAAGGCTTGTGTTTCCAAATTTGTGCTGCATGTTTCATAATTTTGTATTCTGGAGGCATCAGCCCTTACCACGACATTGGCAGGAAGAGTGAAGGAGGAAGAGGGAGAGGAAAGAACTGTCTTGCCGACCAGTTTCTGTAACACCCAGCACTCTTAGAAAACAATGAATAAATGAGTGCTTTAGCTGAATTCATCCCACAGCCAAAACACCAATAGTTCCACCATACATAAAACCACAGCCATCATAGGCAACATTTGGAAGTCTTCCTATGGTGCAATCTCTAGGGAGTTGTCCTCAGATTATGAACAATATTAACACTAAAGGGTTCAATGCACAATGCAGAATAGTATGTCAGGAACGGCATATCTGAGATTGAGATATGGACCTAGTGAAGTGACTGCACATGAGCCTCCATGGTTTTGGGCAGACATGCTTTCAAGATCTTTATTGCTCTTAGTTTCTCAGTGATATTAAATGAGATTAGTCAGTAGTTACTTTGTATCTCTTATAATGGAACAAGACACTCAGATGAGTTAAGAAATATTCTTGCTAGTTAAGTAGAGCTGGAAAATAATTTATCTTAATTTTTGAAAATTACAGCAAGTCCAGAAACAAATTCACTAAGAATTCTTTAGCAGCAGTTGTTAGCATTTATTATTTGAAACAAGGATTATTCTGAGATATTAAAGCTCAGGGCAGACAATTGCTGTGACTATCAATCTGGTTTACCATCCCACAGTTACCTCATCTGCATTTAAACAGCATTCATAAAGACTGAATTTGTGTTCCTTTTATACCACAAATTTACTTTAATCCAGAGATAGATTACTGCAGGTTGGATTGGGAGCAATGACAGAAAGAATAAACATCAAAGATCCGCAGGCACAGATCAGGCCAATCTTCTGCACGAATAAGCTGGAATTTCTCAGAGTCTCTGAGTGTCTGTACTTTAACAGAAGGTGGGAAGCTGTATCCTTACAGTTAACATCTAATATTCCCAGTCTGATCTCTTCAAGTCCAAAAATTGCAATCTTCATGGTGCAGACAAAATAGCACTTGGGCATATTGTCTGTTATTTTAACAAGGAGTCTCTTGAGTTCTAAGTTTTCTAGACATGGATGTTTCCATTCATGTCACTACAATAGATTGCCCCCCAAAAATCAACTGTTGGCTGATTCTCCTAGATTAAAGAAAAAAAAGTTGTCGAACTTTTTCATGGCCATAATTGGATTCATTTGCTGGGATTTTCACCCATCATGGGTGGGACAGAAACTCTGGTGAGGCTGCCAAAAGTCTATTGATTTTGGATGGAATTTCTGGTTCCGCCCAAAGTCCCGGACATTATTTTTAGAAACTCCTTTGATCTTTCTTCAGGACATTATACAGAATGACAGTGAAGTAACACCATAGAAAGTGGCTGTAGGGTCCAGCTGGTCCCTCTTCATGTTTATCCTCTATATGATCACATGACATCTAGAATACCGTATGTAGTTCTGGTCTTCACATTTAGGAAAGGATATACTTGCATTGGAGGCAGTACAGCAAAGGTTCACTAGATTGGTCCCTGAGATGAGGAGGTTGTCCTATGTTGAGAAGCTGAGTAAACTGGGCTTATATTCTCCAGGGTATAGAATAATGCGAGGCGACCTCATTGAAACATATAAAATTCTGAAGGGGCTTGATAGAGTAGGCGCTGTGAGATTGTTTCTGCTGGTCGGGGTGCCTAAAACATGGGGACACTGCCTCAGGAAAAGGTGCTGATCGTTTAGGACTGAGATGAGGAGAAGTTACTTCAATCAAGGGGTTGTGAATCTTTGGAATTCTTTATCCCAGATGGTTGTGGATGCTCCATTGTTGAATACATTTAAGACTGCAATAGACAGATTTTTGGTCTCTTGAGAGTTAAGGGAAATGGGTAGCATGCAGGAAAATGGAGTTGAAGTCTAAGATCAGCTGTGATCATATTGAATGGTGGAGTAGACTTGACAGGCCACATGGTCTACTCCTGCTCCTATTTCTTGTGTTCTTGCTGGATTGCTAATTCAAATTTAAAATCTATTTTGGAATATTGCTTTAAAGTGGGTTTGTGATTGGGAGTTAAGTTAATTAGGAATTTGGGGATTTGTTATAATGTTAAGTAACTTAAGTAAACTTATGACTGTGTTTGAATTATTTTCTTTTGTTAATAAATGTTTTAATTTAATATTTTAAATCATTAAAGGCATTAGTGGACTCATTACTTCTGAATTCAGTGCACAAATCTTTTCATAATAAATACAAATTGCAAAACCATTAGGATAGTGTGGCCAAGTTTCCCTTGTGGGTTTGATCTGACTGGCACATACCATCTGCCATGTCATAACAGGCCTGATGCCATATGACATCATGGGGTCCAGTGTCAATGTTGAGATTCCCAGGGAAACTCCCTCCCAACTGTATACCACTGTGCCATCACCTCTGGTAGGTCTGTCCTGCCGGTGGGACAGGACATACCCTGGAATGGTGAGAGTGATGCCTGAGACCTTGTCTGTAAGGTATGATTCTGTGAGTATAACTATGTCAGGTTGTTGCCTGACCAGTCTGTGAGACAGCTCTACAAATTTTGGCACAAGCTCCCAAATGTTAGATATCGGACAGGTTTGGGTTTGCCATTATTGTTACCAGTGCCTAGGTCGATGCCTCGTGGTCCGTCCCGTTTCATTACTTTTAGATGTCATAGCGATTGGATACTACAACAGGGTGGCTTCCCAGGCCATTTCAGAGGGGATTTAAGAGTCATCCACATTGCTGTGGGTCCAGGGTCAAATGTAGGCCAGACCAGGTAAGGATGGCAGATTTCCTTCCCTAACCAGATGGGTGTTTACAACAATCGACAATGGTTTCCTGGTCACCATTAGACTAGGTTTCAACTCCGGGTTTATTAATTGAAATCAAATGCCATGAGCTGCTGTGGTAGGATTTGAACCATGTCCATGGAGCATTAGCCTGGGCCTTTGGTTTATTAGTCTATTGACATTACCTCTGTGCCACCGTTTCCCCCAAAATGAAACAATGGGCTGAATTTTGCCACTGTCAAGAAAATTCAGCTCAATCTGCCCCATCTCTTCCCTCTATAACAGCTTTTTAAAATCACCACAGTAAGCTCTGTTTTAACAAAAACAGCCACAAGCAGTCATGTGAATATGGCAGGGCTTGGGGGAACTCGATAATCTTCAAAATAGGGTATGGGCGGGTGTTGCAAGGTGATTCTCTGATTAAGCTGATTCTCTTGTTTCTGATTCAGACAGCATGCTAACATTACGCTGCCTGCTATTTTGCATGATTACCTAGTGCAATCAGTGTTCGTTGAGTGGCTGCACACCTCAACACCACTTAAAGCTAGCCTGCGCCTAATTCTGGAGGTGCATGCTGACTGTCTGTGGAAGAGAGGTTGAGCAGGAAGAAGAGTGAATTATGAGACAACAGGAAGATTATATGCTCCAATGTTTTCCTATGCAGCCTTAGAAGTTGGCCATGCTGCAGGATTTGGACAGGAAAGGAGGGGCCCTCCATCCATGGAGGACCAAGAGCCCTCCAGACAGACAGTGCAAAAGCAGTGGGACCAGATAGTCATGACAACCAATGTCAAGCCCCAAGGACCTGGATACAGTGCCATAAGTAGTTCAATCGCCTCACACTAATGGTCAAAATCAATGAATATATCTTCAAATGTCATATCCTAACAACTACACCAGCAGCCTCACACACAGCTCAAGGCACCAAACCCCCATTGCTCAGTTACCTACAATCTCTAGCACTTAGAACTGTACCTAACATTCATAGCTTCGCCTCACTTTCACACACTTAGGGCTGCTGGAAGCTTAACACCCGCATCTCACAGCTTGTACACATTGACAGCTATTCAACCAGAGGATGTATGCATGCCCCTGTTCTCTTGTCAGGGATTGGTCTGTACAGATATTTTTAAGTCAGGACACAGTCCTTCGGCACATGCCACCATTCCCTGTAGATTTTAGAAGCTCAAAGAAGTCTAGAAACTACCAACTATTTCAGCAATTTCATCAACAGCCAATAGAAATCCATCAGCAGCTAACTTGTACGCGGTTGGCGATCCCTGTAAATATCCCTGGTAGGGAAGCCCTTCTGTATGTGTGTTCAGTAATGTGAGGTGCAGAGAGCGTGTTAGTTGGAACACCGTGTTCCAAGCTGGCAGCACTGCCATCAAATCAGCTCCACACTGAGGTCACAATCTGCCTTCTATACATACTTCCGGTAGAGACAATGGCCAGGATTTTCTGGCCCTGCCCACCACCGAGATCTTCCAGTCCTGCCGAAAGTAAATGGACTATTGGCTGGCCCACTGCATTCCCCGCAGCTGTTCCCACCACAGCAGGGCTGGAAAATCCTAGCCATTCTGTGCGCCCACTAAAGCACTCATGAAAATGGCAGCCAGTGCAGCTTGCACAAATGGCATGTGCCAAGTATGCCATTTTGGATCCAAAACAGCATTCACACTACCAAAATGCCAGGTGCTAAGGAGCCGAATTTTGCCACCACGTTTTTTATTCCTGTGATCATAATACCCTAGCATCACAACAGATCTGCTGTTCAATTCCTGTTGTCCAACAAATGATACCATCAAAATAGCAGATGTAATAAATTCTATTATCCCTTTGAACTTGGTGGGCTGAATTTTACCGTCAGCGAGCAGGGGGCAGGGTCCTGCTCATCGCAACGTAAAATGATGTGGGATGATGTCGGGAGGGGAACCCCCAACATCATCCCGCCCCATTTAAATCTTCAGGTAGGCGGGGGCACAGCGAAATCGGCTGCGGGCCCGCTGACCTGTCAATGGCCAATTGAGGCCATTGACAGGATCATTGAAACAATTAAAGGACCTGCCTGTCCAAAATTAAGGTTGCCGGGCAGGCCAGGAGCCCCGGTGGGCAATAGAAAAAACATGAAACCTCATCCACCGGTGGGATGAGGTTTCATGTAGGGTTTAAAATGTTTAATAAAATTTTAGTGTATTTAATGAACATGTCCCATCTCATGTGACATTGTCACATGAGGGGGACATGTTAGGGATTTTTTTTTTCTATTTTTAACATTTTTATAAGTGTCAGAGATCTTCCTGAGGCAGCGCTTTGCCTCAGGGAGAAGAGTGCTCTTTTGTGCGCATGCGTGAAAGAGCGCACACTCGCTTTTGGGGAATCACCCCCCACCCACCCACACAGGAAGCGCATAGCGCTTCCCAGCTGACGTCACGCTGGGTGGGCCTTAATTGGCCCGCCCACATAAAATGGCGGTGGGGCCCGCTTCTCTGGCGGGGATCGGCTCCCTGTCTGCTGGAGATTGGGTCGGGCCCACCCATCCAGTGGGCAGAAAATTCTGCCCGGTATTTCTGAGCTAATCAACCTATAATTGTACTTGTATCAGCTAGTGATTGAAAGATGATGATTATGATAGTATGTTTAGTATCTATCCATTTTTTCTGCCAAGACATGTAAGACATGTCTAATTGGTCAAGGTTACAGCAATGGAATAAGGAATACTAAACCAGGCAACTGAGGTTGAGTAAACTGGCTGGCAAACTACAAACCTGTTATTTTCATGTTAGATATAACTTTTAAATTATCATTAATGTTGGTCAGCAATATTCTGAAGCTGTTGCGGGCATTTCCATTTTATTATAAATCTTTATGTTAGTAGTATTTGCATTGAAAACATCCATTTCAACAATATTTAGTACACTTTTCAGCAAAGTTAGAAACATCAATGTCTCCATTACAGTTGCCTGCCAACTTGCATTATATGTGAAGAGTGATCTGCATATGCTTTAGTTTACCTATAGTGCAGTTCAAAGAAAATTGTTCAGTCATTGACTGATCATTTTGTTCAAGGTGTTGTCATTTGAATGTCCAACAATACAATAAATCATCCTCTCTTGTTGGCTGCCGGGATTTGACAAGGACTTCCTTTCACCTTGAAGAACTGCAAATTGAGTTTCAGCTCATAGTGCTCCCTGAGAATAAGAATGGTTGCTAATATATCCTTCTGAGAGATACAGACCCATCCTCTCTGTCTTTCATGATGGATGATGGCTAAAAAAAAGCTGCTTCTGTGACATTTTTTTTTAGCAACATTTGTGTCTATATTGAACACTCTAGTTGAAATAGTTTTCTCATTCTATTGCTATTATTGTCTAAGAGTAATCTCATTTTTAAATGCAGGAACATGAAACAAAATACTTTTACTCCCATTTAGAGCTGTAAATTTTCAGATCTTTGTCCTCTGGAGACTTAGGGCATTATAAAAATTGTGATCCCATCTCAAATTGATCTTTTATAATTTAACATATCTAATTCTTGACAGAAGACACATTTTACAGAAACATAATATCAATATATTATATTTAAATTAAAACTGTGTGAACATTTTTTTATTTGTGTATCTTTCATTGAAATGTTTTGGTGGTATTTTCAACAAATTTACAAAGCATTGAAGGCTTTATAAATCTTGCTGTTTGAAGATGAGATGGCACAAGAAATGGAACTTAAAATTGCTAACAATTTCAAAAATGAATAATGGTTTGTGAAACAGGTCGAATGACAGCAATAATCTGCCTCTCAATTTAAATTCTTTCACAGTACATTACTATTCATGTAAATGTAACTGGTTACTGTTTGGCTGATTTGTATTTTCCTTGATAATTTCTTTAAGGCTGCATAAGCTATCTCAAAAGTTTTAATGCAGGTTATTACAGGGGCCAGGTAGTGAGCTTAGTTGTATTCCAGGAACCAGAAGAGCTAGTCTAGAGACCAGACTATGCAACGAGGCCTAAACTCTAAATGATGTCTTTATTTCCATGTTTGCTTAGCTTTCCGCAACATCATGTGAAAAGAAACTTCAAAACAGTAACAGATGCATTTGACAGTAATGTTCACACTTAACAACTCTGAGTGATCTTCAGGAACATTCAGTCTGTCCTCAGCAAAGCACTGTGGTGTGGTTTTGCATTCTCTACCTGCTCTTTTAACAAGTATGTCACTTTTTCCCTCATCAGACATAAAAGTGCCAGAATTAAGTTAACCATCTGGTCTCTTTTTTCTAACTTATCCCCTGTTTCACGAACATTTCCAATTCTTGGTGTCCTATTTGAATTTGCATTACCAAAAAAAGAAAGCATATTTGTAGAAGTTATAGGTTCTTTTTATTTGCTGGGGTCGCTAATTGGTTGGGGTTGCTAAGCAACAGTGCAGCTTTGCAGAGGTATGATTATGTTTTAAAATGCTGAGATGTAAAGAAATATGTTGACTGTTAACTTGTGAGTAACAAAAGAAAGGTTAGCCATTTCAAGGCAGAAAAACAACCTCCAAAGGAAATCTGGCTAAGGCTTTTATTACAGAGAAAGAATAGCCATTACACGCATGTGGGGTGACTTTGTGGCCTATATTCTATTGTGTTGAACAATCTTATTCTGGAACTGAGGTTCTTTTTGTTAATTATTTCCTGGTTATCAGACAGGAAACTTATGGAACATATAAAACAAGCCTTAATTGTACAGTTTCATTTTTTAATGGCTGAGATTGTTACTCACCTCATGCAAAGATTAAAGTTTCCCTCCCACCCCTTTCTTCACTTCATCAGATTGAGGGATGTTTATGCTGGGGAACTTCACTTCCGGCAATGAATGTTAACATCAAGCTCTACCAGAATTGGGTATTGTACCAAATATGTCGAAACATTCCCACGATTCAGCCCCAAAAAGCACATCTTCAAAGAAACACCCTTCTGGCATTATTTTAGCATTTTCCATGTCCCATACCAAACATCCTTAGGTCTGATTGCGTGGCATTGCTAGGTACTGCCCAAAGTAAGATGTCACCCAGCACCCTCAGCAAATGTTTTTTTAAAGCAAAATAATACTGCACTATGTCTATTGAAATAGATGCATTATTTCATATATGTATACTATCTATGGAAAGTTTATTATATGACAAATAGATTGCCACATTGTGATCAACTGAACAACATGCCCAGTCTAACTTTTTTTTAAATTTATTATTTCAGGAGATTGTAGTTTAAGGATGTTCAGCACAGCAAGGCTTAATGTGGGACCAGAGAACAGTACTGCCCAATTTATGATGTAGAGGAACACATGACATTAGACAGGAGACAGAATTGTATGGAAACACTCAAGTAGAGGTGAGTGTGAAGTTAGCTCCTAGTTTTGGCTATGCTTTGTACATATGTATATAATTATGTGTTACCATTAAACACTAATGTTCAACCTTACAAGCCTATGAACCTCTTTCTGAGACTTACTGAACAAACCATTATTTCATGGTGTCAGCTCATGAACAAATCTAGAATTGAAGAAGTTGGTGAAGGACCTGGAATCTGAAAAAATAAAGGAACAGCATCCTGACCTGACTGAAGTGCACCTTAAACAAAGACACACACCTAAAAAGAAGTTCCAGTGCTGATGTGGAGGTTGTAGGGCAGATGAAAAATACACCGTGTAGCTAAAGGAGCATATGGAGGGCAATTGTGAATCCCTATTGATTGCAGAGCCAAAGGACCTGGCACAGGTGAGCAAAAATTTAGTTCTAAGGCTGAACTAGCCTTTAAAAGTTATCAGGCTATTAATCAGTCAGAGCAGTCTTTTTCGTTCATCACCATGGCCAGCCTGGGTTCAGAGTTGATGCCCTATAACTCCTATAACCATTGGAGTTTAGAAGAATGAGAGGTGATCTTATTGAAACATATAAGATCCTGAGGGGACTTGACAGGGTGGCTTCCCAGAGGATGTTTCCTCTTGTAGGGGAGACTAAAGCACTTAAATGGGACATAGTTTAAAACTAAGAGGCCTCCCTTTTAAGACAGAGATGAGGAGAAACTTTTTCTCCCAAAGGGTTGTTGGTGTGTTGAACTCTCTTCCCCAAAAAGTAATGGAGGCTGGGTCTTTGTATTTATTTAAGGCCGAGTTAGGCAGATTTTTGTTAGGCATTGGAGTAAAGGGTTATGTGGAGCAGACAGGAAAGTGGAGTTAAGACCACAACCAGATCAGCCATGATCTTATTGAATGATGGAGCAGGCTCTAAGAGTCAAATGGCCTACTCCTGCTTCTATGTTCCTCTGTTCCCATGATGTTCCATACTATGTGGTGGCTGTGCTCTGTTCAGAGCAAAAAAAGAGAAGTTTTAAAAACTGGGAATCACCTTTTAATCAAACTAGCATACTCTGAAAATGTTCTAAAGAGTCCAAATCTTTGATTCAAAAATTCGCTGCAAGAAATCGATCCCTTTGAGGTCAAGTCTGCAATCACTGTAGGAGCCTGCCAAAAGCTGATAAGCGTGGGAAGAAGTATTGAAAAAATGGTTACTGCAGCACCATTTTAAAAAGTGAAACAGCATTTAAAGCTATACTCCCCTGAGTTGAAAATCAACTATGGATAATAAATCAGATCAATTTGGACTGATACAAAGGCCAGATGAGGTACAAAATTGGGGACTTTGGTGAAGAATTTCAAGATACATGATAATTTCAGGATTAGATAAGAAGACAGAGGCTGAACAAGCGAATACACTACTATACTCAGTAGATCCAATAGGCAATGACATAATTGTGAGGCAAGGAATAACTAAAACTTCACATCAGTTTGAAGAGGTTCTGAAATCATTTGACACTTTCAATAATTTAAGAAGCAATGAAAGTTTAGAATGCACAAAGTCCAACAAGCAAGTCCAACAGCCTGGAGAGCCCATTGACTCTTTCATAAACAGGTTATACAGATTGGCTGAAGGCTGTGACTATGGCGACCTTAAGTCAGGGCTCATATGAGACCCAATAATAGTCGGAATATCTGATGATCATTTGACTGGCAAAGAAGAACTGCCCCTAGAAAGGGCCATCCAAATAGTTAGGCAGTCTGAAAATCGCCAATAATGCCGCTCCATTTTACATGGCGAGGTTAAGCCATGGTACAAAGCAACCCCAACTGTCGAGTTTATAAAGCAATGATAGGGAAGGGAGACTCCAGGCCAAGGAAGACAATGCCCAAACAGATCACACCATGGTGGGAGACCGTGTCAATGCTGTGGAGCTAAAAGACCTCACAGTTGAGAGCCATGTTTGGCAATTTCTGCGCAGTGTTTCAACTGCCGTGAAAAGCCGTGCAAGTCTAAGACATGGAGATGTGTGGAGGTTCCCAAAACAGTCCACGAGATTGAGGTACCACATGAGGAAGAAGTCTAACCATGCTTTTTGGGTGAGAGCAAGAATCCTGGATTCGCTTCTTAGAATGCTGCTATTTCTGTAAATGGTCACCTCACCAATTTCAAATTAGACATGGGACCCAGTATTACAGTCCTCTCCAATAAGGAACAATAGCTCGTGACACAATGCCTGATGCACTCACAACAGATCTGTATGGAGCAGGCAGCATTAAGCTTCCAGTTGAAGGTATATTGCAAGCCACACTCAAATACAAAAGCAAAAGAATTTGGGAGACATTATTTGTACTCCACAATCAAGACTATTACCTCTTGAGCAGGAAAGTCTACGTTGACCTCAACCTCCTTCAGAAAATTGATGAGGTTAATCTGCAAGGATCTGCTTCCAATCTTAAGAAAGAGCTTCCAAAACTTTTCACTGGTTTGGGGTGACTGACCACTGCATATCGTTTTACATTGAGAGAGGATAGCAAGCCCATATGTCTGTTCACACTATGGAAAATACTGCACCCACTTATGAAGCATGTGCAGCAACAATTGGACATGATAAACAAATTAGGGGACATGCACCCCGTCACTCAACTTATGGGATGGTGTTCCGGGATAGTCCTGGTTCCAAAGCCAAACGGATCCATTCACATCAGTGTTGACCTGATAAAATTCAACAAGGCTGTGGTGAGAGAAGTCCACCTGGTGTCCTCAGTGGACGGCAGCCTGACCAAGCTCTCCAAAATCATGGTGTTTTTGAAGTTTGATGCTAATAGCGGCATCTGGCAACTTCCACTGGGTGGCCTGACTATGTTTATTACCCCATTTGGCAAATTCTGTTTCAACCACTTGCCCTTCAGCATTACCTTGGAACCCAAAGTTTCGCAGGACACAATATTGACCAGCTTACAAGGCCTTCAGGGTGTCATCTGCCATATGGAGGATGTTTTGGTTCATGGAACGACCATTGAGGAACATGACAGAAGGTTCAAGGCTGTCTTAGAATGCTTGCAGAAAACAAGGATGACACTGAACGAGAAATGTAAGTTCTCTAAGACCTCTATTCAGTTCATCAGACATATTGTGAGCAGAAAGGCATCATGACAAACTCACACAAAACAAAGGTAATCAGCGTGTTCCCAACTCCACTATTCCAGACTTCCAAAGGTTCCTAGGCATGATGAATCAGTTGGTAAATTTTCTACCCAGCCTATTGCAGGTCACAGAGCCCCATGTCACCTTTTTAAAAAGGGCCAGACATGGTGTTGGGATGTGCACTAAGAGCAAGCATTCATTTGCATCAAAGACATGCTGCTCTCGCCCAATATGCTGGCTCACTATGACCCAGCTACCCACTAACCCTCCTCCACAGTCCTAGGGGCAGTTTTATTCCAGGAGCAACTGGATGGAAGTCACCTAACCAGTGTGCATGCATGTAGAGGACTGTAGAGATACAGTACGCTATTATCAAAAAGGACTCACCCACAGTCACATGGGCTTGCGAGAAGTTCTCTGATTACATTGTTGGCCTGAAAGTCACTATCAAAATAGATCTCAAACCACTGGTTTTACTGTTAGACAAGAAGGAACTTGTGAAAATGCCCCCAGAATTCAGAGATTCCCCCTGCCTCTGAGTTGCTTTGCATATATGGTGTATGTTCAAGGGAAACATCAAACAACTGCAGTCACACTATCCAGGGCCACAGTCAACATGCCTGCAACACCTGACGTCAACCTGGTCGATCAACTTGTGTCGTGCTCCCAATTGGTGAGAAAACAACTGCCGGCTACCTTAGGAAAGCTTTAGTAAAAAGGCCAGGAGCAGCAGTGACATGAGGAGTGTGTCCACATCCGTCATTACTGTCAACAAGGGTGGCCACCGCAGAGGCCAGGTGGCACCAACACGAAAATGTACTTTGAACAGCAGAAACACTTTGTCGTGATAGTTGATCTGCCAATATGTGACGAGCGTTTGGTCATTCCATTTTCTGATTCTCAAACAAATCCATCAAGCCACTTGAGCATTCCAAAGAGCAGAACATGGGCCCAGTCTACAGTGGGGTGGCTGGGAATATCAAGGGCAATTAAAG
This sequence comes from Carcharodon carcharias, assembly GCF_017639515.1. Taxonomy (NCBI): domain Eukaryota; kingdom Metazoa; phylum Chordata; class Chondrichthyes; order Lamniformes; family Lamnidae; genus Carcharodon; species Carcharodon carcharias. The sequence continues at coordinate 126,448,577 of NC_054472.1, read as the reverse complement.
AAATGATTTTAAACTGCCAGGTGTGTGGAGTGCACAAACCTGTCCAGAAGGAGCCTGTTATCCCCACATAGTTCCCTATTGGGCCGTAGGAATGGTTGGGAATGGAGTTATTCATGTTTAATGACAGGTCCTTCCTCATCGTGGTTGATTATTCTCCTGATGGGTTGAAGTGAAGCAGTTGCATATGATGACCACAGAAGTGGTTGTTAGGTCCTCGAAGGAAGTGTTTGTGAGCCATGGCACCCCGGACCAGGTGATGCCTGATAATGGCCTGCAGATGATACTTCACTCAATTTACCATCCGTTATGGCTTTCAATGCCCTACCAGTTCCCCAAGGTATCCATAATCTAAAAGTAAGGCAGAAAGAGGCGTCTGCACCATTAAATCCCTTTTGAGAAAAAGCAAAGGCACTTTTAACATATAGATCCATCCCACTGCAAGGTGGATTGGCCCGATCAGAGCCCATGATGGGCAGAAATCTTCGCACTGAACTCCCAATGCTACAAAAGAAACTAATCCCAGAGTTGGCAGTCAAGGACTACCAGAAGGTTCAGGACTGAGAACAGTCCTACAGACAGAGGCAGTCTTCTGCCTACCATAGGAGGTACCACACTAGAAACCTGATCCAGCTGCACAAAGGTGAAAAGGTTTGGATGAGGGACCTTGAAAGAGAAGGTGTCATTGTCTGGAAAGGCAATGGTCAACGAAGGTCATACCTGATACATATCCCAGCAGGCATGATCAGGCTGGACAGGAGGAGTCACCTCTTCATCCCTCAAGGCAAACCTCCTACTATACATTTAAATGAATTGGATGGAGTCAACCAAGTGCCAGAAACACAGAATGCTACGATTCCATCTAGAAGCCAAAACATTTTGTCCAGAGGTACTGAGCATACCACTCCTCCAAGTGTGACCAGAATGAGATTTTGAAGAATTGTCAAGCCTCCAGACCATCTGAATTTATAATGTCAGAGACTTGATGGGGGGAGAAGGAGTAGCAGATAAAGATGGACTGTACTGCAGGTATTAAAACAAAAACAAAAAACTGTGGATGCTGGAAATCCAAAACAAAAACAGAATTACCTGGAAAAACTCAGCAGGTCTGGCAGCATCGGCGGAGAAGAAAAGAGTTGACGTTTCGGGTTCTGTCGAAGGGTCATGAAGACGACGTTTTGAGTCCTCATGACGAAGGGTCATGAGGACTCGAAACGTCAACTCTTTTCTTCTCTGCCGATGCTGCCAGGCCTGCTGAGTTTTTCCAGGTAATTCTGTTTCTGTTTTGTACTGCAAGTATGTTGCATAAAGACTTGGGGGAGGTGTGGTATAAGGGTGTTCAGCATAGCAATGGTTAATGTGGGGCTGGAGAACAGTACTGCTGACAGTTTGATATCGAAAGTCACTTGACAGTGGACAGGAGACAGAGCTGTATAGAAAGATTCGAATAGGGGTCCGCATGAAGTTAGCTCCTAGCTTGGGTATACTTTGTACATAGTATATAGTTATGAGTTACCAATAAATACCATTGTTCAACCTTATAAGCTTCTGGACCGCTTTGTGAGACTTACTGAACAAACAATTACAAAAGCACGTGGGCGACACTTGCTAGACCAGCATTTATTGCCCATCCCTAATTGCCTTTGAGAAGCTGGTGGTGAGCCACCTTCTTGAACTGCTGCAGTCCATGTGGAATATCTTCCAACAGCTTTGCATGTAGGTCAACTGTATTTCATTTGTAATGAGTTCATTGTAGGTTACATTGTGTTTAACATGCAGTGGATTTCAATCATTACTTGCATAGTGCTTATCCATGATAAACAGACTGCAATAGTAAGTGTTGTTTATATTCCAGACCATCTGTGTACTGACAGAAGCTGGAGTTCAAGTGTGTACCATTATTATCAAAACAATAACAACTCATCCACTTCAGCAAAGCGACAAATTATTCCAGCAGTTTTTTTTGTTTATTTTGTTCCAAATGGCATTTGCCAATCAGGATGAATTGTACCACTGTTGCATGTTTAAAAAAAATTGCAAGAGAACTGTGGGAGTCCTCTACAACCTCTTAAAGCAGCACTGGCTCAGAACTAGTTGAGGGTGGCTGCACCTCAACATCCTGCACTTTGGCTACCCAGCTATCTTCACAGCAATAAGTTACATGCATAACCCAAAAACTTTTTTCACCATTTTAACAGGCCTATACTCCCATTGCTTACCCCACTCATCCATGCCATTACTGTTAGCCTTCCTTTCATTCATTCTAATGGGATTAGAATAGTTAGGTACTTGTTTGACCGGCGCAGACTCGATGAGCCGAAGGGCCTTTTTCTGTGCTGTGACTCTATGACTAAATTCTTGCAGAGCAAATTGACAGGTCACCAGGGGATATCTCCACCATTAAACCTTTCACCCACTTCAAAAGCAAGATCATGGAGCTGGTAAGGAAGCACTAAGTTGTGGTCATGAGAAATGGTGGCGTCAAAGGCATCATGCCAATGCAAGGTTGCTGACTGAGCACCCGCACTGTCATTGTGCGTCTCTGTGAGCCATCACACAGCCACAATCTCCTTAATTTCAAGACTGATACTCATCTATTTTTAGCTTTCCTGCCAAATCCACCAAGCCAACAGATGGATTGGGAGGAGAAAGATGATAATGGTATCAAAGAGGATGATGAGGGCTAAGCCATATTGAATCATAGTACCCTGCTGGCTCATGAGACATCAGCACAGGTAGGTGTCTTTATAGCACCACACCAATGGATGCATTAGACAACACCAGACTAACAAGGAGAAAGCTGGCATGAGAGTCGGGCCAACAAGCCCCATGATGTTTTAGTACAGAATGGATATTCATCCATTTCCTGTAATTCTGACCCTCAAGTCGTATGTAGAAGGAGCTGAGATTAGTCACCTTTTGAAGCTCCTGAGAAGCCCTGGCAGTGGTCAAGAGTGGAGAAATCCATTAATCTGCCGATGATCCAATCCTGCATGAAATTGTCAGAAGAAAGTGTAGGTGTCATTAGGCAGAATGGCAAAAGAAAAAGCCTCAATCATTGTTTCCTACCTGTAAACAAATCTGAGGTCAAAGATCTTCTAACTCTTTTGTTTCAGAAACCCTTCACTTCTGACTGAATGGATGTTAATGACAGTTGCTGCATCTCATTGAGCTTCTGGTATAGAGTTGATTTTCCAGGCAACATTTTGTTGGTGGAAACTTGAACTTTATTTACAAGACGGCAGCAGCAACTACATGTGTGAATCAAGCTCTTTAACTAAAGAAGAACTCTCTCCTAGAGGTTCCCCGCACTGCTAGCTCATTGGTTTACACAGATCATGTGATCTTACAACACAGGATTATTCTTAAAGCTACAGTTCTACATTTATCAAACTATAATTACTACAGCTTTGCATAACTTACTACATGTGTAACAATTGGGCAAATCCATGGAGACGATTCAGTGGACAGGTTGTTGAGGAGTTGCAGAAGTACAACAAAACTCAAGAATAACTGAATAGTTTCCATATCAATTTCCTCACAAAAAGTAGTTGCTGCAGCACTCCTGCATGATTAGTGTGCCAAGCATGGAGCAGCCTCCTAACCAGTGCCCACTCTCCAACACTACCCCTATTATTCGACTGGACAAGATTCTAGTTTTAAGGATAAAAGCAAAAATCTGCGGATGCTGGAAATCCAAAACAAAAATAAAAATGCCTGGAAAAACTCAACAAGTCTGGCAGCATCTGTGGAGAGGAAATATTTCACCTCTCTTCTATTTTTACTTAGTTCTGTTGAAGAGTCATACGGACTCGAAACGTTAACTGTGTTCCTCTCTGCAGATGCTGCCAGACCTGCTGAGTTTTTCCAGGTATTTTTATTTTTGTTCTAGTTTTAAGGAAGCTGTCAATCCCTTTGACTAACATGTTACTTTTTCTTCCTTCAACCAGGTGTTGCTGACTATACACTACACTAATGGTTCCTCAACCCATTGTGACTATTTCACAGCACATTTCTATAAATTAAACATTAGCCTTTGATATCACTTGTCACAGGTTCACAGAAGCTCTTGTCAGATTTGTAAAAGAAGTGATTCTGAGGTGACTTCACTGAGGTTTTCAGGATTATGAAGGATTCTAATTGGAGCTGGGTAAATTGTTCATCGTGGCACAAGGTTCAAATACCAGGCAACAGGAATTCAAATTTAGAAAGTTAGGATAAAGAGGGGTCAGCCCGATCATTTTAAGCCAGTATATCTAAAAATACTTAAGGTGAAATGAAAAAGGCACATAAATGTTCAGGTACATGCCATTCTGGTACACTGAGCAGAGTTAGGTTGTGGTGACTGGGGTCCCGCCCACTGGTTGAGGAACTAGTGGCAACCTCGAGTCGGCTTTTAACGGGAAGCCCAGCGCAATTACTAGGTAAGCAGGCACTTTAACTGAATATTGGACACATTTCAAGTCATAGAGAGAGGGCTCATGTTCCAATGATGATTTGTTTGAGAAAAATAAACAGCGTTAAGAACTAAGAGTAAAACATTCACATCAGTTTTAACTAAAACATATAAAAGATGAATATGTGGTGTGCAGCCTGCACAGAAAAGGCTTATTTCAATTGTTGTGAAGCTAAGATGTGTACTATAAGAAAAAAACCTGACAATATAACATAACCCTGTTCGCTGTTCCCTGGAGTCTTTGGGGTTATATAGTCAAATCGCTTGTTTAATTGTTCTTGTTATTGCTTCTATCTTCAGAGTCTTATTTTCGTTTGCTAGCCAGTTGTTTATGTCAGATTTTATATATACATGTCTGAATCCTCCAAAATGTTCATACACCCTCCTATGTGGAGTTCTTACAGTTGTAGATTTCATTCTTACTTATATGGTGCACTTGAGAACCCTGTCACAGCTAAAACAATTTATGTGGAAGGTAGCTTGGTTTTTGATAGTCATAACCTTTAAGTTCCTTCAGAGGAGAGTTACATTTTCAACCCAACACTTTAATGTGCCTATTCAGCTCAGAATGCAATTAGTTTGGTTGCCATCACTGGAGCAGCAAACAGGGTTAGTGAAGTGGTTGATAATACATTGCTCTGAGTATAACACTTGGCTTATGTTGCTAATTCTGTCAGGACTAGAAAAAATTACTTGATATATTGGGTTTAGCCTGTAAGTGGTAATAAAACTTCCTCTGTCTGTAACTCCTTCCACAGATCATATACATTCTACAATATTATAAACTGGATTTCACATATTTAATCTTTTGAGGAAAAATGCTGCATAATTTCACTCTAACCCCTAAAATATAATCAAAGTTACTCTCCATGAACGACCATTTGTTTACAACTAAATCAATTATCTATACACCTGCTCTCATCTTCAGCAAATACTTGCGGCCATGATAACTTATTCGCAAATACATAAAATAACCGGTCGTACCATCTGATTTACAAAAGAATCTTATCCAAAGGTGGTTAAGTAGAATGGAAGCAAATAAAACTCCTGCTAAGTTGAAATCCTGATCATCAGCACTTGCATGTATTACTTTGATGAGCAAATGGCAATTGCATCACCATCCACATACTCTCTAACATCTAGAGATCATTTATTCATTTTTGAAATTATTGCTGCACAACTTAGCTAAATGACCAGGCCCCATAGGTGAAACGAATAGGACAGGGAACAAAGTACACCTGGAAATAGTAATGAAATGACACCAAGCTTGAGATTTACAAGTCTGGAAACTGGAGGAGGAAAGAAAGTTAAGATAGAGTAGGAATTTGTGCAATGAATCTTGTGAGAGAATCTATATTTTTAGATTTTGCCTGTGTATTTTTCTTAGCACCTGTGGGGTGAACTTTGTTTGACTGGAGATTGTAAAATTTAAAGTACAGAGTGTGCCGAGGTTAATATATTAGATACACTATCTCTGAAGAAGAGTCATACGGACTCGAAATGTTAACTCTGTCTTTCTCTCCACAGATGCTGTCAGACCTGCTGAGTCTTTCAAGCACTTTTTATTTTTGTTTCAGATTTCCAGCATCCACAGTATTTTGCCTTTGCCTTGATACAATAGACCCTGCCTCAGAACAGGGGTGTAACCCTGTTGGGAGATAGTAACAGGTCACATCAATCAGTTCAAGGGGCATTGGACAGCTGCCATTGGTGAGCAGTGGTTGCTCAGTTAAGTTCAGAGCTAGAGGAGGCAGCAGAAGGTTGCTAGCTTCATGCTGCTGGGGAGACTGGGGCTAAGAGAACCCCAGGGCAGGTATCAGTCCAGTGAAACTGAACAGCAGCTGTTGGCTCTGTGAAGCTGGGAATTGAGGCTTAGAGAAACCCATAGGAGGCAATGCCAGCTCAGTGAAACTGAATTGCCATTGTCTGCTCCGTGAAACTAGCAGTTGGGACGAAGAAAAGGCCATCAACAGCAATGCTCAGAGTAGCTAGAGTGTTGAAATGTTATTGGTAACTAGATGCTGTGGTGCAGCCTTATGAATCCTGTGGGATGCAGTCTTGAGAGAAGAGATTAAGCAACTGAGAGATGAACAATATTTTGAGCAGTCTGAGTTGGGGCAGCTTTAGGGGAAAATCAGAGGCTAGATCTTTAAAAGAGAGGTGCTGAAATCCCTCCAGAGGAAGACAGAGTCTTAAATAATATTTGTGACCCACTGACGTCTGGGTGGTTTGCTGAGCAAGTTCAAGGGACCTGTCTTAGTTGGGCCGGTCAGCCAGTCACGAGCAGAAGCGCATTTCGTGTCCACTTCCAGGCCTGCCAATCGCGCAGATCCGATGAATGTAAGATTCAGGCCATGGAATCTTGTGGATTTATGCTCTCAATAAGTCACTGGGCTTTTAAATTTCATCTATTTTAACAGCAAAAAAAGGTTGCTGGTCCCCAACTGGGGTTTTAACAAAATCGGGGGTCTGGCCTGGGATCATAACCATCTTCTTTCCACTGTTCCTGGATTACATGAGGAGAAAGAACTTGAATAGCACTGCTTCAGGAGGAATGTATTGAGTTTCAGGTTCTTTTTTGATGGATTGTGCAGGGCTGCTGACATCCTTATAGCATTCTTAGCATTTTTACATAACTGTAATATATAGAGAGGGGGCAGGATAAATGTTAGAAGCACATATTGAATTCTCTGGGGCTTTTCTGATTATTGTGCTTTAAATGTTGGGAAGGGACATTTATTGCATCTAACAAAAGATCTGAATTAAACTTTGTAGAACTAGATAATTCAGTAAAACGAAGCAATGGATAACAATGCTGAAATTCGCATTTAAGGACAGATTACAGAGCAGAATATCTTATGCATCCATGGGTCAATAGAAATTATTCCTAGTGCAGCATTGTCATCTTTAGTATTGCTGTACCTACAGTGAAATGTTTCAAATGGCAATTCAGCTGGGAGGTATTTTTACATCTGATTGTAGGTGGAATATTGGCTTATTCTGCATTTTTCTAGGCAATTTCTCACTCATTAAAATTCATGCCAAGGTAGCAATGTGTAAGATAAAAAAGACCTATTATTTTTGATAACTGTCTACATTACATTGATCTCTACTTTGCAGCAGATCAAACCGAAGAAAAGCTTTAAAATTTCACTTCGGCTTTCAGATGCTCGTTGTCAGTTTAAGACTGCTAAAAGAGAACTGTATAAAGTGTGTCAGCTAAGACCAGAGATTTAACAACCAGCAGGACAAAGTTAGGCTCCATGGCAAGCATTATTGGGTGCTATAAGGCCTCTAAAACTATCGAAATGGCATCCATGATGCATGTACACACTTCCAATGGCAAGTGTGCCAAATGCCAAATTTAGAAAAAGGCTAGTGAACGTGCAACTAATGATCACCAGAAGCGTGCAGAGCAGGCAGTTTGTGATATTGACAGCCACTGCTGTCTTTTGGAACTCAACACTCCAGCCAATGCTCTCTTTTAGACACACACAGCTGAACACACATTCAACAACCTGAAGGACCTCCCACCCATGTTATTCAGAGGGATAATGAACTACTTACAGATTAGTTGCTGGATTATTTCTTCTGGCAGTTGCTGTAACTCCATGTATTTTGGGCGTTTTTATTTGTTTAAAGTTTCAATAGTCTACAAGGAGTCGTCTAGCTGATGCTGAAGTACTGTTTGGTGACTTAAAGGATTGTGGACAAATCAGTTGCTTCCATCTTAGTAGGGCTTCGTCTTACACTGAGCATGACAGAATCCTAACTGTTCGCTGCATGAAAAAGTGTTTTCTCATGTTGCCATCCCATCTTTTGCCAATTACCTTAAATTTAAGCCTTCTGGTTCTCGATCCTTCCACCAATGGGAAGGGTTTCTCTCTATCTACTCTGTCCAGACCGCTCATGATTTTGAATACCTCAATCAAATCTCTCAATCTTCTCTTCTCCCTGGAAAACAGTCCTAACTTCTCCAAGCTATCTAGGTAACTGAAGTTCCTCATCCCTGGAAGTATTCTCATGAATCTTTTCTACACCATCTCTATGCCTTCACATCCTTCCTAAAGCATGATGCCAAGATTTGGTTACAATACTCCAGTTGAGGCCAAACCAATGTTTTGTACAGGTTTAACATAACTTCCCTACTTTTGTACTCCATGCCCTATTGATAAAGCCCAGAATGCTGAATCCTTTATTAACCACACTGTCAACCTATGCTGCCACCTACAATGATCTGTGCACATAAACACCCAGGTCCTTCTCTCCTACACTCCTTTTAGAATTTAGAATTATTTTGTATTGTCTCTGTGCATTCTTTCCACCAAAATCATTTCACACTTCTCTGGATTAAATTTCATCTGCCACTTGTCCATCAATTCCACCACCCTGTCTGTGTCCTTTTGAAATTCTACACTATCTTCCTTACAGTTCACAATACTTCCAAGTTTTGCATCATTTGTAAATTTTGAATTTGAGCCCTGCACACCAAGGCCTAAGTCATTAATATATATCAGGATGATCAGTGGTCCTAAGACTGACCCCTCGGAAATCCCACTAGAAACCTTCCTCCAGTCTGAACAACAACAGGTGCCCACCACCCTCTAACTCCTATCACTCATATAATTTCATATCCATGTTGCTACTGTTCTTTTTATTCCATGAGCTCTAACTTTGCTCATATAGTACAAACTGCTGCCACTGTGCATCAGTTTTGCAGGAAGTGAATGTTGAAGGTAGTGGATGGGGTGCCAGTCAAGCAGGTTGCTTTGTTCTGGATAGTGTTGAACTTTTTGTTTGTTGTGGGAGCTGCATTCATCCAGGCAAGTGGGGAGTATTCCATCACATCCCTGACTTGTGCCTTATGGATAGTAGACAGGCTTTGGGGTGTCAGGAGGTGTGCTAGTTCCCAGCCTCTCTCTCCTGTTCTGATGAAGAGTCATATGGACTCGAAGCGTTAACTATATTCCTCTCTGAGATGCTGTCAAACCTGCCGAGTTTTTCCAGCAATTTTTCTTTTTGTTTCAGATTTCCAGCATCCACAGTATTTTGCTTTTATCTCTCTCCTGTTGTTGTGGCCACAGTATTTATATGTTGGTGGTGGGGGATTCAGCAATGGTGATTCCATTGAATGTCAAGAAGAGATGATTAGATCTTCTTATATTGGAGATGGTCACCAGGTGTGGCATGAATGCCACTTGTCACTTAACAACCCAAGCCTGAATTTTGGCCAGGCCTTTTCTTCATGCAGGCACAGACTACTTAAGTATCTTATTTTTATTCATACATGGGACATGGGCTTCTCTGGCTGGGCCAGCATTTATTGCCCATCCCTAATTGCCCTTAAGAAGGTGGTGTGAGCTGCCTTCTTGAACTGCTGCAGTCCTGTGGTGTAAGTCCACCCACAGTGCTGTTAGAGAGGGAGTTCCAGGATTTTGACCCAGCAACAGTGAGGGAACTGCAATATATTTCCAAGTCAGGATGGTGAGTAACTTAGAGGGGAACTTCGAGGTGGTGGTGTTCCTCTCTATCTGCTGCCCTTGTCCTTCTAGATGGTAGCAGTCGTGGATTTGGAAGGTGCTTCCAAAGGACCCTTGGTGAATTCCTGCATTGTGTCTTGTAGATGGTACATACTGCTGATACTGTGCGTTGGTGGTAGAGGGAGTGAACGTTTGTGGAATTTGGTGCCAGTCAAGCAGGCTGCTTTACTCTGGATGTTGCCAAGCTTCTTGAGTGTTGTGGGAGCTGCACTCATCCAGGCAAGTGGGGAATATTCCATCACATTCCTGACATGTGCCTAGTAGATGGTGGACAGGCTTTGGGAAGTCAAGAGGTGAGTTACTCGTCACAGGATTACTAGCCTCTGATCTGCTCTTGCAGCCACAGTATTTATATGGCTAGTCCAGTTCAGTTTCCGGTCAACAGTAACCCCCAGGATGTTGACAGTGGGGGATTCAGTGATGGTAATGCCATTAGACATCAAGGGACGATGGTTACATTCTCTCTTGTTGGAGATGGTCATTGCTTGGCACTTGTGTGGCTTGAATGTTACTTACCTTTTGTCAGCCCAAGCCTGGATATTATCCAGGCCTTGCTACATTTGGACTAGACTGCTTCAGTATCTGAGGAGTCATGAACGGTGCTGAACATTATGCAATCATCAGCGAACATCCCCACTTTTGAATCTATGATGGAAGGAAGGCCATTGATGAAGGAGCTGAAGATGGTTGGGCTGAGGACACTACCCTGAGGAACTCCTGCAGTGATGTCCTGGAGCTGAGATGACTGACCTCCAACAATGACAATCATCTTCCTTTGTGCTAGGTATGACCCCAACCATGGTCACCCTGATTCCCATTGACTCCAGTTTTGCTAGGGCTCCTTGATGCCACACTCGGTCAAATGCTGCCTTGATGTCACAGGCAGTCACTCTTGCCTCATCTTGGAAGTTCAGCTGTCTTGTCCATGTTTGAACCAAGGCTGTAATGAGGAGCTGAGTGGCCCTGGCAGAACCCAAACTGGGCATCAGTGAGCAAGATATAGCTAAGCAAGTGCCACTTGATGGCGCTGTCGATGACCAATTCCATTACATTACTGATGATTGAGAGTAGACCGATGGGGCGGTAATTGGCTGGGTTGGATTTGTCATGATTTTTGTGTACAGGACATACCTGGGCAATTTTCCACATAGCCGGGTAGATGCTGGTGTTGTAACTGGGCTGAAACAGAGGAGCTGTAAATAGTCCAGAGCATTGCCAATCATCAGTGAGCGTTGCACTTCTGACCTTACGTTGGACAGATGGTGATAATAAGTCTGGGATATTGGTTGTAAGATGTGATTCAGTGAAGATGACTATGTTGCTTGACCAGTTTATGGAACAACACTCCCAATTTTGGCTCAAGCCTCCAGATGTTAATCAGGGGGATTTTGCAGGGTCATCTGGGTAGGGTGTGCCTCAGTCATTTCCAGTACATGCCTAGGTCGCTGCCAGGTGGTCCACCATAATTATTTGTATTCATTTTTTTTGTGACGGTTGATCTAATTGAGTGGCTTGCTAAGCAATTTCCGATGGCGGTTAAGAGTCAACCACATTGCTGTGAATCTGGGGTCACTTGTAGGTCAGCTGAGGACAGCAAATTTCCTTCCTTAAACAGCACTAGTGAACCACTAGATGGATTTTTACTGCAATCGGATAATTTCATGAACATCAGTACTGAAACAAGGTTTTTCATTCCTGACTTAATAATTAATTGAATTTAAATTCCCCCAGCTGCTATGGTGGGATTTGAATTCATAGCTCTGGAGCATTTTTCTGGGCATCTGGACGACTAGTCCAGTAACTAGTTGCACTAAACAATTTCAGCACATTTATTAGCAGCTGATTGCCAAAGATTTAGGGGGACAGGTTGTTCTCCTGTGATGGTGAATAGGGTTTACAGTATAAAAAAGGTGGCGTTAAAAGAAAAGTATTAAAATCTAATTAACATAAAGAGAAAAAAGCCATCATTGTACACAAAACAAGTGAAAAATTACAACCTAGTTAATATATAGAGTTCATGCTAGTTGACAGTGATAGAAGAATCTGGGATATTGGTTGTAAAATGTGATTCAGTGGTGTTGTGGTAATGTCATTTGATTTTTGTAACCCAGAGGCCCAGCCTCATGTTCTGGGGACATGGGTTCAAATCCTGCCACAGCAGAAAGCCACCTGTTCAAGGGGCAATTAGGGATGTGCAACAAATGCTGGCCTTGCCAGTGATGCCCACATCCCATGAAAGAATGCTGCAAATGAGGTTTATAACTGGCACAAAAGTGTTTGCTGTTCTACATTCACAATTTGCCACCCATTTTGTGGGGGGATATCCTTGATAGAAGCGCTGACATGTTTTCCTTTTTACTTCAGAGAATTCAGAAGTTGAATTCAACTGAGAATTTCACCCAATGTGTTTGACAGGTCCCCTCCACCATGTCAAGCTATTTCATGCATTTCTGCTCTCGCCCTGGCTCTTCCTTTTCAGAATCATGATAGAGTTCCCCTTGTCCTTATCTTCAACCACACCAGCCTCTGTATTCAATAGACTACATACCCCATGAATTAATTTAAAAAACTAAGAGCTAGTCAAAATGGTCTCTCTGAAATGAGACTTTGATGTTTGGACCCTTCAGATGGTGCTTTGCAATGTTTTCCTGCTTGTGTATCACCTATGGTTATGGTATATTGCACCTTGCACAACCTGGCACTCCAGGGACAGGAAGCCCTGGCAGAGGAGCATCTAATGGAGCGAGCCCCTTCATCTGACGAGAAGTCTGAGAATAGCTGGGATTTTCTGGACCCACCTGCTGCTGGGATCCTCCTGTCCCGACAAAAGTCATTAAACCTTTGGCTGGCCCACCGTATCCCCCTCTGCTGGGCCCCACCACAGCAGGGCCAGCAACTGCTGGCCTATGAGCCTGATGTTGTGGAGGCTGAGCCATGTCAGCCAGCTAGTGCACAGGATGCTTTGGATGCTAGAGAGATGCGGGATTCTCTAATAATGCAAAGATTTAACTAGCAATGTGTAACTTGATCTATGTGACCATCTTGACCTACTCACCTTTTCTTGGTATCTCCCAATCATGAACACCAGGGTCACCTGTGCTTGTGCCAGTGTAAAGATACTAAATGAGGCTCCTCAGAGGGGCCAACATGAACACAAACTCCCTTAAGAGCATACAATCAATTCAAATCAAAATCAGCACATCACAAACATGAAACATTATTGCAGCTGGAGCAGCAAGTGCAAATAACAATTATTTACGAACAGAATGAATCAAAAAATTTCAGAATGAACAAAATTAAACAATCACTCTTGCAAACCTATATGTGACTAATGCGGCGTTATCTTAAATCATTTCTTGGTGCAAGGGTGTGGTGCTTCCCCCTCACCACCAGATATGCTGGTGACTGGTCGCTGACCCTTGTTCCCCTTTGCTTGGGATAAATTTTAGTAACCATCCTCTGGTCGCCTGAGACCATGAGAGCCCTGGCATGGTGGGGGCCTCTTACACAGTGGCAGGAGACTCATCTGTTGCTGTAGCACTGTGAGGCATTTGTGTCAATGGCAGAGGAGAGGCTGACCCATTAAGGAGTGCACTGAGAAGTACCCCCCTCTCCCACCAGCCCACCCTGCCCCAATGGTGGCAGGAGCTGCTCATCTCCTCCCGTGAGGTCCATTCGGCCCTTCCAACTCCCTGAAAGGAACTTGGCAGCGACTCCAGGCAACTGGTCCCCCTCTCATCTTGGCTCTGGGAGGTCAGATACAAGGTGATGAAATGCAGGTCTGCATGCTTTCCCGGTTCCCATCAGTGAGCTGCTGCATTTGGTCCTTCATGACAGTGTCAATCTTTCCATGGATGAAACCATGCATTCTGAAGAGCGGGTGTTCACAATGCTCATGGCCTGGATGGACTCCTCCACTGTCTGTGCCAGCACATGCAAATCCTTGGCATCTCTGCCACATCCCCACGCATCTTGTGTTGTAGGTCCTTGTGCCTGACAGATGACTCCAGAGGCTCATCAGCCTGGGGTTCAGTCGCCTCCAGCACTCTTCCAACTGCCAGGGGCCTGCGCTATCTCAATCTCCAACACCTGGTCTTGCGACTGTGACTTGCTCACACAAGTGTATGGATCCCTTTGAGCTGTCTTGTGCATTACCACCGAGGTGCGTGTGTCGATACTAGTGCTGGGTATGGAGCAAGTTTGTGAGGCTGAACCTCCTGAGACTCCCTCCTCCCCCTCAGAGGTTAACACTGGTCCTTTGGGGCTCTTGGCTGCTGCTGTCAATATTTCACCTGTGGGGAAACAAACAAGGAGCATCATCATTTGAGATGATTTCACACAGACACACTTCCTAAAAACATACTCACACACTGGGAGACTGCAACCATGGCGTAAACCTCAGCCCCTTCAACACTGAGACTCACAATCATCCTCAAATTCTGCAACCCTCCAAAATCAAAACCTATCAATGCTACAGTTTCTACATCCCTCCCTGGCACACACCCCCCAACACCTCTCCCACCCCCACCGCACCCCCCCCCCCCACCTCAACACACCCAGCACTATGTTTGCAGGAGAGAGCTAAGTGCCCTTGGAATCTCACCACCCGGGGGACCACTGTCCTCCAACCTTATCTCGCAAAATGTTGTGACTCCATTGATTCGCTGCTTTATTCTCCAGTACTTCCTCCACCAGAAGAGTGCAAATGGCCGAATTTGTTTGATCACCATCAATCCTGGCCCTCTCTCTGACATTATGTGCCCTCTTCCCCTGTGAATAAAAAGAGACATTGTAGTGAAACTGCGTGGAAAATTCATGCTTTTAATTGCGTGCCCAGCATGTCCTTTGTCAGCAGCCAGCAATTCTTAATGATCCTTGCTAACTAAGAGGGGTTGAAGTTCATAAGCCCCCTCAGCAGCACCCCCCACCCACCCCAGCTCCCCCATCCCCAGATTCCCCCGGGGCCATGCAGAGTGGCATATCTGCCTTATGTCACCTTATGCACTTGACCAAGTCACTAGGCAACCCTCACTTGACACACATAACACCCTCACACCCTTCCAAATACATCCATCTGTGAATTAGTTACATACTCATCCTGGCAGATTGTAAGAGGTCATGGAGTCTCTTTTAGCACTATAACCAACTGCTTTGGATGACCCTATGGCTGCTGATCTGCTCTGCAATATCCATCCAAGTTGCCTTGGTCAGGCATGAGGACCTCCCGCCCATCACTTGCAGTCTGGAGGAAGACTTGCAGGAAGTCATTGTCAAATCTTGGAACACTCTTGGTCTGGGCTCCTCTACAAGTTCTTCCTCCATTCTTTCAGCCATAAGGTGGCCTGACAACCTCTGTGGAGAGCCAGACAGAGTTAAAGGGTATAATTCTAGTCTCCTTCTGAACACTTGTTATTGAGAAGGGGAATGGGATAGGTATGGTTAGATATTCTTTCCTCCATGGCAAGGATCCACAATGCTACACTGCTAGAACAACAGTAACAAAAAAAATTAAAAACGAGCTTTCTTCTGCTGCTGCTCCAATAGTTCAATGAATTTAACAATCTTCTGGATAAAAACGTCTGTCTCCAAATGACTACTTCTGCGGCAGCTGCCACCAGACCGTGCCAGGGTGACTTTAAATGGATGGCTATGATTGACTTCTGGTTCACAGCCTGACCCCTCCCTCCCCGGATTCCCTGTCCCAGAGGCCCGATTGCGCAATGCCCATCCTTTCCTTACCTAGCTGGCCAGTAATCCACCAAACCACGCATTTCCGAGTTCGACTCCCATCCCCTGTCGAGAAGGTTAAAATTTGCCCCATTGAGTTAAACAATTTTAGATCGTAACCTCTGCTTCCATTTTGTTCCTTTTTTTGTTGGTTTGTTTTTGTCTCGTTTCTTTCTTTATTCCTTCATGTTACATTTTGGCGGCTGCTATGCAACAATTCACTCCTCAATTGGACACATCCTTTGCTTCTTTACTATACCTATTATCAATTCCTTTTTTTTTGTATCATGAAACTTTTTGTCATTCAATCTTTCCTGCCGTCCACCCTATCACAGACTTTCTCTTTTGTTCTTTTCTTCCTCCTTCCTTCTGCTTGTTCAAAACATGTTACATTTCCATATTTCCTCAGTTCTAATGAAGGGTCATTGTGACCTGAAACGTTAATTCTGTTTCTCTCTTTGCAGATGCTATCAGACCTGCTGAGTATTTCCAGCACTTTTGGTTTTTATTTCAGATTTCCAACATCTTTTGCTTTTTGTATTAGAACTTGATTTTGAATGTTTAATTGTGAATAGTTTGGCTCAGACACTTGTAGAGTCATTTTGCTTCCTAGTATTATGCAGACATTTTGCAAAGTGATTTAAACTGTTTCAAGTAGAATATCTGGTACTGTAGAGGCCAGTAGAGCAGCTTCATTACTGCAAGTATCTTTAGTGTGCCATTTGTTCTGAAGATGAATGAGAGTTTTGTAGCAAAACATTCACCAGATGCTTGAGTATTACTTATGCAGCAACACAATTTTTGCATAACTCCATTTAAAGATAAAATGCTCCTTAAATGGGTTGATTTGGAAAACTATCATAAATGAAACTTGCTCAACACTTTTTTGCAAAAAAACAAAAATTGCTGGAAAAACTCAGCAGTTTTGGCTGCATCAGTGGAGGGAGAAACAGAGTTAACACTTCAAGTCCAATATGACTGTTCTTCGGAAGAACTCTTCAAAGAAGAGTTATGTAGGACTCAAAATGATAACTCTGTTTCTCCCTCCTCAGATGCCGCCAGTCCAGCTCAGTTTTTCCAGCACTTTCTGTTTTTATTTCAATCTCTAGCATCTGCAGTATTTTATTTTTATCCTTTTTTTGCATATCGTGAACATATTTATCCAAAGGATGGCAATGATCCCATAAAAAGTCAGCATCATTTTAATAGTTCTCCAGAAAAATAACATTGTAAAACTTAAAATAAAACAGTCCAAGCGTTTGCAGAAAGTAGAATACATAATACAGTTTGGATCTGTTTTTTACTAGACAGAAGCTGGATCAGAAGTTGGTTACATAATAGGAAGTAAGCCCTAAAATATAAACTAATGTCAGAAAGGAGTGAGGTAATGAATGGAATTTCATTGAAGTTAATACTTGGACTCCTGTTGTTTTTAATCTACATTAATGAGCTAGAGGTGGAAAATAAATTTAATCTTATAAAATTTTCTGATGACAGCAAAATAGGAAGAACTGTAGGGAGAAATGATATAGCTAAAGACTCTCACTGATTACGAAAGGCTATGCAGTGAAGTAAACAAATATCGAATTAAATTCAAAACTGATAAATGGAAAGGATCGCATATTAGTTGAAAGGATTACCTTGATAAGTAGACAGTGAATGGGGTTGAATGGGCAAATGGAAGCATAGATAGTGGGTCTTGGAATAATATTTTTTCCTGATATATTTATCAGAAACTCTTAACGCTGACCATGTCTCAGATCTCCTCTTAACTTTCTTTATTCTAATTTAAAAGCTCCAGGTTCTCCAGTCTCCTCTTAAAATTAAACTTCTCTTTCCTTTCAACAACCTCATAAATGCCTTCTTCATCGTCTCTATGGCCTTGGCAACTTTCCTAAAGGCCTGTAAAACTAAATAAAAAGTGCTAATTGCAGGATAAGCAATGATTTTTGTAGAGATTCAACATTCATTTTTTTCTTTTTAATCCTAAAACAACGGGTGGGTTTGGGTCAGATGGTGTGTATGGGGAGGTTAAAGCATTAAAAATAAAATTCCTGACCCAAATGTGCTCACTTGTGGCATGAATGGTGGTATGAGGGCAGCTAACTCGTTCCAAGAAAGTGGGTTGAATCTTCAAATATGATAATGATGTTGCGAGCACCATTGCTGTTCACCTTTTAAACTTTATCTGTTGTCGGCAGATTTACCGAGGTTTGGGGAATACAGCTGCTAAATCTGGACGAGGATGTATTCCAAGTGGATTCCAGCTGAAATTCTACCCTTCAAATTTTACATCCAACCACAATTAGATATCTCCAAGGCATTCAGTATTCCTCAAACCACTGTTTTCACTGCAACCCAAGATCCACACTTAAAGCTATGCGTCACCACTTGTACATTCTGGACTGCTCTCTTCAGCAGCGCCAACTCATTTTATTTCAAAGTTGAGTGCCAACATCACCTTTAACATTACAGGCACTGGGAATCTGCTACTTCCCAAATGGCATCAACTCCTGCTCCAGCATACCGCACATCCCCATCACTGCCTGCCTGGAGAGAAGCATTCTTCAAAGTGCTCAGACACTTGGAAAAGCTGAGCATCTGACAATAAACCCTTTCAGCTGGGTAATGCTTTCTGTGATCATGAGGCTGCTCTCTGGCCCCTAGCGCCCTCCTCATCCACATCCAATGGCTCCCTCAACCCGCTGGAGTTCCCTGGCTGCGGCACAAATACTCTATGTAGCTGCATCACCATCTCTCTACCACTCTCCTCCTCACTGGAAGAGTCAAACTTTGAAAGCATTGACCCTGTTAGCCAAATTAAACCTCTATTCTGATGAGCCTCTCAGGAACTTTTCCTGCCTCCTTTGACTGCGGTGGACTTAGGAGACATCCTTCAACCAACAGCAATAAACTCACAAAACAAAAACAGAATTACCTGGAAAAACTCAGCAGGTCTGGCAGCATCGGCGGAGAAGAAAAGAGTTGACGTTTCGAGTCCTCATGACCCTTTGAAGGGTCATGAGGACTCGAAACGTCAACTCTTTTCTTCTCCGCCGATGCTGCCAGACCTGCTGAGTTTTTCCAGGTAATTCTGTTTTTGTTTTGGATTTCCAGCATCCGCAGTTTTTTTGTTTTTATAGCAATAAACTCACCCTCTGCAGTGCCACCAAACATGATAACTCTCGCATCTTTAACACATGGTCTGCCTGACTAAGCAGTAAGCTGCAAACAATGCCTGCCATTTCTCTCCACCACTGAGCAGTCACACAAAGTTCACCTCCTTAGATAAATCCATATGTCCTTCAAAAAAAATCACAAAAAAGCTCCTAAATGTCGTTGCAAATTTGCTCCTCTATATCTACCCCACTATAGAATACAACCTGTAGTATAATGGTACCTCTATTATTTCTTACTTCTAACCAAATTGATTCTGTCCTTGAAAGCTCCAAGGCATCATCTCTCTCCAGCACTGTAATATTCTCCTTTTTGTTTTAATACTGCCACCCCTCCTTCTTTCATTGCCAGACATTCCGGAACATCTTGTACCCAGGAATATTTCATACCTAATCCAGGCGCTTTTTCAGCCAGGCCACCATTATCACCATGTCATCATATTCCCACGTGGCTCTTCGTATCTGCAGCTCA
Organism: Carcharodon carcharias; assembly: GCF_017639515.1. Taxonomy (NCBI): domain Eukaryota; kingdom Metazoa; phylum Chordata; class Chondrichthyes; order Lamniformes; family Lamnidae; genus Carcharodon; species Carcharodon carcharias. Next base: position 126,429,209 of record NC_054472.1, on the reverse strand, counting down.
TTATCGACTTTATTTACCAGGCTCTCTGAATTTATGTACAAACACTATAAACCTGAATTAGATCTTACAGCATTTCAACTTTGGCTGGCCCCACCTAATATCTTACTATTTTACTTTAGCGCTATCTGTCACTCCTATCCCTTTGTGTACCTAGATTATCCTTCCCAATCCTGCATCCTGGATCCTATCTTCCACTAAGTTAGATACTCAAAGTTGGCACTAGCAAACTGCCCATGAGGATAATGGTCCTGACTCTGTTGAGGTGCAACCCATTTGATCTGTAAAGGTTGTATCTCTCCTAGAACCTGTCGCAATGTCACAGGAGCCTAAAGCTCATTTTCCTGCTCCATCTGTCCAGCCATTCACTTATCTGCTCTATCATGTCAGTTTTTTATGTGTGGCACGGGAAATAATAGAGAGATTTTAAGCTTTTAAATGTATTCAGAAATTAACAAAGCTGATCCAGGAAAACTGTTCACTGTGGTGAAGGAGTCAAATAAAATGAGGTGAAATAAGAAAAAAAATAAAGAAGGGAGGGTTTACGTAAAAATTACAACACAGAATAAGGTTATTCGGTTCAAACAATGGCCAAAATTTTACCTGGCCTTTGTTGATGTGCTGGGAGCGGGGGAGGGGGGTGGGGAAGCTGATAAAATCATACGGGAAGATGACACAAGCTGCCACTGAGAGACCAATTAGATACTTCAGCGGCCACTTAAGTGCCATTTCCCATCTATGTGGGCATTTTGCCTGTGTTGTGGGGGTGACGGGGTGGGGGACGGGGATGGTGTCACTGATTGGCAAAACCATCCAGTGAAATCCAGTGGTCTTCCAGTGGGCTCTGGGGGCAGCAGGTGTCTATTATTTAGACATTCCATGGCCCATGGAGGCCCCCCCACGATGGCCATAGCTGCCCATACAGCAACAGCGCCATTTTTCCACTGAGTGTCCACCCACCTCTGATTGTCAAGACAGTGCCTGACCATGGCATCCCCAAAACCCGCTTACTAATCATTAAGGATGCTTGGCTATCAATGTGCCCTCTCCCTGCAGCTGCAGGCTCAAAAGTGGCCACCACTAGTGTTGGTGCTGCTGAGCTGCCGGTCCTCTGATTGGACTGGCAGCTTCTGGGGACGGGTCACCATCCTTGATTGGGCTGGTGGCCGACTTAATTGGCAACTCCTAGAAAATGTATCCCTGGGCCCCACTGCCCTCCTTATTGTGGTCGCCTCCCACTTTCAGCCCCAGTGTCAGGATCTTAGCCATCATAGTAAAATTCAGCCCAATATATCAATGTTTACCTTTACATGACCAATACTCCTCATCCTATATGCCCATCTTGTTTTCATATCCCTTTATCCATTCCCTGATATATTCTCAAATTGTGGCTAGGTCTCTGGGTCTATCACTAGTTCTGATAGAGCATTCCACAAATTAGATTATTTACATTTAATCTTAGATCTAGCCCAGAATCATAACTGGATGAGCCACATAAATACTATGACTACAAGACCGGGTCAGAGGCTGGGAATTTTGTGGAAAGTAATTCATTTCCTGACTGCCAAAGCCCGTCCACCATCTATAAGGCCCAGGTCAGTAATCAGGGGTCTGCAGGTACAGCGAATCATTAGGAAAGCAAATAGAATGTTGTTGTTTATTGCAAGGGGAATGGAATATAAAAGCAGGGAACAAAAACAAAAAAGGCTGGAAAAACTCAACAGGTCTGACAGCTTCTGTGGAGAGAAAGACAAGAGTTAATGTTTCGAGTCCGTGTGACTCTTTGAAGACTTGTCAGACCTGTTGAGCTTTTCTAGCATTTTTTGTTTTGTTTCAGATTTCCAGCAACCGCAGTATTTTGCCTCTATAAAAGCAGGGAAGTTTTGTTACAGCTGTACAGGTTATGGGTGAGACCACATCTGGAGTACTGTGTACAGTTTTAATCTCCTTATTTGAGAAAGGATATAAATGCATTAGAAGCAGTTCAGAGAAGATTCACTCGCCTGATACCTGGGGTGCAGGGGTTATCTCATGAGGAGAGGTTGCACTGAATAGGCCTGTATTCTTTGGAGTTTAGAAGAATGAGAGGCGATCTTGTTGAAACATATAAGATACTGAGGGGACTTGACAGAGTGGCTTTTGCAAGGATGTTTCCCCATGTGGGAGAGACTAGAACTAGGGGGTATGTGTTAAAAAATAGGGGGTCTTCCATTTAAAATGGAGATGAGGAGAAATGTTTTCTTTCAGATGATCATGAGCCTTTGGAACTCTCTACCCCAGAGAGCAGTGGTCACTGCGTATTTTTAAGGCAGAAGGAGATAGATTCTGGACTAACAAGAGAGTCAAAGGTTATCAGGGTAGGCAGAATGTGGAGTTGAGGCCAAAATCAGATCAGCCATGATATTATTAAATGGCACAGCAGTCGTGAAGGGCCAAATAGCCTACACCTGCTCCTAATTTGTATGTTTGTACGTCCATGATCCACTTTGCTGGATGAGTGTAGCTCCAACAATGCTTAGAAAGCTCAACATTATCCAAAACAATGCAGCCTGCTTTTTTGGGGCTGCATCCACCACCTTAAACATTCGCTCTCTCCAACATTAGAGCAAATCTGCATCCACAAAACTCACTGGGGGGAATTTTCTCTCTGTTGGGCGGGCCGGTCAAAAGCCAGTCGAGAGCGGGCACAGAGCTAATCATTGCCCACATTCAGCTGCGTGTCGCCATTTTACATGTGCAGGCCAATTAAGGCATGCCCAACGTGATGCACACCAGTAGCGCTGCATGCTACCTATGCGGGCGGGGGGAGGGAGGAGAGTTGGGGCCTGCACTCTTTTGCACGCATGCACGTGAAAGAGCGCAAATTCTCCCTGAGGCACGAGCCCCTTCAGGGAGATTAAGTGCAGTGTCAACGATGATAAAAATTTTAAAAAAATATTCAGGCATGTTCCCTCATGTGACATTGTCACATGAGCTGGCACATGTTTATGAATTTTCATTAGAATTTTTAATCAATTAATAAACCCTCTATGAAACCTCATCCTGCCCATGGATGAGGTTTCATGAGAAATGCGAAGGCTGCCTGGGCTCTGCGCCTGCCTGCTAGCCTTAAGGTTGGCTGGCAGCCCTGACAATTGCTTTAATTAGTTCATTAATGGCCTTAACAGGCTTTTGACAGCTCGGTGGGCACTCAGCTGATCCCGGTACGCGCCCGCCAAACAGAAGATCAGAATGATGCGCAGTGACGTTGGGACGCATGCCCGACATCACTGCACATCATTTTACGCATCAGCATGTGGGGCCCACCCCCGCATGCCGAACAGAAGATTCTTCCCTATGTCATCCTATGAAAAGAATCTTTATCATATGGAACTTTTTTTTACCTAAATGGTAGTACAATGGTAGGATAAGCAACCAAACAATACCATGACAGAAAGTATAAGTGTGTACAAGAGACAATTGGCCCGAATTTCCTTGGCATTTCCATCAGCCTTCGGATGTAACTTTGGCATTGGTAATTGGGTGGGGGGTGGTAGGAGACTTAGAGTAGGGTTAAAGGTAGTATATTTTGATTGGTGGAATGTGACAACTGATGTTTTGCAGCATCTTTTACTGTGACTTTAACTGTGCAATATATATATCAATGACTTTGGCAGCACCTAGCAAACCTGTGACCTCCACTACCTAGAAGGACAAGCACAGTATGTGCATGGAAACACCATCACATTCAACTGGCCTCCCAAGTCACACACTACCCTGGTTTGGGCATATATCATTGTTATTTCACTGCCACTATCAAAAGCCTGGAGCTCCCTACCTAGCAGCATTTCATTACATGACCGGTAGTGGTTCCAGAAGAAGATTCACCACCACAAGCAAAGCTAGAGATGGGCAGTAAATGCTGGCCTTGCAAATGACACCCATAGACCTAGAATCAATATTTAAAAAAAAAATGATACTCCTTTTGGGTATATTATGGAGAGTCCTCAGACTTATCCAGAAACCTGAACGTGCTTCAGTAGTGCCATGGCACATTCAGCAAAAATCTTGGTGGTCACTATGCATTGATAGCGGCTGTGTTGCGCAGTTGTGGTGGGGTTATTGGGGTGCTATGTGCCTTCTGAGTTGGTGAAATCCCTTGTCCTCCAGCAACAATTCTGTTACGGTTGTAAAAACGTGGAATATTGAGCGAGGATGGTTGAACGTTACAGGATAATGCATTGTAAGAGACGCCTGTGTATCTTGTATTTGCTGTTCAGCTGGCTGGTGTTTGAGTGCCCTGATGGCAACATACCTGTAGTTAATGATGCCCTGTTTGCAAAGAAAGCTGGTCACTGCTGCAAATTTCCAAGACTGTTGAGGCCAATGAGGAAGATAAAGTCAGAATGACCAACCATCCCATATTATACATCATTGTGCCATATTTAGGACATTTGCCCCATTTCCCATTTGTCCCGTGCACTGTAGCCTCTCCAGTCTGGAACTCTGAAAACCGGAAACACTAAACATCAGTTCCACTTGAGTCGGGAAACTTCCTGCTGTTTTCAGATTTTGGAACACCACTCAATCATTCTTACTCAACATTCCACATTTAGAAATTTCCTGACTCGACAGATCTGCCTTGATTTAAAAGGCTCGTTACATCCAATTTTCAGTATGGGGAGGGGGACAGGAGAGAGTCGGGCACACCAACCCCAGAAGCAGATCAGAGGCAGCCATGGGGCCAGGTGAGTACAAATTCAGGCTGATTAGAAGGCCTATCTCTGTTCTCCTTCATCCCAGTTGTTCTGAAGCCATTAGGCCCTCTTGTCCTCACCTCTCACTGTCCCCCATTCCCAACCCACTTTCCATACCCCCTCTATGCCCACCATGCCCCCTCCGTGGCCTATATCTTCTCCATGCCACCTCCATGCTCATTCACCCAGTATGCACTGCGTACAGAAAAATGAGCCTTATAAGAACAACAGCAAGTGTGGAACTGCTGAGAAAAAAACACACCTATTCAGAATTCTTCTTTGAAACTAAACTGCTGTTCCTATAACTCCAATGTCAATCAGACAGGGCAATTGTAGTTTCAGTAACAGAGGATTTAACCACTTTGCATCTTTTAATCTTGTCCAAATAAATATTGAGACATTGATAGAGAGCACCCAAAGAACAACTTATTATAACCAATTGAAGATTTCAATTACAACATAAAGATAAAAGCTAAATACTACGGATGCTGGAAATCTAAAACAAAAACAGAAAATGCTGGAAAAACCCAGCAGGTCTAGCAGCATCTGTGGAGAGATTTCAATTAAGTTGGTCAACAATCCACTTCAGCTGCCAAAACATAAGCCCTGTTGAACTAATGCATTTGTGAGTCTTGGTTGTCAGCCAAGCATTCATAATGAGCACAGGTGGAGAAATATTTCAATGGAAACAGATTGGCTACACATCATACATTCATTATATATACTATGAATGCATTGAGATTTACAAGGCTTGAGGAACATTTATCAAGGAGTGCATTGTTTAACTGTTGATGGTTATCAATTCTATTCTGGATCCCTGTGCCTTTATGCTTTTGGATCAAGTTAAAAATAGCCTTGACTCACTCACTTTCAAATCTTCTGAACCTCAGGGAGGAATTTTCAGTCCTGGAGACTAAAATGCAGTGGCGGGCAGGTTCTCATGTACACATTACAAGAATATGATTCCTGTTGGGTGCTGGAGCGGGTTTTCATGCCCAATCGTCCCTTTTTCAGCTCATTATTTATGATGGTCCATGCTGTAGTCATCAGCCACCTGCGGACACTGTGAGTCTTCTTTAATGTAGATGACTGCCCAGCCAATCACTAATTATCTCTTCTCTTTATTACAGTTACCAGCAAGAAAAGGCAGAGGGACACCACCAGCAAGCCCATCAACTACAGACACCAGAGCACCTTGGTTGAGGATCCTGAAGAAGCATCTGAGGAAGACCCATTACTGCGTTCACCTACACCTCCACCAGTGCAGAGACAGACACCTCGGTGGGACCTAGTTCTAAAGCAGGCTTGTGGTCACTATCTGGTGAGCACAGCACAGAAGTGGCTCCACTGAAGGCGAAGGCAGTGGCAGCCAAGCTCCCTGTCACTTTGAGGACTGCTGGAGGTCAAGCCCCTGCTGAGTCCAAGTCCAATGACAAGCCTCTGGAACTGGCCCACAGAGAAATATTGGAGCTCCATAGGTAGCTATCAGAGCAGCAAATAGAGTTGTTAGAGGCCATTACCAGATTAGAATGGGGGGGTGGAGGACTCCGTCCATGTTCTGTTTGATGTCATGGCTCTGGCATGCGAGCGCATTGAGGTCACCATTGGAGGGGTGGCATCTGTAATGGAGACCCTGGTCCAGCAGGAAATCCAAGTACAGGACGTCTACAGGCTCCCCTCTATCTATAGCACATATTACTCCTTTAAAGAACTTTAATAAATTGGTGAAACATGATTTCCCTTTCACAAAACCATGTTGACTCTTCTCCATTACCTTGAATTTTTCTAAGTGCCCAGCTATAACCTCTATAACTGGTCTATATTTTCCTGTTTTCTGTCTCCATCCCTTCTTGAATAAGGGGGTTTATATTTGATAATTTCCAGTCTGATGGAGCCTTTTCAGGATCTAGGGAATTTTTGAAAATTAACACCATCTACTATCTCATTAGCTACCTCGTTTAAGACTGCAGGATGAAGTCCATCAAGACCCGGAGACTTGTCAAATGCAACTCCATCAGTTTGCTCAGTGCCACTTTCCTAGTGATTGTAGTTTCACCAAGTTCCTCTCCATTCCATATCCTGATTTACAGCTATTACTGGAATATTTATTATATCCTCAACAGTAAATACAGAGCCAAAATATTTGTTCATTTCATACGCCATTTCCTTATTATCTACCATTAACCCCTCATTCGCACTCTCTAGAAGACCAACACTCTCTTTACTTACTCTTTTCCTTTTTAAATACCTGTAGAAACTCTTGCTATTCAATTTTACATTGCTAGCTGGCTTCCTCTCATGCTCTAATTTTTTTTTCCTGATTAACCTTTTAGTCATTCTCTGCCATTCCTTATATTCTGAACAGTCATAGAAACATAGAAACATAGAAAAATAGAAGCAGGTGTAGGTCATTCGACCCTTCAAACCTGCTCCACCATTCAGTACAATCAAGGCTGATCCTCTATCTGAACGCAATACTCTCGCTCTCTCCCCATAACCCTTGATGCCTTTACAGCCTAGAAGTCTATCTCTTTCCTTCTTAAATATATTCAGTGACTTGGCCTCCACAGCCCTCTGTGGTAGAGAATTCCAGAGGTTCACCATCCCCTGAGTGAAGAAGTTTCTCCTAATCTCAGTCCTAAATGGCCTACCACGTATCATGAAATTGTGACCCCTTTTTCTAGACCCCACCAGCCAGAGGATACATCATCCCAGCATCCAGACTGTCCAGCCCTATCAGAATTTTATACATTTCAATGAAATCCCCTCTCATTCTTCTAAATTCCAGTGAATACAGGCCTAGTTGGCCCAATCTCTCCTCTTATGACAATCCTGCCATCACAGGAATCAGCCTGGTGAATCTTCGCTGTACTCTCTCTATTGCAAGTATATCCTTTCTTTAGTAAGGAGACCAAAACTACACACAGTTTTGACCTGCCACTTACCTTTGCGCAGTTATATACTTTTTCCTTAAGCCTGATGCTTTTCCTAACTTCTTTAGTTAACCTTAGATGGTGGGTCCTCCCTTTAGAATTTTTCTCTATAGTGGGAATATACTTATTTTGAGTATTCTGAAGTATCCCCTTAAATGTCAGCCGTTGCTTGTCTATTGATATGTCTACTAGCCTGGTATCCCAGTTCGCTTCAACTACCACAGCTTTCATGCCACTTAGTTGCCCTTATATAAGTTTAAAATGCTAGTCTTAGACCCACCCTTCCGGCTTTCAATCTGGATGTAAAATTCAATCATATTCTAGTCACTGCTACCTAGGGGTGCCTTTACTTATGGTTATTAATTAATCCTGTCACATTACACTATACCAAGTCTAATATAACCTGCTGTCTGATTGGTTCCAGAATGTGCTGCTTTAAGAAGCAATCTCAAAAGCATTCTATGAACTCCTTATTTAGGCTTCTACTGCCAATCTGATTTCTCCAGTTTATATGTAGATTAAAGTCACCCATGATTATTGTTGTCCCTTTATCTCAAGCACCCAATATTTCTTTTGCATACTTTGTCCTACATTGTGATTATTGTTAGAGGGCCTGTAGACCACTCCCACTAGTGACTTATTTCCGCGACTGTTGCTACATCCTGATCTCCTGAACCAAGGTCATCTCTAACTATTGCACAAATGTCATCCTTGATTAACAGTGCTACCCCTCCATCTTTATCTAGCTTCTATCCTTCTTGGATGTCATATATGCCTCAATATTGAGGACTCAATCCTTGTCATGCAGTAGCCACGTTTCTGTAATGACTATCAGGTCATATTTATTTACTTCAATGGGCATTATCAATTCATTTACTTTGTTATGAATGCTACATGCTAGAGCCTTTAGTTTTGTCTTTTTGTTATCTGTGTAACACCTAGGGCAGAATTTTCCATCCCTGTTGGCATTGGGTGTGAGTAGACAATGTGGCAGGAAGGCCAAAAATTGATGATTGCACACTGATTGTTTCATAACTGAACAAAAGTGATGTACAGTTGGTGAGCTGCACTTGACTTGGGACTTTGAGGTTTGTTTGCCTACCTTACTTCGGGCAGCACTTGCAGTTATCAGTGCCAGGCTTTGGAGGCAGCACCACATCACTTTTAGGGGGGCCCGTGAGCAAGTCTCTACTCAAGGCAGGGGTAGCTTTTCAATGACTGCAGGGCTATGGCTTGCTTGGGGAAGTGGAAGAAGTGGCCCCGGGCAAGGGAAGAGGCTGCAGGGCAAGAGGCAGGAGGGTAACCCAGGTTGTGTGTGGGGCACATATTGATCTATGTAAGTGGCCTCAAGAGGGTGAGGGCTGAGAAGGCGTTCTCCAGAGGTGAAGAGGCCAGATGGAGATGTGAGGGTGTGTGTGAGAGAGTGAGTGATGATGTCCCTTGAGCTGGCAGTGATTGAGATTGACAATGAATGTGTGATGGACTTGTGAGTTTAGAGTGATGAGATGGTTTCATTACCCTGGCAGCACGGATGTGATCATTCATCCTCTTTCTGCACTCGATGACGAACCTGTTCTGTGCAGTGTTGGCACTGACCACCTCTGCCACTGCCTCCCAAGCTGCAGTGGTGACACTCATGGGCCATCTGCAGCCAGAGGGTGGGGCAGAGGACATCACGGTGGTCTCCAATGCTGTCCAGAAGGTGTCCCAGGGATACGTCACTGAATCAGGGGGCTGCAGTCTTCTTGCCTTTTGGGGCCATGTCTTCTGCGCAGCTGTCCTGGGCTGGAAGCACTGAGAGGTGTGTGCATGACTGCACTTAGTATGGCACCTAGCATGAGGAAACAATGAGGTGGCAGTGTGGCGGGCGAATCGGAGGCTGCCCGCCAGCGAAACAATGTATTTCCCAGTAATGCATGATTAATGAGGTGGGAGTGGGACAATACAGCACAAAAACCACTATTTCTGCCAGCAGATAAAATGTCTTTTTTCGTGCCTGCTGCCACACTTAGTGCGAATCTGGAACGATTCCACCCCTAGCCTTGATGGTTGGTGCATACTTAGGTTTTTTTTCTCTTTGTCCCTTCCAGCCATTCTCTGATCCTCATTTCCCATACTACTATTTTCCTCTCTTACCTTGTCTTTTCTCGTTGTTGTAACACACCTTGTCACATTTAATCCCTTGCTCCCACTATTTAGTTTAAAACTCTCTACTTCCCTAGGTCTATGGTTTGCAAGAACGTTTGTCCCAGCATGGTCCAGGGGTAGACCGTCTTAAATGTACAGCCCCACCCTCCCCAGTACTGGTGCCAGTGCTCCACAAACCAGAACCCACTTCTCCCACACTAATCTTTGAGCCACGTGTTCCTCTCTCTAATTTTATGTACCCTATGCCAATTTGCACGCAACTCTGGTAATAATTCAGAGATTGTAAACTTTGAGGTTCTGATTTTAAATTTAATGCCTAGCTCCTCATACTCTTTATGCAGAAACTCTTTCCTAATTCTACCTATGTCATTGGTCCCTACATGGACCCTGACAGCTAGACCCTCCCCCTCCCAATGCAAGTTCTTCTCCAGCACTGAGCAGATGTCCTGAACCCTGGCACTGGGCAGGCACACAGCTGCCTCTCGCTCTTTGCTGCAGAGAACAGTGCCAGTTCCCCTGTTGGATCCTAGTCACCAGTTTGTTTGGTCCTATTTGCATCTTGTTGTAAGATGTGGCCAATTTGGTACAAATGATAGAGTTGAGTACCAGACACTTCATAGGTTGAAACTCTGTGTTTATTTACAAAGATACTCAGCAGCAACTAAACATGTGCTTACACTTCAGACTCTATCCCCACACTACTGCTGCTACTAACTACTGAATACAGACTACTAATTACAGAGGTAGCCCGCACTACTCTGCTATTAGATACTAGATCATTTGATCTTCCATTATAACATTCTTCTTAAATGTATATTACACATCAGATTACCACATTCCTCACACTTTATTCAAAAATGCATTTTATATTTACATTTACAATCTTCTCAAAATAGCAAAATATTTACATTGATACATAATTTATAAATTCAGTCTGTCTGGGAGTTTCCTTACACATGTACAGCATCTCAGCTCTACAAGTACAAATGACTTGTCAGGAACCTCCTTTTCCGAAGTTGCCTGAACATCAGGTGCTTTGGTGAGCTCCTGCAGATCTGTATTCTCCACTCTTGAAGGAACAACAGATGTGTCTGAACTGGGTTGATTTCTCAGAACAGGAAATGCTGACCTGATCGTGAACACTGGTGGAATCCTTTCTTGCTGCATAGTTTCTCTCTTCCTTAGCTGATCCACATGTCTCCATTTGACTCAGCCTTCCACCTCCACGTGGTAAGACAGCGGCTCACACTGCATTTATTTCACCCGGTAACCGCTTTGATCTGTCTCCAAAGTTCTTCATGCATACCGTCTCTCCCACAGTAAATTTCCTCGCGTGACTATGACAGTCATGTCTAGTTTTCTGACTTCTCTGACTCCTTTCCATCTTCCCCCCTAAATTTGGCATTATTAAGCTCAATCTGATCCTGAGACGGTGTTTCATCAACAATAACTCTGCAGATCTGACTCCTCTTGTTGTGTGAGGGGTGGTCCTATAATGGAAAAGAAAGCATGCTAGCTTGGTTATTAAGGAATCTCCAGTTAACTTTCTCATGCCTGCCTTGAATGTTTGAACCGCGTTTACAGCCGGTCCATTTGAGGAAGGATGGTATGGTGAAGCTTTCAGCAATGAAGTGATACCATTGAGACTGATAAACCACTGAAACTCAGCACTTATAAATGTCATGCCATTATCAGAAATGATTACTTTCTGTACCCTGTTATTTGCAAAACTTTGACGTAACTTCTCAGTTGTGGCAGAACACGGCAGTGATTTCACCTCATAAATGTTCCATCCATTTTGAGTGGGCATCAACAATGAGCAGAAACATTGTTTCCAAGAAAGGTCCAACATGGTCAATGTGTAACCATATGGTCTTCCTGGCCATTCCCAAGGGCATAAAGGAGCTGTTGAAGGTAACTTTTGCAGTTGCTGATGTTGCACACAATTCTGCACTAAACTCCCTATTTCGCCATCCATCGCAGGCCACAATAGGTAGCTGCGAGCTATGGTCTTCATTCAGATATTCCTGGATGTGTGCTGTATAATTCAACTAGCAATGGCTCTCTTCTGTTTGGAGGAACTATTACTCATGCTCCCCACAATAAGATGCCATCCTAGCTGGTTATTTCATGTCACCAGTTGAAGTACGGTTTCATTTTGTCAGATACAGGCAACCATGAAGTACCTGTGACCAACCATGAAGTACTTGTTCTTGTACTTGTGATAGGACTGGGTCCCTACTTGTCCAGTCTCTGACCTGTTTAGTGCATACCGGTGATGAATCTAAGAAATGTTACAACAAAATTAGTTCTTGTGGAACTGGGACTTCCACATGCTTTTCTTGTAAAGGCAAATGACTAAGTTCATCGGCATTTGTAATTGGACTACCAGGCCTATGTATGAAAGTATACTCGTATGCTGCCAGGCTTAAAGCCCATTGCATTCTTGTCGATGCTATGGATGGAATAGTCCTGTCTTCGCTGAACAGTCCTAGCAATAGTTTGTGGTCTGAAATGATAGTAAAATGGCAGCCATGTACGTACTAGTGAAATTTCTTAGCACTAAAGATGGTTGACATGCCTTTTTCTATCTGCAAGTAACCCTCTTCCGTTTTGGTGAGCACTGCTTCCACTCCATAGGGGGATGCGATACATGTCAAGACTAATTCTTTCCTCTGGTCATAGTGTACTAATAGGTTGGATGAGTGCAATAATTGTTTGACCTTCTTGAAAGCTTCTTTTTGGGGCGCCTCCCAAGGCCAGCGTTGGTTCTTTCTGAGTAGGTAACGTAGCAGTGCTAGTTCTGACGACAAGTTTGGCAAGAACCGTCCATATTTAGTGATCATTCCTAGGAATGATTTGAGCTCTGAGGTTTTTTTGGCACAGGTACCTCTCTTTTGGCTTTTACTTTCTCAACCAGGTGGACGCCCTGTGAATCTACCCGGTGACCCAAATAAATTACCTCCCTTGCTTAGAAGGTGCACTTTTCTTTTTGTAAACGCACTCCAGACTGCAAGAAAAGTTTTAAGACTTCTTCTAAGTTTGCCATGTGCTCTTTTTCAGTGAACCTGTCGCCAAAACATCATCTAAATTGACTACAACCTGGGGTAGTTCCAGTAATAAACTTTCGATTGTTCTCTGGAAGATGGCACAAGCTAAGGAGATGTCCCGCAATCGCATGTACTGGTGCAACCGTTGGTGAGTATTAATTGTGACAAATTCCCGGGAGGCATTATCTAACTCTAATTGTTGATAGGCATGACTCATATCAAGCTACGTGTTGGTGGTTCCACCTGCCAGCTTGGCATACAGGTATGCCAATACAGATTTTTGGTATGGGGTCTGTCTAACTTAGCTAATTTATTAACTGTCAATTTGTAGTCTCCACAAATACAAATGGGTTTGTATGGTTTGTAAATGGTTGGGTTTAAGGATGGGGACTATGGACGCTGCCCGTTCTGAGAACTGCACAGGTTGTATGATGCCCAGTTTTTCTACTCTGTCCAATTTGGTGTCAACCTTTTCTTTCAATGCATAAGGTACTGCTCTGGCCTTCATGAATTGGGGAATGGATTCTGGATCCACATGAATTTTTGCCTGCAGCCCCTCGATCGTCCCAAGCTCATCCCTGAAGACTTTGGTGCAATTTTGTAGTAGCTCTGGTAATCCACTTGCTCTCAGTTGGAAAATTGCAGCCCATTCTAACTTGATCTCTTTTAGCCAGTTTCGCCAAAGGAGGCTTGGCCTCTCACCTATTACTACCATCAAGGGTTGCTTTACCGATTGGCTCCCATAATTAACCTCTACTTATGCCTTTGACTTGGATGTCTTCACCTGTGTATGTTTTTAATTGGTCAATTGTTTCTTTCAAAGTTAATTGGTGTTCTCCTATACCCAGAAATTCAAAGTTATGTTCCCCAATTACTGCAGTGGAAGCTCCTGTGTCCATTTCCATTCAAACAGGTCTGCCATTCACTTTCACTTTTATATAGATTGCTTCTGTTCTTCCATCTTTCAAGTTATACATTAATAAATATCTGAATTTGTTGCTTCAGGCTTCTACATTGTAGATCTCACTGTTTTTTTCTTTTTTAAAAAAATCTGCTTGACTCTTTTCCCTATGCTGTCTCTTTATGTGACTGTTTTTATGACAATAAAAACATTTTATTTTTTAAAGTGCCAATCGTTGAAAGATTGTTTGCTTCCACCTGTATTGATATTACGCATTGTTTTTGCTGTTGAGTTGCTTTTTCTCACTTTCCTGCTAGCAGGGGCTGTTTCCCACCTCTCAGTAGAGTGTTGCATTTTCATGCCCTTTTTGGCTGGGGCTTTGTGCCTGATGTGGAGGGTGGCACCATTTTGTGTGCTCTGTAAGGCTTCCAAATCTCCAACTGCACTTTCCATTGCCAGTGCAATCTCTAGCGCCCTCTTAAAATCCAAACTTCTCTTCTCTGAAATCTTATTTGCTTGGAAAAAAACAAGAGATGCTCAATATAGTGGGACCAATCATCCATTGCTGGATCGAAAGGATCAATTCTTCTGCATTGCAGCATGCTGTGAGGGGGTTACTTTCATAATTTGAATGGAACTTCTACTTACAATGGTTGTATGAGGTACAATTTTGTTTCTCTTGCTTGCTTCTGCTTAACCTATTTGATCCTCATCGCCAGTTTGTTGGATCCTGTGCGCGCGCTTGTTGTAAGGGGTGGCCAGTTTAGTACTAATGATAGATTTGAGTAGCAGACACTTCATAAGTGGAAACTCTGGGCGCGGTGGGCAAGACTGGGAGTGGCCTCAAACCCGGCCACTGCCCACGATCGGGCCCAACCGGGATTTCACAGTGCCTGGCCAATTAACAAATCGCACGCTGCAGTGCTCAGCAGTGCTGGGGTCGGGGCTGGTGGGGAAGAGGGTGAGCATGGAAGTTTGCTCATGCATGCAGGTGCGCACACTGAAAGCTCCCTGAAGGCACAGAGCTGCCTCAGAGAGCTGAAGATTTACAACAGTACAAATGATGATTTAAAATAAGGGGCAGAATCTTCCTGTTGGTGTGTGGGGGTGGGCCTGACACTCCGACGCGTGATGACGTTGGGCATGCGTCCTGACATCATTGCGTGCCGTCGCGATATTTCGTTCTGCAGGCGTGCGCCAGAGTAGGTGCACACCCGCCCAAATGTTAAGGGCCTATTAAGGCCATTAGGAGATTAATTAAAGTACTTAAGAACGCTGCCCGTCCAACCTTAAGGTTGGCTGGAAACCGAAAAGCCCAAGCAGCCTTTGCGCTTTTCAGGAAATGTCATCAATGGGCAGGATGTGGTTTCCTGAAGCTTTTATAGAACAAATAAATAAATTTTCCCACCTTTATAAACATATCCCAACTCATGTGACACAGTCAGATGAGGGGAGGACATGTTTAAATAAATTTTTTAATTGATTATTTAATATTTTTCATATCTATTCAATCTCCCTGAGGCAGCTCCATGCCTCAGGGAGAAGGGCGCGTAAGAGCGCAGACTCCAACTCTCCCTCCTCCCACTGCCTGCACAGGTACCGGCCATGCATTACGCTGGGAGGGCCTTAATTGGCCGGTCTGCGTAAGATGGCGACGCGCAGCTAATCGTAGGTGGCGATTGGTTCCACGCCCGCCCCTGCCCGATCCCACCCAGCCCACCCACCATTGGAAAAATCCAGGCCAAGGTGAACATGTCCATTCACGTGACTCTGTCACATGTGCAGGGACATGTTATAAATTAGATTTAAACATTCTTATTTTGGTTTTAATTCCTGTTGGAAACCTCATCCCACCCGTGGATGAGGTTTCATAAAAAATCCAAAGGGCAGCGAAAATCTGATTTAATTAATTGATTAATTAATTCTTAATTGTCGGCAAATGTGCAGTCACCTCTCGTGTGTGGCCGCTGAGCGAAATATCACGGGAGTGCGCGATGGCATCGGGACACTCACCCGATGTCTTCGTGGACTATTTTACTCTCATTTGTGTGCCCACCCGACGAGGGAAAAGTTCTGCCCTCTGTGTTTATTTAAAAGATACTCAGCAGCAAATAAACATATGCTAACAATTCAGACTCTATCTCTACAGCACTGCTGCTACTAACTACTGACCACGGGCTACTAATAACTGAGACAACTGCGCTAGTATGCTACTGGATACTAAGATCATGTGATCTTCCATTATAACATTCTTCTTAAAGGTATATTACGCATCAGATTACCACACCCCCTCAATATTCGGCCCACTAATACCATTACATTCCTTTTTGCTCCCCACACTTGAATGGTTTCCTGTACCATGGTACCATGGCCAGTTTGGTCATCCACCTGCAGCCCCTGCCCTCATCCAAACAAGCTGAGAGGACCTCAAATTTATTGGACAATTGCAGAGGCTCACACTCCTGCACTCCTGCCCTCTGGGTCCCCTTACCTGCCTCAGTCGCAATCACACCCTCTTGTCCCTGACCACTGACCAAACCAAAAAACCATGTTCTCAGTAGTGTGACTGCCTCCTGGTAAAAAGTATCCAGGTATCTTTCCCCTTCTCTGATGTGTCAGAGTCTGCAGCTCAGCCTCCAGCTCAATGACTCTGAGCCAAAATTCCTCAAGCTGCAAAATTATTACTTTAAACTTCCCCACTCACCAAACTCTCAGGTTTGCACTCAGTTTCCTCAGCTGCACTCATTTGCCAAGGCTGCACTGAAAACCCTGTATTTATAACCAACTGAAGTGGGGCTAGAGAAACCAGATTCAACCAGTTAGCTAATTAACTACTCAGCTTTCACAGCATAGAGTGCTTACCCTGTCTAAGCTGCAGGAACAAAAGAAATTTAGTCAATATGCTATGCTGAACATCCCAAGGAAACAGATAGTGGGTGGAATAATATGGCGCAGTGGACAGCACATCCAGCCCCCCCACCCCGGAAACCTCATCAGCAGAGAGCCAACATGTTCCAAACCAACCCGCCCTGCAGCAATAAAGCGCTGTGGGGCTCATTAACGAGGACTGAGAGGAATTTCTGCCCCTCATTGAGATGGAAGTCCCGCCCCCTGAAGGCGTTGGCCAACCAATTGACCGACATCTCCCTCAGTCCGACAGCACCAGGAAGGATCAGTGGCTGCTGTCAGGACTGCAGGTGTAGAGTGGAGCCAAAGACCTCGGAACCCAAAGCAGGTAAGTCTGGGGTCTTGCCCAGGAAGATTACGGGAGGTTAGGGAGAGGAGCAGTGGGGGTCAGGAGATTGGTTTAAGGGAGAGAGTGGGTAGGGAGGGAGGATGTTCAGCCTAGGGGGGGGCTCACCTTGAGATTGGCAAAGGCAGACCCCGAAAAGCGACCACCCACCACCCCCCTTCACCCTTTAAAAATTTTAGGTTAAACATTGAGCTTTCTACTCCTGCCCTGCTGCCCACACCAAACGTATTATGGCATGGGCAGCATATTATTGGGGTCAATTGGCTTGATAACAAGCCTATTTGACCCTTAATTTTTGATTTAAATATGGCAAGCGGGCTGCTGATTTCAGCACCCACCCATCCCCCTTTCATGGGGATTAGCTCAGGGGTAGGTGGGAATGTGCTGGGATGGGTGACCACCACAATTTACGTGCTCCCCCTGGGGAAAACATGCCCACTGGGGTTATGTAAAATTGAGCCCATTGAATCAGAGACCGAGACTCACCAAAATTAATGTAAACAAAATTACCCTAATGAAGAAAATAAAGGCATTGAAGAGCGATAAATCTCCAGGATTAGATGATTTTCATCCTAAGATTTTAAAGGAAGTAGGTGAGAATATTGCAGATGCCTTAGCTATAACTTTCCAAAGTCAAGAACTCCTCCTTCCAATTGGAAAATTGGATATATCACTCCGCTATTTAAGAAAAGTGACAGAGAGAAGTCAAGGAATTATAAGTCAGCTGGGATAACATCTGTTGCTGGAAAAATTTTGAAGTCTATAATTAATGATAGAGAGACAGAACAATGTAAAATCTTACAATTGATCAGAGAGAGCCAGTGTGGATTTGTAAAATGTAGGTCATGCCTGATAAAGCTCATTGGATTTTATAAAGATGTGATTGAAGTAGTTGACAGGCTGTTGATATGTATGTCATTTATATAGACTTCAAGAAGTAATTCAATAAAGCCCCTCATAAGGGAATGCTAGCTAAAGTTGAATCTGATGAACTGAAGGCAAATTATTGAGATGGAAAAGGAGCCAAATATAATACTTCCAAATTCTTCTGACAACATGAAACTTGGTGGGAGTGAGTGGTGAGGAGGGTGTTAAGAGGCTTCAAGGTAATTTAGACAGGCCGAGTGATTGGGCAAATGCATGGCAGGCGCAGTATAACTTGGATAAGTATGAAGTTATCCACTTCAGTAGGAAAAAAAGAATAGCAGAGTATTATTTAAATGATGATCGATTGGGATATGTTGATGTACAAAGAGACCTGTGCATCCTTGTACAACAATCACTGAAAGCAAGCATGCAGATGCAGCAAGCAATTAAGAAGGCAAATGGTATGTTGGCCTTCATTGCTAGAGAACTTGAAAGTAGGAGCAAGGATTCTTACTGCAGCTGTACAGGGCCTTGGTGAGACCACACCTGGGCCTGAATTTTCAGCTCGGCAGGCAGGCACAATCGGTGGGCCCAGGATTGGCCAGGAAAGGGACTACCAACCCCATTCAGCCCCAACCGCAATTTCACACTGGCTAGTCAATTAACGGCCAGCCAGTGTGAAATGAGCGCTGAAAAGCACAGCATTGCCAGGGTGGTAGCAGTAAAGAGGGCAGGCAATGACGTCAACACGGGCACGAGTCAGCTATGACAGAAAGCTCCCTGAAGACAGAGAGCTGCCTCAGGAAGCTGAATACCTGAAACAGCAAAAATAAAGATTTCAAAAGCTGTAAAAAGTGTCCATGCATCATAATCAATCACCTGAAATTTTAGCTTATGAAAATGCTGTCCACAGAAATTTATTTATATTTTATTTTATCACGGATATCTCATCCCGCCCATGGATGAGGTTTGTTGAAAAATGCAAAGGCAGCCTGGCCGATTCACCCGTCCACCAACCGTAAGGTTGGACGGGCTACATAAAATGACAGACAATAGCACCATTAATGGGCTTAATTGCCCTCATAATTGTTGACAGGTGCTTCTGACTTTTGCACACACTTGCCCGATCAGCGTAAAATTCAGCCTGTGGAGTATTGTATACAGTTTTGGTCTCTTTACCTAAGAAAGGATATACTTGTCACAGAGGAAGTGCAGTGAAGGTTCACCAGACTGATTCCTGGGATGGCAGGATTGTCATATGAGGAGAGATTGGGCTGACTAGGCCTGTATTCACTGGAATTTAGAAGAATGAGAAGGGATCTCTTTGAAACGTATAAAATTCTGATAGGGATGGACAGACTGGATGCAGGGATTATGTTTCCTCTGGCTGGTGGGTCTAGAACAAGGGGACACAGCCTCAGGATACGGAGTAGGCCATGTAGGACTGAGAGGAGGAGAAACTTCTTCACTCAGAGGGTGGTGAACCTGTGGAATTCTCTCCCACAGAAGGCTGTGGAAGCCAAGTCACTGGATATATTTAAGAAGGAAATAGATAGATTTCTAGACTCTAAAGGCATCAAAGGCTATGGGGAGAGAGTGGGAGTATGGCACTGAGTACAGGATCAGCCATGATCATATTGAATGCTGGAGCAGACTTGAAGGGGCAAATGACCTACTGCTGCTCCTATTTTCTATGTTTCAATGAGATAAGGGGCAGGTATTCTAATGGACAGATAAGGCTAGTGGTGTTCTGAATGGATCTATGTTGAGGCCTCATATATTCATTGTATTTATTAACTGCTTAGATAATGGAACAGAGAGCCTGTTACAACCAATTCTGGACTGGTTATAACAGAGTTTGAATTTAAAGAAGAGGTGAGATTGCCAATTCAATATATATACTTAACTGTGTGTAGCTCGGTGTAAGGAATGAGCCAGCTATGTCCCTTAAGTTAAGCAAATAGTTAGTTTTGTTGCTAAAACTCACTCAGATGAAGATGTATAAATTATTAACAAAAGGGTTTTTTTTAAATTAATTTATGAGATATGGGTATCGCTGGCTAGGCCAGCATTTATTGCCTGTCCTTAATTGCCCTTGAGAAGGTGGTGGTGAGCTGCCTTCTTAAACTGCTGCAGTCCCTGTGGTGTAGGTACACCCACAGTGCTGTTAGGGAGTTCCAGGATTTACATCGAGCTACACACAGTTATGTATATATATTGAATTGGCAATATCACCTCCTTTTTAAATGCAAACTCTGTTATAACCAGTCCAGAATTGGTTGTAACAGGCTCCATATTCCATGATCTAAGTAGTTAATAAATACAATGAATATTGATCCAGCGACAGTGAAGGAACAGCAATATATTTCCAAGTCAGGATGGTGAGTGGCTTGGAGGGAACCTTCCAGCTGGTGGTGTTCCCATCTATCTGCTGCCTTTGTCCTTCTAGATGGTAGCAGTCATGGGTTTGGAAGGTGCTGCCTCAGGAGCCTTGGTGAGTTGCTGCAGTATATCTTATAGATGGTATACACTGTTGCTGCTGTTCATCAGTGGTGGAAGGAATGAATTTTTGTAGAAATGGACCAAAGAAGTTGACTGCTTTGTTCTGGATGGTGCTGAGCTTCTTGAGTGTTGTTGGAGCTGCAATCCTCCAGGCAGGTGGAGAACATTCCATCACACTACTGGCTTGTGCCTTGTAAATGGTGGACAGGCTTTTGAGAGTAACAAGGTGAGTTATTCATCGCAGGATTCCTAGCCTCTGATCTGCCCTTGTATTCACAGTGTTTATATGGCTAGTCCAATTCAGTTTCTGGTCAATGGTAACCCCCAGGATGTTGATAAAATGTACAAATATGTCTAATTACCAGCGGATGCAAAAACAACACCCCCCCCCCACCAAGCTTGCAAAAAAGAAATAAAGCTTGGCCAAGTAAAAAATAAAGTCAGAAAAAAATTATTCATGGATGGTCCAGATGCATGTTTCCAGCTGAAAGGCCACTTTCCAAAGCAGCTGTTGGTGCTTGGGTTTCTCATTTGAGCAGTCATTCTGCAGTTGTAGCTGGTTGATTCTCTTTTCTCTAGGAAACAGTGGCATTGATTCAAAATCGCCCTTCAAAAATTCTTGGTTTGTAGCAATGAGGCCTTCTTGTGGGTTTTGAAATCACAAACAGCTCAGCTTTGATGGGGGAGGTTTCAGAGAAAGAGTGGGGTTAAAGCTGTTGACCCTTTCGTCCCTGTAGCAGTATTTCTGATTGTTGGTTCAAATCACATATATTTTACATTCAAGATTTGGGTCACACAACCTCTCTCTGGTTTCAATCTGGGCTTATCTGAGCCATTGTCTCTGAGAGCTCTATAGACTCTGTGGGCAAAATTCTCCCAACCCACTCAAGGTGGGTTTCACAGGGGGTAGGAGTGGGGAATCCAGTTGCAGGCCAAAAGTTGGAAATACACTGGTGGAAAAACAATTTGCAATTCTCTTGATGGCGGGTTAATAGCAGGTTGGTGATCCCACCAACTAGTGGCGTGACTGCCATTTGCATTCATTAACTTCTCATGAATGCTCATTAAAACAGCTGCTTGATGGAATGTTGTCATGCCCTCGATCCTTGCATCACACCTGCTGGAAATTACATTGGCCTCAAACCCATTTGAAAAGGGGTGACGTGTGCAAGTCAGACCTCAATTCACTCATAACTTCGAGTTAAGTGCAACATACATAACCTACCTGCTATTGTGCTATGCCGATCTTGTTGCAATGAACATCACACTGCTGGTGCTGTAAGGTTGGTCTGCTCCTGCTCATTGCCTACTTTGTCCCGAACCACACCACTCTGCTGTGGGTCTCATGTAGGTCTCCACTCTCAGGCAGTGACCAGTTAGGGAGTGCAGGGGCCTTCTACTGCTGGTGACTGAGACCGTTGTCTACAAGGACACTGCTATGTAGTTGTAACCAAACAGCTTTCAGAAAGTCGCATTTCAACTGAGGCTGGGCCTTTGAGGTGAAGGTGGGGAAGGGCGGACACAAGGGGGGCAATGCGTTGGAAGGCTATGGAATGGCTGTGAGGGGAGAAGGACAAAGGTGAGAGGGATAAAGGGGAGGAAAGGCTGTGGAATGGCTGTGAGGGGGAAGAGTGAATACAGGAGGGCTTTTTTGGGGTCACCATCTAACTTGTTGCTGCTGTTGGAGTGAACAAGAGTTTGCTTAGAAAGAAAGGACGAAGACCTCCTTGCAGAAACCCACTGAAAGCCAATGTCTTCACTGGCACTGTTAAAGAGCTACTCAGAACTCAGTGGCTTAACATCACAGTCAGTGCATCTCAAGAGTAACACTTAGGAATTTAGAATTAAGGAATGCAAGCAATAGTGAAAGAGGCACAGCTGCAACATATATGACATTCCATCAATGAAGGCCGGTCACCTGTTCATTAGATTCGACACTCCTAACGGGCCAAAAGGCATCCACTCATTGACCATGAACAACTGATTGGTCATTAATATGCCACATCAGAGATTCGAGCACAGAGCTAGGTTGGGTCATTCATCTCAATTAAACCTTAGCATCCAATGCAGGGCTGAAGATGTTACATATATGCAATGACACCTTGGTTACCTTCAATTTGTGTGCTAGTATCCAGGGACAAGGTGGCATCAGCCACCATGAAAGGACGGCAGGAAAAACAATGGAACCTTATAGTTTCCAAATGTATAATCTGAGTTTCACTTTCTTGCCCCTCAAATTATTAATGTCTTCAATAATTCCTTTCAGAGAGTCATATGGATCCAGGGCTCAATGCTGCCTTTGTCAGGGTCCTTAAACAATGGAGAAGGTGAAGGAGGGAAAGGCGACTCCACACGCGGCTCCAGCAGGAGGGACATGGTCAAGTGGATCAAGAGCATGAACAGGAGGGTCAGGAGGAGAGACCCAGGCAATGGGAGTGACTCAACAGACTTCCACAGATTAACTACCCTTTGAGAGAAGAAATTCCTCATCTTTTTTTTAAATGGTCAACCCCTTACTCTAAGATTATGCCCTCTGGTCCTAGACTCTTCCACAAGGGGAAACAACCTCTCAGCATCTACCCTGTCAAGCCCCCTAAGAACCTTATATGTTTCATTAAGGTCACCTCTCATTCTTCTAAACTCCAATACGTACAGACCCAACCCACTAAACCTCTCCTCATAAGAAAATCCCTCCATATTCGGGATCAACCTAGTGAACATTCTCTGGATTACCTTAATGCCAGTATATCTTTCCTTAGATAAGGGAACCAAACTTGTTCACAGTTGTATAGATTTAGCAAGACTTCCCTATTTTTATACTCAATTCCCTTTGAAATAAAAGCCAACATTCCATCTGCCTTCCTATTACCTGTTGAACTTCTATGTTAGCTTTTTGGGATTCATGCACAAAGTCTCCCAAATTTATCTATGTTGCAAAACAAAAACAGAATTACCTGGAGAAACTCAGCAGGTCTGGCAGCATTGGCAGAGAAGAAAAAACTTGATGTTTCGAGTCCTCATGACCCTTCAGCAGAACTGGGAGAATCCAAGGAGAGGGATGAAATATAAGCTGGTTTAAGGTGGGTTGGGGGGTGGGGGGGAGGTGTGGGGGGGTTTGGGTGCGGGGAGAGAAGTGGAGGGAGGTGCTGTGGTTGTAGGGACAAGCAAGAAGTGATAGGGGATGGAGGAGGGAGTTCAAGATCTAAAGTTGTTGAATTCAATATTCAGTCCAGAAGGCTGTGAAGTGCCTAGTTGGAAGATGAGGTGCTGTTCCTCCAGTTTGCGTTGGGCTTCACTGAACAATGCAGCAAGCCAAGGACAGACATGTGTGCAAGAGAGCAGGGTGGAGTGTTAAAATGGCAAGTGACAGGGAGGTTTGGGTCATTCTTGCGGACAGACCGCAGGTGTTCTGCAAAGCGGTCGCCCAGTTTACATTTGGTCTCTCCAATGTAGAGGAGACCGCATTGGGTGCAACGAATGCAGTAGTCTAAGTTGGGGGAAATGCAAGTGGAATGCTGCTCCACTTGAAAGGAGTGTTTGGGCCCTTGGACAGTGAGGAGAGAGGAAGTGAAGGGGCAGGTGATGCATCTTTTGCGTGGACATGGGGAGGTGCCATAGGTGGGGGTTGAGGAGTAGAGGGTGATGGAGGAGTGGACCGGGGTGTCCTGGAGGGAACGATCCCTGCGGAATGCCGCCGGGGGGGTGAAGAGAAGATGGGTTTGGTGGTGGCATCATGCTGGAGTTGGCGGAAATGGCGATGATCCTTTGAATGCGGAGGTTGGTGGGGTGATAAGTGAGGACAAGGGGGACCCTATCATGTTTCTGGGAGGGAGGAGAAGGCATGAGGGCGGATGCGCAGGAGATGGGCTGGACACGGTTGAGGGCCCTGTCAACGACCGTGAGTTGAAAACCTCGGTTAAGGAAGAAGGAGGACATTTCACCCCTCTCCTTGGATTCACCCAGTTCTGCTGAAGGGTCATGAGGACTCGAAACGTCAAAACCTTTCTTCTCCGCCAATGCTGCCAGACCTGCTGAGTTTTTCCAGGTAATTCTGTTTTTGTTTTGGATTTCCAGCATCCACGGTTTTTTGTTTTTATCTCTATCTATGTTGCAGCCTTCTGCAGTCTTTCTCCATTTAAATAATATTCAGTTCCTCTATTCTTCCTGCCAAAGTGCATAACCTCACATTTTCCCACATATATTCCATCTGCCACTTTTTTGCCCACTCACTTAACCTGTCTATGTTCCTCTTCAGACTCCTTGTGTCATCCTCACCACTTGCCTTCCCATCTATTTTTGTATCGTCCGCAAATTTGGCGATAGTACATTCACTTCCCTCATCTAAGTCATTAATATATACTGTAAATAATTGAGGCCTCAGCACTGATCTCTATGGCACTCCACTGGGTACAGTTTGCTATCCTGAAAATGCCCCCTTTATCCCAACTCTCTGTCTTCTATTAGTTAGCCAATCCTCTTTCCATGCTAATATCTACCCCCAACACCATGGGCTCTTATCTTATTAAGTAGTCTTATGTGTGGTACCTTACCAAATGTCTTTTGGAAATCCAAATATATTATATCTACTGGTCCTCCTATATCTATCCTGCTAGTTACCTCCTCAAAGAATTCTAATAAGTTTGTTAGGCATGATTTTCTCTTTTATGAAGCCATGCTGACTCTGCTTGATTAGATTATATAATTCTAAATGCTCTGCTATTACATCCTTTATAATAGACTCTAACATTTTCCCATTGACAGATGTTAATCTAACTGGCCTATTTTTTTTTTGAATAATGGTGTTACATTGGCAGTTTTCTAATCCTCTGGGACTTTTCCAGGGTCTAAGGATTATTCGAAGATTATATCCACTATCTCTGTAGCTACTTCCTTTAATAAGATGCAACCCATCAGGTCCAAGGGACTTATCAGCCTTTAGCCTCATTAGTTTCCCTAGTATTTTTTCTCTAGTGATAGTTAATGTATTTATTTCCTCCCCCTCTTTTGCACCTTGATTGTTTAGTACTGGAATGCTATTAGTGTCTTCTACCATGAAGATTGAAACAAGTTACTTATTCAACTCCTCTGCCATTTCCTGGTTCCCCATTATTATTTCCCCAGCCTCATTCTCTAAGGGGCCTATGTTCACTTTTGTCTCTCCCTTCCTTTTATATATATTTAAAGAAGCTCTTACTGTTTGCTTTTATATTACTTGCTAGTTTACCCTCAAAGTTTAGTTTCTCCCTCTTTATTTTATTTTATGTCATCTTGTATTGGCCTTTAAAACTTTCCCAATCCTCTGGTTTACCACTAATCTTTGCCACAGTGTATGCTTTTCCTTTTAATTTGATACTATCCTTAACTTTCTTGGTTAACCTTGGTTGGTTTATCCCCTTCCTTGAAGCCTTCTTCCTCACTGGGATATATCTTTGTTGTGAATCGTGAACTATTTTCTTAAATGTCTGCCATTGTTCATCAACCGTTTTTTTTTCTTTGAAATTCTCTCCCAGTCCACTGCAGCCAACTCTGCCCTCATTCCATTGTAATTACCCTCATTTAGGTTTAGCACAGTTGTTTCCAACTCAAGTTTCTTACTCTCAAACAGAATGTTAAATTCTTCCATGCTATGGTCACTTTTTCCCAGGGTATCTTTTACTCAGTATGCACTACCAGACCCACAATAACCTGATCCCTGGTTGGATTCACAACACATTGTTTTAGGGAACTGTCCCGAATACACTCTATGAATTATACACTCCCTACAGGGTTTCCCTCATCGTCACATTGTTTTGCGACCTTTACAATCTGGCAATGCAAAGAGGTGAATTCCAGCTAGGGGATGAACTAGAGGAGGATGAGAGCTTATCGGCAGATGAAGATCCGGAGGCCCAGGGATCTTATGAGGCTGCTGAGGGTCAGCATGTGCGCGGTCACGCCATGGATGAAAGGAGGCAAAGGAGACATTCCCATGACTTCACTTGCTGACAGGTTAGTCATAGGCATAGAGTCATAGGTGTCTACAGCACAGAAAAAGGCCCTTCGGCCTATCGAGTCTGCACCAGTCATCAGGTACCTAACTATTCTAATCCCATTTTCCAGCACTAGGCCCATAGCCTTATATGCCATGCCATCGCAAGTGCACATCCAAATACTTCTTAAATGTTATGAGGGTTTCTGCCTCTACCACCCTTTAAGGCAGTGAGTTCCAGATTCCCACCACCCTCTTGGTGAAAGAATCCTTCCTCACATCCCCTCTAAAACTCCTGCCCCTTATCTTAAATCCATGCCCCCTGGTTATTGATCCCTCCACCAAGGGGAGAAGTTCCTTCCTGTCTACCCTCTCATAATTATGCCTCTCATAATTTTTTACACCTCAATCATGCACTCCCTCAATCTCTTCTGCTCCAGGGAAAATAACCCCAGTCTATTCAATCTCTCCTCATAAATAAAACTCTTCAGCCCAGGCAACATCCTGGTAAATCTCCTTTGCACTCTCTTTAGTGCAGAAAGAGTAAAGTTAAGTGAGGGCATATGGCCACATCTCTTCTAGCCCTCAATGCCACTCCCTTTCATCTCAGGTGATGTCCAACCACTTGCAGAAAGAACCAGTTCTGCATTCACATTTGTGTGTTCTGACCTCATGAATCACCAGGCCATGATCTTTGCTTTGGCCCGTGGACCCTGTGAGTGAGCTCACTCTGGGAACTGAGAGTGCACTAGGGAACAAGTGCAATGCGAAAGAAGACTTGAAGCCTTCGCCACCATCTAATGATGCAAACACTGCTGCGACTGGGATGTAGACTGTCTAGGGATCTCCTCCTCCCGTGCATGTCTTGTCTTCTGCCACTACCACTGGGAAACATTAATGCCGCTAGAATATCAATGCTGATGAGCTGCCCTCACTCATAGGTGTTCCTTGAGGAAGAAAGGTTAGAAATGCTTACATCACACACTCCAAATAAAAATTTAAATACTCCTCCCTGACATCACACAAGGATGCAGAGAGTAGTTCAACTGAGGTTGACCTTACAGTAGGACACTATCACTGAGTTGGAGGATGGCTAAACCTGAACATAAGAGGATTCCAAAGTACAAATTAACAGCACATTCAGTTGCCCAAAACATTTACATAACCATCAAATGCATTCATAAAAGTGAAATTTCTTTACCATTGAGTAAAATTTTGCTGGGGCTCCTTGATGCCACACTAGATCAAATGTTGCCTTGTTGTCAAGGGCAGTAATTCTCAACTCACCTCTGGAATTCTGTTTTTTTGTATGCATTTAGAAGCTATAATGTGACCTGGAGCCAAGTAATCACTGTGGAACACAAACTGAACATCGGTGAGTTAATGATAAGTAAATGCTGCTTGATAGCACTGCTGTCAACAAGTTCCATCATTTTACTTTTGATTGAGAGTAGACTGATGGGGCGGTAACTGGCTGAATTCGATTTGTCCTCCTTTTTTCAGACAGGTCATACCTCGGGAATTTTCCACATTTTCAGCTACATGTCAGTATTGTAGCTGTACTGGAACAGTACAGGGATGTGGCTAGTTCTTGAGCATGCATTTTCAGCAGTACTGCTGGTCCATATCCTTGTATGTATCCAGTGCACTTAGTCATTTCTTGATCTCACGTGAAGTGAATCAAATTGGTTGAAGACTGGCATCTGCAATGGTGGGAATCTCAGGAGGAGGTCAAGTGGATCATCCACTTGGCATTTCTGGAGTAGGACATCCTTGGTCCTACATTAATGTGGGAATAAAACTCCCTCTTTAGGATGGGTGATCTTCATGAGAGTGTTCCACCAAATCAAAAGCATAAGGCATGCACTTTTCTCTCTCGGGTGTATATTTTTCTCATTCTTCCCTATCATTCTATTTGAAAGTCTCTGATTTTCTCTGTTTCCTAATCTCTCTGAGTCAGATATTTGTGGTGTTGTGACCAAGCCGACCTGCTTGGTTTGAATTTAAGCAAAAGCTTGGCAGTTAACTGTTCCCTGGTGCATTATCCATGGAAAGGCCTCTATCAATCAGAGTCCATGTGCCAACCAATCAGCACTCTCTTCTCATGCAGTGTAAATTGTTGTTTCCTTTTACAATTGATATTCTTATGATTCTGTCCTGTTGAGTGCCAGACGAAAAGCTTCAACAACAGGTATCTTTTTTTAGCAATACTCATGTTTAATTATTTTAAATGTTCACACCGGTCTACAAAATAGTTTCACTTATTCTAAACTGCTGCAAGCTTGTTTATAATTTCAAAATATGTCTCTTGTTTCATTATAAAGTAACAAAACCACGTCAGCTATTTTCAAATATTTAAAAACTCTCCCAAATTTAATTAAATTACATAACTTCAGCTAAAGGGCATGCTAATTTCATACTACTTTCTTCTAACGCCCATGGGTGCTTCTTCACCAAGTATTTAGTCAAAATAAAGAGTACCTGACATTTTAATAACCAACTTCATTTTTATTTTCAGCCTGTTTAACTCCTTAGCTGGCATAGTTTGCTTCCTGTACAATGTTAGAGAGTTCCTAATTCACAAAGAGAACAGAAATACAGCATAATAGTATAAATTGCACTGAAATATTCAAGTGAACAAACTCTTTCCAACTGCAGTGATGACAACTAATTACATACACATTATTTTTTGTCAAGTAATAATACTTTATCTGTAATATATTCCTGGTTGTCACAGTGATGTCCTTTTCATTTTTGCCTTCAGTATCTTTTCCTTCTTCACGTCTTTCAAACTCAGATTAAATGTGGAATGAGCCCTTCAGCAAGTGACCTATCTGCCTCTGGGTATTATTGTAACTGTTCTGAATTGTTCAGTACCATTTGATGCATTTTTCTCCTGGGATCCCAACATTGGATTATTCATGTGTCATGGAGCTTCTCTGCACCAGCTAGAAAATCATAATTACGTCCTCTATGTGATTTTTGCATGTATATCCATTCAGAATAATGCACCATTCTAATACCATTGTAATATAAATTCATCACACAGGGAGCACTGTTTGAATACGTCCTTCTTATTGATGCCTAATCCCTCTCTATGCATCAGTACAGCAGGAATAGCTGTTTTCATTACCATGACTGTGCATGATAAAGCAAATTGACTCCCATTGCTCCGACTGACATTAATTTAAACCTGGACTGGGCTTGACAAAAAAAAACAGATAAGTCTGCCACAATATGATTGGGTAATTGCTGCCAAGCTAAAATTAATTGGATCCTCTTCTCCATAATTGGCCTAATTGCTGTTGTTAAGCCTCTCATGTTAAAACGTTGCCACATTATTAAACATGTGGGAAAATCAGAGTGCTATTATTACTGCCTAGCATTCACACCAGATATCTGCATGGGGTTAGGTTGGTATTAATGATTATCAGTAGGGAATTATCAACCTCTCTGTTTGTCAATTGCAATGCTATTTTTCTCAAAGCAATATTACTTGATTTGGTGAGTACATTCATGCTTAAAACTATGGTGTACAGAGAATAATGATGAAAATAATTTAGAGGGTGAGTAAAATAGTGAGTAAAATAAGGAAATGAGACTTATAATGCACACTAGCTAGTAAATGGAATTGTACGTTTTTATTTCTGTGATCACAAACAGAAATCCAAAGAAGAAAACACTGCTTGTACAAGAGAACCTTTCCACTATGGACCAAATTAGGCCTCAAATTACACATTTTAGGAAGTGTTTTGCTTTCTGAGTGTCTGCTCACATTCATATTGCTGAACATAAAATCTGCGATGAATTACTACAATCAGGTAAAACATAATGGCTGCAAATTTCAGTTCCATCATGCAGTAGTTTTGATGCTATAGATGCCATTTTCATATCAAAATGAGTCCACGCAACTTTCACTCTCTTCTGATGTGGGCCATGCCAAACACCATCTAGCGTGGCAGCATGGACATTATATGCATGCACTGGAAGTAGGTTGATCACGTAATTTATCTAATATCCCCCAGTTCACCATCCCTTGCTACATCAGAGAGGTGATAGAGGGCACAAAACTTATTGCCACAACATTGTTGAAGGCAGTGTTATAGAAGAATAGAATGGCTTTGCTGGGACACAATATGATGCTGGCCACTTCCTATGTGGCCTGCCTATCATTCCATGAGGAACAGGGAAAATATGCAGCTGTACCCTGTATGTACCAGAAGACTGGGAACGTGGGCTATCTTGACGTCATACAGCCAAAATGGTTGGTGCAAGATACCCAAATTTTGACCTTGAAGGTCTAAGTAACGTATTTGGCAATTATTTAGCAAACAACAAGAATCTGCAAGATGCTATGCTGACCTTTCTTAAAAAAATCAGGCACCCAAATTGCAAGGTAAGGTAATTTAAAAACTTCTATTGAAAATTGCCTGGAAGTACTCAAGTGTTTTTGGAGGTTTCTTAGTGAATTCTTGGATTTGCCAGAGAGTCTTGCAGCGTCCTCTTACCTGTCCACACAAAGGCTGCAAAATGTATGGGGGTTGAAATTATTGTACCTCTCTGTCTGCAGCATGACAGAGAGATAGAGCAGAGGCTGCAAAGAGGGCAGAGTCTGCACATTTCCCCCTGCTAACTTGAAGCCAGATTCCTCTATGCCTCCTGACAGTGACAGGAGGCTGTATGGCAGCTGGGCCAGGCAATGTACCCAACATCTCGGTGTCCATGCTCATCATTGTTCACCTATGTGCTGCCCCATCGAAGTCCTCATCTCAGTCCTCTGCAGTCGAACCCACCATTGACTTCACCCTCCAGTGAGCTGCCAAATGAACCATCATTTACCCCCGGCTTGGCTGCAGGCCAACCCCTGGTTTTGATCCTGATCAGACAAAAAAAATGCCCACTGATCTTTTCCCAATTTTTCTGGGAAATCTTCCGATGGAGGATCTTTCCAAATTGACTCAGCGCAGGAAACTTCAGAGACATCAGCAAAAGGGAATCTGTGCAGAAGTTATGCCCCATTTTTACGGCACTAGCTGCCATGTTCTGGTAAGTAAAGAGTTTAAGTTCCCCGAAGCTGTTTTGAAAAGCTACAGAGAGAAGTTAAGTGGGTAAGGGTGTAGGGTCGATAAGTATGAGTATGGGGGTAAGTTGGGTAAGGTAAGTGAGTAAAAGGGTAGTGTGGGTAAGGGCATAGGGTGGCAGCTGGGTAAAGTGGTGAATTCTGGTCAGGTCAGGTCAAGGGAGGCAGGGGAGTTGGGGTTCAGGGGTGGAGTCAGGTGGTGAGGTCAGTTCGAGGGGATTTGAGGAGTCAGGTGAGGGCAGTCGGATGGTGGCTAATCAGATTGGGTCAGGGGGAGTTGAGAGGTTGAGTGAGGAGGTCAGGTTAGATCGGGTTGGAGGTTGGGGGCACGCAGGGAGTTGGAGGGTTGAGGGGGAAATCAGATGGGTCAATGTGGGCGATTGAGGTTTCGGTTACATAGATACTCAATTGTTAGAATAGGTTTTAATCTATCTAACATTTCCTGGGTAACTATCCAGGTAGGTAAGTCAGAATGGTCCAAAGTCTCCAACTTTAACTTAGAGTTGGAGACTTTTTTGGAGGGCCCAGGTGAACTGGGGAATTTTCTATCAAAAGTTCAAAATTCCCGGACAATTCCCACAGAGTCAGTGCATTGGGACTTCCAAAGGATCCTGTAGGACATGTTGGGGGGGGGGCTGGTTTGTCTGGCCTCTGACAAGCTGATGACTGAGCATCAGACAAATTTGCAGGGCCTCTTTATTGGTGCTGCGCTATTGCTCTTTTTCCTCCTCCTGGAGCTGGGAGCTGGAGAGGCAGCATTTCTTGGGTGTCTGAAAGCAGAAACCCAGAAGGAAAAGATTGATGTGAGGGAGTGGGGATCAGGTAGTAAGCAAGTGCACCATGATTACACCATCAGCAGCTTGCTCATCGTCTACATGAGGATGAGGGTGCACTGGGAGGTGAGAAGGGACATAAGGCAGAGCCCAGGAGGTAAAAAACAGTAAAAACTGGGAAATAAAAATACCGGTCCAAATTGTTTTCCTTCTGGGGCAAATTCCATAATTCTCAATGTTCTCAGCAACATCAGATGCTACGGGTCCCATTGCAGTCAGCCTATGTTACAGACAATTATCTCATCCTTAGGGCTTAGCAGGGGCAAGGGTCCTTGTCCATGGTTGGTTCTGCTCTGCTCCCTTCTATTGTGTGCCATGTTGCCCTGAAAGGAAAAAAGGCAGAATGCCAGCGATTATGTAGCAGTAAAAGGAAAAAACTGTTCAAATTTTTCAAATCCAAGCAAAAATTAGTAATACTGGCATCAATCATGCTGGAGTTCC
The DNA here is from genome assembly GCF_017639515.1 of Carcharodon carcharias. Taxonomy (NCBI): domain Eukaryota; kingdom Metazoa; phylum Chordata; class Chondrichthyes; order Lamniformes; family Lamnidae; genus Carcharodon; species Carcharodon carcharias. Next base: position 126,396,500 of record NC_054472.1, on the reverse strand, counting down.
ATCTTAAGGCATACAAGACCAGCTCAGACAAGTTTTACTGGTACCCTTCATTTCCAAATTTTACTGTTTTTTTCCTTCTACAGGCAAGAGATGGACATAAGGCTGACAGCATTGGCAATTGTGTAAGGGTGAGGTGGAGTATGTGGATGTTGGGTGTGAATCCTGAGTGCCAAAGAAACCGGTTGTGTCAGCGATGGTGGTGTCATGCGTTGAACAATGTGAGAAGTTGCTGGTGTCATGAGTAGGTTATGTGATGGTGCATTCACTGAATTTTGACCACCCTGTGATGTCATTAGGTTTCTTCTGGTATTGCTGCCAGGTCCTTCGGTCCAGACACAGAGAATTAGCCTCGTAAGCTACCTGCTCCCGCTCCCTCTGAGCATGGTCTTTGAAAACTTCCTGGCTCCCTGTGGAAACATGGGATTTCCTCTCCTGTCCATCTTCACCACTAATACATCTGTCACCCTGTAGCCTTCTCTCTGCCCTGGTGTTCATTTAAATTGCACCAAGATTCAGCGCAACTTTCCTTTAAGAGGGGCAGACTGCCTTTAAGAAGAGGAGGCTGGTTGCACTATCTGGTACCTGCATAATGCTACTCTGCTCCTTGCTGAGCACAGAGACAGCAAGCAGTAGAAAGAAGGAGGAAACAATCCTTGACCCACTAGCCACACACTACAATTATTCAGGTGCAGTCAATGCACGACATTTGCACGATGTTCACCATGATCAGAACCAGTACAGGAAGGTCACAAAGTACAACCCCTCCACCCAAAAAATGGTGCACATGAATTTCTAGAAAGTTTGTTTGCTGCGAGAGGGAAGTTCACTGTTTCCTCTGAAAAGACAGAAGCTGGCAGAGTGCAGCTTTATCAGGATAATTGGCTTCTTCATGGCAAAGTACTATCAATTGCACAAATATATCTTTGCAGTTGTGCCTCATCTCAATGGTAAGAGGCACTACAACCACAAAGATTACCACTCACTGAATGTGCAGTTCACGTGTGACCATGCTTAGCACATTCTGCTGGCGAATACTTGCTATCCTGGTGGCAGTCATGCTGTTGCATCATCCTTCAGCCAACATTCAAACCAGAGAGTCCATGTCAGGTGACAACAGTCATCCACTTTATACCTTTCACAATCTAACCAGGGCCAATTTGCAACATAATGAGAGCTGTGCTGCTACGAGAAATATCATTGAACAGACAATGGAGGTGCTGAAGGAATGGTTCCGCTGCCATAACTATTCTAGAGGAGAATTGGAGTGGGTGTCCTCTGTTGTAGTCTGCTGCATCCTTTACAGTTTGACCATCATGAGGGCATTGCCCTTGCCACCAGAGATTCAGCAATCACTTCAGAAGGAGCAAGATATGGAGATGGAGGAAGAGAAGAGGCAGCTGACATATCTATGTTCCAGACGGGCTGTCAGTGAGCACCTAATTCAACTCCAGATCCCTTAAGTACAAGTCCAAATCCCCATTTTACAACATACCTACACCTAAATGCCTTGAAATGGGATAGGAAAGGATCCAGTTGTCCACGTGGTTACCAGCAACATAGGTAGAGTTAAGAGAAAGGTAATGCCAAGGGAGTACGAGCTGCTAGAAGCCAAATTAAAAAACAGAACCACAAAGGTAATAACCACTGGATTACTACCTAGGCTGTGAGCAAATTGGCATCGGGTAAATAAGATCAGAGAGTTGAATGCATAGCTCAAAGATTGTTGTGGGAGAAATGGGTTTCAATTACTGGTGCTAGTGAACCATAACTGGGGAAAGAGGGAGGTGTGCAACTGGGATGGACTTCACTTGAACCAGGGTCTCGGAGGATTGAATAACTAGGGCTGTAGAGGGGGCTTTAAACTAAATACTGGGGTGGTGGGGGAGGATTCAGGTGAGGAAAATGCACAAATGGAAATTGGAGGTGTTCAGGATGGATGGTGGATATAGAGCAAGGGCAACATTCAGATTTGATAATACCTCACTTAAATGAGGAGAAGAGATGGAATTTTCCCCTGCAATGGGAAGCCACAACCTACTGTTCTGTCTGAGGAGATATGGTTGGAGGTAGCTGGGGAGGGAAGCAGAAGGAGTCTTATAACCGGGTCATTGATGCAATACAGAAAGCAGCTTAATGGCATAACTGTGTCAGGAAAAGTGGGGACATTTGCTGACTCAATGACTTTCTGTGGTTAAAGTCCCTATGCACTTTGTCTTGCTGAGTGTTTTCCATCACATCACTCCTCACATCCACTCAACTTTTAGCAACACCTACCCTTCACATTTATACATCCTTTGTTATCATTCGTTCCAATCTTAAAGCAAAAGCTGCATGTGTCTCATAGTCACACTCAGCAAATGCACTGCTGCATCCATCTGGTGAATTCCTCAACTTCATTAACTCTCTGGTCTGGTTTTTCTTCACCCCTTGTGGGAGAAGAGAGCAGCAAACAAAATAGAGAAGCTGAGCACTGCAACTGGGCTATCAATAATAGGCCAGCTCAGAGATGCAGAGGACGAAGCCCTGGAGATAAGTGGCTCATCTGCATTCTTCGCATCCTCTCCTATTTTTACTTAGTTCTGTTGAAGGGTCATGAGGATTCGAAACGTCAACTTTGTTCTCTGCCAATGCTGTCAGACCTGCTGAGTTTTTCCAGGTATTTCTGTTTTTGTTTTGCATTCTTCTCAGTCAGAGATGGAAAGACAGGGAGCGCACAGATAGCTAGTGACAGAATTTCAAACATCTTGGACACACATATGCTGACTTTATTTCATCCACGGCTGAATTATGAGAAGAATGAGTCTGGTGATTGTCAAAATTGTGACTTTGCGACATCGCTGCAACTGAATCATATTCTTTTGTCTTTCACAGCATTTGTACAAACAGCGGGTGGAATTTTGTCTCTGGCATGCCGTTCCTGATGGCAGAACTGGAAATGCGCGCCACTTCTGCCCACTTGCTTTTTCCCAATTCCCACACGATTACAATTACAATTTAAAGTGCCACACCGTACATGGGCAACACATGCGATTCCGTGGCAGGGGATGCTTATCAGTGGCAATTCTGACCGTCAACTACAGGCAGCCTGTAAAAGAACTTTCTGGTCAAACAGGGAGGTTCTGCATCACAGCCAAAGCTTATCTGCCCAACTCCATTGCCATTAACATAAGACTTATTGAGAGCATAAATGTGGCATGGACGTTTTTCAAAATTAAATTTCACTTGTAAATATTTCATGTTACATTGACCACTTTATTCATGTGTGCTTCATCGTTATTTGTTGAGAGCAGCTTAGTCAGAAAACTAAATGTACTGGCACACCTCATGGTTGAAATGCATTGTTTGTTAAGGGGAGTTAGGGACATTCCCTTTATTGTGGGTGAGGCAATGTTGTGTGTTTTGTTCACTCTTTATTGAATGTTCCTGTTAGTGTGCAGTGTTGTAGTCTCCACTCTGTGGGATATAGCTGAAGATGCAGGCTCAGCTGGCTCTCCATTCTATGCATTGTAAAGGAAATTGTCCAAGATAATTTCAGTGGGATAATTAAAATGTTGTAGGTGAACTCAAAGCCCTGTCAGCCAATGCCCTGAAATGGACCCACATGTGGACAGTACTGACACTGCCCTTTATGCCCCTCATTTTCTTACCTTGACTGACTGTACCCTCAGGCCAACAGAGGCTGAGAAAGGGGTACATACCATTAAAGACCTATTCAAGATAAAATGAAGACTTCAAGCTATCCCTATTCAGTTATTGCTCTACACCATAGCAGAATGGTTTCACCCGATGTGAGGTTTTGATGGGCCACAGACTAAGAATCCAACTTCCTTTCCTTCCCCACACATTTATACCAAATGTCACAGTAGAAGACCACGGTTGAACCAGACAAAGGGAAGAAAGCTACAGAGCAGGTCAAGTCCCCACTTTCGACCAATGACACAGAGCTCATGACTTTCCCACTCTCGAAAAGGAATGTTGTGGATTAGAGACCAGCAGCAAGAAGGTATCGTCATGGAGAAGTTACAACAACCAAGATCATATCTGGTCCAGACAGAAACAGATATCATCTGAAGAAAGAGGAATGTCTTGATTTCAATGCACAGGAATCCATTAGCAGAATGGGGTTGCATATCCTGATCCACTAGTAGAACCACTAACAAGGGAAACAAGGAGTGACAAGTGTCAAGGAATGAGTTCGGAGTGAACAGACCTTCAACTACATCAAAAGGCACTCTGCACATGTTCAGGGGGATGGGTGAAACCACCAAGGAGTCTATTCCTTAAGAATTGAGACATCTCAGGAAGGTGTAAGACAGGCTTGTCCAACCATTTCTCATGTTGGGGGATGGGGGTGCCACATTTCAATTTTTCTCACACTCAGGGGGACCAGTAAGCAAATTTTGGAAAGTCAGGTTTGGCACAACATTAAATATGAATGAATTTCAAAAACAAAGCTGATGTAAGATAAGATAAGAAGCAACTTGCTGAGCAAAGAAAAATAAATTAACAATTTAAAAATCAGTAATAAATAAAGACAGCCATTTGAGTGTGAAAGGGTGAGAGTGTGTCTGTCTAGTTCACTCCCAGTCTCAGGGTGCTCACTCGCTCACCTTCAACCCTGTGAGAGTGCCTGTTGGTGTGTGGGGGTGAGGGTGAATGAGAACCCTGTGACTGGAGTGAGCCTGCCAGACGCTTTCCCCTCCCTATCACCCCACTCTTTCACATGGAAAAAGACATGCACACACACCCTCATTCCCTCACGTGCTCAGCCCGCTCTCACACACAGGCACGCTCATTCCTCTCACAAACATGCGTGCTCAACCCCGCTCACACATGCATGCGTGCACAGGCACTCATCCTGTCTCTCACACGCGTGTGCGCACACGCACCCCCCCTCACATATGCATGTGCACACACACACTCACCCTCACACTCACTCACCCACCATCACTCACAAAATCAGCTTGGGGGTGGGGGTAGGTGAGATGTGAGCTGGAGTGAGGCCTGAGGCCTAGCAGCACCCAAATATGGGTGCCTGCTGAGAGCAGGGAGAACATGGGGGCAACCAGGGGTGAACTGGTGGGACACAAGGCGTATTGGGGGAACACAGCTGGGCCAGAGCACCAGCAACCGGCAAAAGCGACTGCAGTTGCAATTGGGCCAGAGTACTGGCAGCCAGAGGAAACCATGGTGAATGTGCACTCCAAAGCCTCTCTCTCTATCTTCAAATACTTGTGGTTGCCAGTGTATGCCACTCCTCCTATCACAGTCTGTTTCTCTCCTGTGTTTGATGCTAATAGGCTCAATAGTGAGCCTATTGATCTGCTACTGGAATAAGACACCCAGTGTCCTCTGAAACAACCCAACAATGACAGAACCAGCTTCTTGAGTTTTGTTGGAGATGCATTCATCCAGGCAAGTGGAGAATATTCAATTACATTTCTGACTTGTGCATTGTTGTTGGTGTACAGGTTTGATTGATTGGGGAATCAGAAGATGAGTTACTTGCCATATAATTCCCAGCCTCTTAGCTGCTCTTGTAGCCAGAGTATTTGTATGTCTGGTGCAGTTAAGTTTCTGGTCAATGGTAGCCCCCAGGATGTTGATGGTGGGGGCTTCAGTTGTGATAATGCCAAGTGGAGATGGTTAGCTTCTCTCTTGTAGTAGTCATTTCCTGGCACTTTTGTGGCACTAATATTACTTGCCACTTATCAGCTCAAACCTGAATGTTGCCCAGGTCTGCTGTCACTGTGAGTGAACGTACAAATTAGGAGCAGGAGTAGGCAGTTTGGCCCTTCGAGCTTGCTCCACCATTTGATAGGGTCATGGCTGATCTAATTGTGGCCTCAACACTCCTTTCTTGTCACATACCCTATTACTTTTAGATAGATTCTTGATTAGCAAGGGAGCCAACTTAGCCTTAAAAATATTGAATGATCCTGTCTCCACTGCTCTCTGAGGAAGAGAATTCCACAAGATGATTACCTTCAGAGAAAAAAAATTCTCTTCATCCCCATCTTAAATGGGAGACTCCTTATTTTTAAATGATGCCCCCTAGTTTTACTATCTCCCATAAGGGGAAACATCATCTCAGCATCCACCCTGTCAAGTCCTTCAGGATCTTATATGTTTCAATAAGATCGCCTCTCATTCTTATAAACTCCGATGGATACAGGCCCAATCTGTCCAATCTTTCTTCATAAGGTAACCCCTTCATGCCAGGAATCAGTTGAGTGAAACTTCTTTGAACTGCTTCTACTGCAATGACACCCTTTTTTAATAAGGAGACCAGTACTGTACACAGTACTCCAGATGTGGCTCCATTCCCCTTACAATAAACAACAACATTCCATTTGCCTTCCTAGTCATATGTACCCTGGATACTTTTTGTGATTCATGTTCCAGGACACCCATATCCTACTCTACTGTGGAGTTCTACAACTCTCTTCATTGAAATAATATACTGTTTTTCTATCCTTCCTTCCAAAGTGGAGAAATTCACATTTTGCACCTATATTCCTTATATCCTCTTCACAACTTACTTTCTTACCTATCTTTGTATCACCAGCAAATTTAGAAGCGAAAAAATTGGGCCCTTCATCCAAGTCATTGATATAGATTATAAATAATTGGGGCCTCGGCACTTGCAAACCCAAAAATAAACGATTTATCCCTCCTCTCTGCTTCTTGTTAGCTAACCAATCCTCTATTCCTGCTGATATGTGACCCACACCAACAGCTCTTACTTTGCATAGTAACTTACCAAATGCCTTTTGGAAATTGCAGTACACCACATCAACATGTTAAAAAACTCTACTAAATTAATCAAACATGATTTCCTTTCCACAAAACCATGTTGACCCTGCCTGATTGCATTAAGATTTTCTAAGTGCCCTGCTAGCCTCTTTAATAATAGATTCTAGCATTTTTCCTATGACAGATGTTAGGCTAATTGTCCTGTAGTTTACTACTTTCTGTCTCAATCCTTTCCTTGAATAGGGGAATTACATTCACTATTTTCCAATCCGTTGGGCCCTTTCCAGAATTTAGGTAATTTTGGAAAACTACAATCATTGCACTGATGATCTCAGCAGCCGCTTCTTTTAAGATCCTAGGATGATGGCCATCAGGTCCTGCGGACTTGTCAGCCTTTAGCTCCAATAGTTTTCTCTGTACTCTTTCCCTACTGATTGTAATTGTTCTGAGTTCCTCCCTCCTCTTCACCTCTTGATTTACAAGTATTTCTGGGATGTCATTCGTGTCTTCTCCAGTGAAGACAGACACAAAATATCGGTTCAACTCTTCTGCCATTTCCTTATTTCTCATTATTAATACCCAGACTTTCTCTCTTTAAAGGACCAATGCTAACTTTAGTTACTCTTTTTGTTTTTAAATACTGTACAAACTCTTTAATATCTATTTTGATGTTTCTACCCCACTTTCTCTCAAGCAAGGATTGGAAGAGGGTTAGCACGAAGGAGGGAGTAACTGAGGAAGCAAGAGATGTGGTGGGCTGGAGGGAGGGAGTGGGAGAGGGGCTATGAATGGGGAGGTGGTGAGGGGGAGGGAAGTGGCCAGCAGGAAGCTCAAGGGAATGAAATGGAAGTCGGGTGAGTGGGAAGCAGTGGGGTTGAGGTAAGTAGAAAGAATTAGTAAGGTATTAAGAGTACTGGTGAGTCTTGAATCAGGTCTCTAAACCTACCTAGGCACCAGACTTGCACTGTAAATATTCTGATGGGTTTCTCGATGACCTGGTGGTCACTTAGCTTTCATTGTACCGTTCCTGCACCTCATTGGTGGGTTCCTCACAGGGATCATTGTTTGAATTTTTGAATTGGGTATCCCTTGCCCCCTGTGTACCATCCCTTAAGTCTGCTTCCTGGAACAAAATGTTGAACTACTGAGGTGTGAAGTCATCATGACACCTCCTACGGAATCAGGTGCCGACCTGCACAATGTTGTTCTTATGGTTGGACATCAGCTACATATTAATGGATGAATATCCCTTGCAGAATATAAACCTCCTCTTCTTAAGCAGTCCTTCAGCATTAAGGATGACTTTCTTCCATTCCAGCTCAATGGGTTCTGAGATGGCTGGTAAGTCCAATGTGCAATCTGCAGACTCTGCCACATACCAGACAGGTGGTGCTTGAAGGGTTGGGTAGCTGAGTTGCTTGGAGATTTATGCACTGTCTCTGCATCTCAACTTTGCCTTGGCATATTCCCAACAAAGCCTCTCCACGCGTTTGGTGCCTTCCTGAATGAACCTACTCTATTTTGGTTGGTCACAAGCCAGGGACTCCCATGAGCCGGTGGGGATCTCCTAAGAAGGAGACACCTTGCAGATTATTAATGTTCCTGGTTGCTATGATGGTGTTTGGATTGTCACGTGTGTGCAGTCGATCCCTCCACATACCTGTGGTAATCCAGTCAGAGAGATGAATCCTTGTGTTCACTCATTCTGGCTTTTGTTATCACAGGAAGGTAATTTAATTTTTAGCCATAGCAACCAAGCCATCAGTGACCTATTTTATGCACTTATGTGCAGCCGACTAGGACATCCTGGATATATTTCCCATGGAACCCGCAAAAGGATCTGCAGGTGGAAACAATGAGGATGGTGGTATCTGGTACTGCATGTCCATCAGATCCATCAGGGAACAGGTGTGCTTCTAGGATGCTGCAGATGTCTGCCACCACCTGACTTGACAATCTGAGCCTGCGGAAGCACTGAATTTCTAAAAGGTCGAGGTAGCTGAACCTCTACCTGTACATTGCTTTGATGTAGGTCCTGCCTCCTTTAATCTTCTTTTGTGCACCTCCTTCCTGTGCACCTTTCTCCTACACATACGCTGATCCCAGACAGCTATTGCTGCCTTGGATAGAGGTGGTCTTCTTCTTCTGATGCATTCTCATACACAGAACATATGCCTCCTATATAAAGGCAAAATACTATGGATGCTGGAAATCTGAAACAAAAACAAAAATGCTGGAAAAACTCAACAGGTCTGACAGCTTCTGAGGAGAAAAAGACAGAGTTAATGTTTCGAGTCCATATGACTCTTCATCAGAGCTCTTTCTCTCCACATATGCCTCCTATCCTGATCATATCAATTTTAAATCCTCCAAAGTTGAAAAGAGTTGGATTCAAATAAGCATGCACTGCCAAACATTCATCAGAAGAATAACTAAGGCACTATGCAATAAGTGAGCAGATGGGACAATAAGAAGTTTAAATATGTATCTGAACTACTGCTGAATCTTGCCTCCGTCTCCCTGGTTACTTTCCTGAACACAGGAAATCTGTACTGCTCAAGTAAAACTTGGAAGAAAGTCGAACACAATTGAAAAAGACCTCATTAACACATCTCCTAAGGATGTTAATTTGCTGCTTGCAGACAATCATGAAATTGCTGACGTTGGTGAGTAAGTTTCCAATATCCAAACAGCCTCCCCAAGTAAAGCGAGAATTTTAATCCTACCCCCACCTACCCCCAACTCACCAGTCCACCTCCAAAGATTCAGGAATAGGAACAATATCTCTTCAATTTTATTCAAAACTAATTCCACAAACAAGGATGGGAAAAAAAAAACACAGCCATAATAAGTAAGACAAACAAATCAAAAGGAGAAAACTGGTTTCAACACAAAATCTATTTGCGGCTCCTGCCACCCTCTCAAGGGCAAATAGAGACGGGCAATAAATGTTGACTTTGGTCACATCCCAAGAATGAACAAGAAAACTGAACTATACGAAAGCAATGTGGGAAATGTGGAACACAAGGCAAAAGTCACTGTCAACAAGTTAAATATTAAGTGAAAAAGATCAAATAAAACTTCAAGGCAAAGGGTGATATTTCCATGGTGACACATACCTACACAGCATGCTTGTCAAGCAAAATGGAAAACATGAAGAATTGTGGGGAGAAGTTCATTTTTATTATCACTTAGAAAACAAAAAAAAAAGACCTGAACCAAAAAAATGACTGAAGCCAAAATCTAGCTTTTGAAACTGCATCCGTAAAATGTGATTCTAAAAGTGCATTTACTTTCAGAAGCGAGAGTAATTAGCAATGGCAAGGCACAACCAGTTAAAGTACACTGTCACTGTACAGGTAAATAGCATGAATGAAAGAGATGCACAAAACATCAGGTAAGATCAGTCCACTTCCCTTCTCCTTCTCTTCTCCCTTGCCCTGTCTTCATCACTTAGACAAGAGCTACTGCCAGCGAGGCAAATGTGCCGCAATTTGCCTGAGTTTGCTTTGAAGGTATTACAGACACCAGCAGCTTAGCGAAATTATTGTACCATTATTGGTAAGCAAGGGTTATCGGGGGTGTAGGTTAGATGCAAATTTCAGGTTACATTTAGATCAGCCATGACCTTATTAAATGGCGAAGCAGGTTCAAGAGACTGAATGGCCTACTCCTGCTCCTTGTTTGTATGTTCATACGTACATGTTTTGTACTGGAGCCTAAGGCTCAATTTCAGGCTGACCTCGAGCTCTCTTATGGGTCCTAACTAATTTCCACCCGAGGGAGTTTTATTGCCATGTTACTCTCATTAATGGTACCCTGGATGTCAGGAAAGCCAGCCACTTTGGCAAAGTTAACTACATATCCTCTTTGCTTTGCTCAGTCTGTAGGAAACAAAATGGACTATGATGTCCACTTGAAGCGCACATCTGTCATCTATTGATGCAGCGTTGTAAACTGACTTATGTGGCTTATGTTCTTTGAAGCATCCTGGAAAAATCCAGTGACAAAATTTTTAAGCAGTTATAAATATTACAGCTACCAGTGAGGTTGCACCTATGTTTAAAATGGATATAGTTCAGGAGCCTGCAGTTTACATAACTGAGACATTGGCTTGGATATGAACAGAGGTGAGTTGCATAGACAGGGGAAAGCTCCACAGTGTTAGTCTTTTGTTAGTCACAGGTACTCCACCTGGAAATCAACCTGATTGACAGGTTTGACTTCCAGGCCAGTGGGGAAGACTCCAGGGTAAGCCACAGGAGCAGGTAGGTCTGATCCCCGAACCGGGAGTATGAGCCAGTGGCAGGATGGAGTCCTCAGTTAAAGTCCAGCACCCCATTATCCTTCTTGATATTTTCTACTTGTCCACACTTAGTAATTTCTTCTCACTAAACACTTAAATCACTTTGCTGCTTCACAGTTCCTGGTTTCTCACAATTTAGAAAATACTTTGATTTGACTTTCTTTGATCCAAAGTGGATGACCTTAAACATCCCCACCTTTAACTCCAACTCCCACAATTTTACCCATTCACCTCAGCGATGACATTTGCTTTGATGCGTTCTGCAGAAATGTTGCTTAAGCCTCCTTCCTCCATCCTATGGTGCTCTTCCTCTTCCATGATAATGGAATACAAGAATCTGCCCATAAGAAATGGCATTCATGTTCCTAAAAATCTCTGACTATGGGCAGTGTGTGGAGGGTCAGAGTATCTACCAGTGGTCTGGCCCTGTGGAGAGGCGGTGAGGAACAAGTAAAGAATGTATGTGGGCAGAATGTCAATGACAAAGCACTTTCAATTGAATTTCTCATCTCAGAAATCTGCACTCACTCTCCAGCGCCCTCAAACTCACAAACCCCTCACATTTGTCTGCATTAGCTGATACTGGCTGTTGCTGCATCTATAAATCTCTGTTCAAGTTAGTACTGCAAACCCAAAAAATGGCAGCGGCTCTGCCACTGGGTTCATTTTGCCATTTATAAGTGAGGCCAGTGGGGCCACAAGAACACTGAAAAAACACAGAGAACACTCAGGGAAAGTGGCTTAGACACACAAAAGCAGTGGAAATGATTTCCAACCTAATTTTTGCTCCAAACAATTCCAGTGCTATTTATACACTACTAGTGTAATGACTCCTGTCAGGATTAACCCTTTTTGAATAGTGTAATTGCGCAACAGATTGTGCAATGATAACTTGTGACATCCTTCCTCGGCTTTATGGATCCTCCAGACTGATTGAGATACCTGAAGCAGTACTTTAACAAGACAATTTTCTGCTCAATTGCTATTCAAGTGAAATCTGGGGCCTCATTATAAGTGTTCTCCACTGCTAAACCTGGATATGGGAGAGATATCGTCAGGTATTGCTTCAAGGGCATCCCTGTTGTCCAATAAACCGATCTAAAACAGTGTTCTGTTTAACAATGCAGCTTTTGTTGTTTGATGAAGTGCAAATGAGTAATGGCAGTTTCCTGGGTAGTACACAAAATTATATGATTATCATCACACACTAACTGCACATTAATTGAATAATAACACTTCCTGTTGAGAAAATTGAGCAGGTTCCCATATTTGACCTTCAAAGCTTATGTGAATACCATAAAAAAGCATACTGTGGCTGATATTTTATAAGTGTTTATAGTTTGCACTTTTTTTTAGCACAGTCCATAAGGAAGCCAATAAATCCAGGTGGGCACCAAAACAGACACCTGTGACCCTCTTAAAATAGTGGTGCACAATAGATTGATGGAGATCAGTAGAAGCCACCTGGAAGGATCTGATGGGGTAAAAATTCAGCACTGTGACCACTTTTATAGCCACCAATAAGGCCATGCTCCTTGCTAGTCAGGGCTGTAAGACTGACATTATAGTAGCTGAAGAAAGCATAGAATGCTACTACAATATCTCTGTGAAAGATCAAAAGGGGTGAAATTAGTCTACACCAGCAAAAAAAGAAAGACTTGCATTTATATAGCACTTTTCACGACCACCAAACATCTCAAAATGTTTTACAGCCAATGAAGCCCATCTCTGGGAAAGACGGTGGCACAGTTGTAAGGCCACTTGACTAGTAATCCAAAGGCCTAGGCTAATTCTCAGAGGGTGATGGATTCAAATCCCACAATTTAAATTAAATTAATAAACAAATCTGGACATCGACTATCGTTGATGCTTTTAAAAAGAAACATCTGGTTCACTCATGCCCTTTAGGGAAGGAAATCTGCCATCCATACCTGGTCTGGCCAACATGTCACTCCAGACCCACAGCAATATGGTTTACTCTTAACTTCCCTGTGCAATGGCCTAGCAAGACACTCAATTCAATGGCAATTAGGGATGGGCAACAAATGCTGGCCATACCAGCGATGCCCACATCCTGTGATTTTTTTTTAAAGTACCTTTGAAGTATAGTTACTGTTGCAATGTAGGAAATGTGGCAACCAACTTGTGCATAGCAAGCCCCCCACAAACAGCAATGTGTTGTAGATTAAGGGATAAATATTTGCCAGGTCAACATAGATAGCTCCACTGCGCTTCATCAAAATAATGAGCAGGCAGATGGGACCTCAGTTTAACACATTAAATGGGCTCATAATGAATCAGCAACCTGATATATTTATACAGTGACAGCTTTTATTTCACATTGCCTTGGAAAATATTGTCACGATTTTTCATTTCAAAGTGAGTAAAAGTGAGAACCAGACTAGGATATGAGTCTCCAAATAAAGCTTGAACTATCATTCTGTAGACTTCAATGGAAAGAAGATCAGGTGCAGTGAAAAATCAGCTGCTGATTCACGATGATCCCATTTTGTGCTGTTGGTGTAGACTGATTTCACCCCATAAGATGTGACTTAAAGGGTCATTGTGTCCTAAGAGCAGAAACATATGGGCCAGGTATTGAAACATTTTTTGATATCTCACTTTTCTTCCTTCCATCTTCTCTACATCCTCGCAATCATCTTCCTCATTTATATTTTGAATAGTAATACTGCGACAGGTGTAAAATTTTCATCATATTACATCTATATTGTCATCATTGAGCTTAGTGAGTGATTTCATTGTGGTTAATGGCATAAAATCAGTCTGAAGCCTACACAGAAAAATAAAGTTTCATGAGTATGCTAGAGTCATATTAATATTTCTGTTTATAATCACAATTTGTTCCAGGTATTCAGTGTAAAAGACACATATCAGAGTATCCTGTGTTGTTCCTGATCTGAAAGGAATGCCTTTTTGCCAAGCATTAAGCAAGTCAGTACTTTGGAATTATGTTTTCTCATGGTTGAACATTTAACTTTTGAAGGGAAAGAGGATTTTTTTGTATTCATTCATGGGATGTAGTCATTGCTTGCTAGGCTAGCATTTATTGCCCATCCCTAATGGTCTTTGAGAAGGAGGTGGTGAGCTGCCTTCTTGAACCACTGCAGTTCATATGGTGTAGGTACAACCACAGTGCTATTAGGAATGGAGTTCCAGGATTTTGACCCAGTGACAGTGAAGGAACGGCGATATATTTCCAAGTCAAGGTGGTGAGTGATTTGGAGGTGATTTGTCCTTCTAGATGGTAGTGGTCGTGGGTTTGGAAGGTGCTCTCTAAGGACTTTTGGACCTTTGGTGAGTGCCTGCAGTGCATCTTATAGATGATACACACTGCTGCCACTCTGCAGCGGTGGTGGAGAGAGTGAATGTTTGTGGATGGGGTGCCAGACAAGTGAATGTTTTGTCTTGGATGATGTCAAGCTTCTTGAGTGAGAGCTGCACTCATCCAGGCAAGTGGCGAGTATTCCATCAAACTCTTGACTTGTGCCTTGTAGATGGTGGATAGGCTTTGGCGAGCCAGGAGGTGAGCTAAACGCCACAGGATTCCCAGTCTCTGACCTATTTTTGTAGCCATAGTAAATACTTATATGGCTAGTCCAGTGCAGACACGATGGGCCAAACGGCCCCCTTCTGTGCTGTTAAGATTCTGCGATTCTGTGATTCAGTTCAGTTTCTGGTCAATGATAACCCTCAGGATGTTGATAGTGGGGGATTCAGTGATGGTAATGCCATTGAATGTCAAGGGGTTAATGATTAGATTCTCTCTTGTTGGAGATGGTCATTGCCTGGCACTTGTGTGGCACGATTGTTACTTGCCACTTGTCAGGACAAGCCTGGATATTGTTCATGCTTTAGCGCATTTGGACATGGACTGCTTAGTACCTGAGGAGCTGTGAATGGTGCTGAACATTGCGCAATCATCAGAAAACATCCCCACTTATGATGGATGAAAGATCATTGGTGAAGCAGCTGAAGATGCTAGGACATTATCTTTAGGGTATGATTCCGTGAGTATGACTGTGCCAGGCTTGTTACTTGACTGGTCTGTGGACACAGCCCTAACAATTTTGGCAGAAGCCACCAGATGTTAGAAAGGAGGACTTTGCAGGGTCGATAGGGCTGAGTTTGCCATTCCTGTTTCTGGTGCCTAGCTCGATGCCAGTTGGTCCATTTGATTTCATTCCTTTTTGACTTTTTAGTAGTATGATACAACTGAGTGGCTTGCTAGGCTATTTCACAGGGCATTTAAGAGTCAACTACATTGGATCTGGAGTCATATGCAGGCCAGACCAGGTAAGGCAGCAGATTTTCTTCCCTAAAGACATTAGTGAACGAGATGGGTTTGTATGACAATCAACAATGGCTTCATGGTCATCGTTAGGCAATTCAAATGCCACCATCTACTGTGGTGGGATTCGAACTCCGGTCCCCAGGGCATTATCCTGGGTCTCTGGATAACTTGTCCAGTGACAATACCATCTGTCTCAGCCTCCCCTCATAGGCATATAATACATAATTATATTATAGAATAATAAACATATGTTTATGAATCTATTATGTAATTACCCATACATCCAAACACATGAAGGCAAGTTCTGAAAGCGATTCTGTTGTTCACATGATAGCACTTGGCTGAGATGTTGAGAATCAATAAATTAGCAGATGTCCTAACCAAACAAGTTCTGAAATGTAACAAGCATTGAGACAATGATCTTGTGAAAGAGATGATTTCTGTTTAATTCAAACCCTACTGACCATTGAATTTCTTCTCTCTGAATGCCAGTTTTAACATGCAGGTAGTCAATGCTTGATTTAATCACATAGACACATAAGCTCCCAGGGTATTTGTATTGCTCGCCTTTTAAAAGAAAGTAATTGCATTTATTTAACACCTTAAAACATCTTCATGGTATCCCAAAGCATTTCACAAATAATAAATTACTTTTTTCAAGTGGAATCATTGTTGTTAAGTAGACACAAGATCCCTGAATACTCTCCTCTCTCCATTTTCATAGAATCATAAAATAGTAAAGCTCAGGAGCTGATTGAGTCTGCGTCAGCTCTTTTGAAGAACACTCCAGTTAGTCCCAATCTCCCACTCTTTCCCCACAGGCCCTGATTTTTTCTTTCTTCAAAAATTTTTTTCATTCCCTTTTGAAGGCTACTATTGAATCTACATTTACCATCCTATCAGGGAGCCTAACCAATCATTTCTTCATGCTGCCTCTGGTTCTTTTGCCAATTAGCTTACATCTGTGTCCATAATTAGGCACCACACTTCAGTGAGGGCCAAAGTAATGTTTAAATAGCTTTTGCATGACTACCTGGGTTTTTGAATGTCCTATCTTTATTTATAAAGCCCAGGATCCCTAATACTTTATTCATAGCTGTGTTAGCCTGTCCTACCACTTTCAAAGATCTGAGTACAAATACCTCCAGCGCTTTATTTTCTTCCATCCCTTTAAAGTTATACCTTTTAGCTTGTCTTGTTTCTTCTCATTACACCATTGTCCTACTGATATGTATCATCTCACATGTTTCTGCATTGAATTTTACCTGCCCTGTGCCTGGCTGCTCCATCAGCCAATGTCCTTTTGAAGTTTGTATTACCATTTACTACATTTCCAAGTTTTGTATCATCTGTAATTTCAAAATGATGATCTTCATAAGCTTCCTCACCACCAATCTGATTCACCATTATATTTTGAACAGCCATCTTCATCCCTAACCCACTAATAAATTCATCTGTTTTAGTGATTTTGGATGATGGAGAAATGTAGGCTAGGACACTAAGGGAAGTTCTTGCTTCTTGGAGTGATGGGATCGTTTACCTGAATGGTCAAATGAAACTTTGGTTTAATGTCTCATCCAAAAGACAACACCTCCAAAAGCTTGGCATTCAACTAATCTTAAACCATATGTCTACCCAAAACGATGCCACAGTCTAATATTCATAATCATAAGTACTTTTACTTTTTACAGCTCCAGTTTGATGCAACACTATTCAAGCTACAAAATATTCATAGTAGGGACATAGCGCACAAGTAAATCAAAAAATCAAAAGATAACAATTCCTTGCCTTTACTGAATGTGTTAATATAAGTATTAAAGTCCAATTCAGTCTAGCTAACCCTTAATTCTCCCTTTGGTATCACAATGTCAAACACTCTACTCATTATGGGCTGAAGTTCATGGAGTGATCCATCTTGATTTGTACACATGTTGTTTTAATAAACTGATTGTATTGCAAAAAGAGAATCAAGCTCCAACATAGTAATTCTGCTATATTGTCTGTGTCAAATACTGTTACTGATAAGGCATGATGGACAAAATCTACCCTATAATCCATATTCTTACAGTGCATTGTGCATTGACGTACCCTGAAGCCACAGGCTACCTACAATTCTTTTGGTGCCATAGCCAACATGCTGTGTCTCATAAAGAGGAGTTCAATTTAATCTAAATGGTTTCTCCTAGAAACATTATACTTCATTATTTAAAGTAAAAGCTTTTAAGCTCTTATCTTGCCTGTATTGATTCCACACAGACATTTTGCATAATGTATCTTCTTTGCTTCCCAATTCAACTGCAGCTTTGAAATGGTTATGGATTTTCATAGTCTGATGATATTAGATGAGAGTACAAGACTTGAAAATAGTAAGCGAACAGAGTGATCATTACTGAGGCCTGTCTACAATAATCCATCTGCTCTTGGAGGTGGGGGTGTAGGGACCAGTGAATTTTAATTCTATGTGAAAGGTAAAAACTGGGCGGATGGACAGATATGTTCTGAGAGCTACACAGATGCTTTTCCAATTTCGACCAAAGCACTGGAGGCTCAGAGGCTCCTTAAAGCTGCCAAGGTCATAAATTACATATGCATGGTTCCTGTCTCTCTTTCTTCCTCTTTCCCTTTCTTTCTGCTCTCTTCCCTACATATATTCTTCTCCACATTCCTCCCTTCCTTCCTCTCTTCCTCCCTCTGTTTCTTCCTCCCCTCTCTTCCACCCTCCCTCCCTTCCTTCTCTTCTTCCTCCCTCTTCTCTCCCTTCATTCCTCTTCTCTCCCTTCATTCCTCTCTTCCTCCCTCTTTCTTCCTTCTTTCCATACCTTCCTCTCTTCCTTCTTTCCTTCCTCCCTATTTTCCATCTTTCCTCCCTTTATTCCTCTCTTTCTCCCTCCCTTATTTCCTCCTTTCTTCCTTCCTTCATCCTCCATCAACAGAGCACATTTCTTTTAAACCAATGCCTTTATCTGGCTTATAACTTAAAAGTTTTATATTTTAATAAGCTGTTTACAAGTTTAATAATTAATCTGGGATTTTGGAAGAAAATTATGATAAATTTCCCCATGTGTTACATGGATAAGTAATGAATTTCCACATTTCTTTTATTCCACAGGAAGTTTCAAATTGAAAGTGAAGGGGATGTTTTACCTTTTCTGAACTCAAATGAAGTATTTTATTGGAGAATTCATAGAAAATGTAGTTGCATGTGAAGTGTTGTCATCTGCTTTTCAGAGGAAGAGGAAAATTGTGTCTGAGATTAAAATGAGTAGCTATTGAGTAAGTATCATATTAAACGAACAAGAAGCATTACCAATTTCAAGAGAGAGTTTACATTTACCATACTATAGCTACGTATGGACTTGGTTGGTTCTTTCTAATCAAGTATGGATTTTTGCTCAATAATTTTGTATTGATTCTATCATAATCATAAACCCTTCATTGTGGAGTCTTTGTCCATCAACAGTTCAGAGCAGAATATATATTAAGGTGTGCCCATGATGATGTAGGTACTCAAAAAATTATTGAGTATGGAGGAAATACTTTCTACAAAACAAAAAATAATTTTAAATTAACTCAGGAACATATTTGTGGAGAAGGGTGGAGGAATAATGAATTTTAGGAGCAATTTGCCTTCTTTTCTAAAGTTATAACTCATTCTATGTAGTGTTGCAGGATATGAAGCTGTAACTCATCAAACATATTTATGCACAAAGGGAAAAATATCATACAATGCTTAAAAATTCTTCAAAAGTACTTTTTAAATTATTTAAAGCATGTACGTTTGTAAGTAAGCAAATTGCTATATATTTGTTTTAATATATCATTGAACTTTGTGTTTTAATCAGTAATCCACTAGTGAATAACTTATAAAATGCATGGTGCTAGCTCACTGGTTCACTTTAACTGTCGGTTGCAATTTTTCTCCTTAGCTTGGTCCCGACAGATTTCCATTCTCGCTTAATATCCCCCTGAGGGCTTCTTCCTCTCTGTCACCGGTACACATTCATGTTGATTTATGACTCCCACTCAGTTCTGTCTCAATTGCAACTCTCAGTTGTATCGCAGTACTTCCAATTATTTTGTTTCATTCTTAGGACATTTTGGGCCTGTCCGTTCTCAATAACAGACTCTTCTGGCTGTGGGCTATATACATGTGTAGTGCTAAGGTAATTTCTTCTTGCCCTCAATGCAGAACTCAAACTTATCTACTCTGAACAGTAGGATAATTGCTTTCTGCGTTTACAGGAACAACCTTGTATCACTGGATACCTGACCATTTGGGTTAACTGCAAAATGCATATTTTGTGCGAATCAGTACAGGAGGGTCAGTGTTCCACTTTAGCTGCAGGCCTTAAGCTGGCAGGAGTACTCTTGAAAATCTACATTATCTGCTTAGCATTGAAGGTTTTCCCTGTTACTACCTTAAAAAGTTATAATGTTAATGCCTGCCAACGTTATATGAGAAAGATGTTATTTGCAAGCATTGTACAAGTATGATCTTCCTATTGAAACACCCTATGGATAGATTAACATTGCTTAGGGCATACTCAGCTAATTGAATCCAATCATATTAGAGAGCTGAACTTATTATCAGTAGACAAACCCTTCACTGATCTCTTTATATAGATTCTATTGATGATTCACCAGCTCACACACAGCTCAATAACACGTTCCAACCAATTCCCATTGTATTGATTTTCAGGACTAGAACATCACAGAACTGAGATTCTTCTTCACTATTTCTGTACCTTAGTGTCTTCTATCTTTTATGCAGAGCCATTGTAACTATCTGTTTGGAAACTGGCTATGTAAACTGTCTATTCCGTGCCTTTGGAATGTCAAACAATTATCATTATACCCCTGGAAATTTAATCATTTTGGAATAAGAAACACTAAAATTTATCTTAAAAGATAAACCCCAATGGATATTAAAAATAAGGGGCTGGGTTTTGTGGAGCTTGATGGAACAGGCAAAATGGCTGGTGGGCACAGAGTATTGAGTGGGAGGCCACATGTCAGACTCTCAGTGGTGGGAAAACTAAACAATTAAGTCAATGGCAGGAAGATAATAAAATGGGAAATATTAGTGGCGGGAAGTTATTGAGATGTTTAATTGCTCACTTGCATCTAATTTAAATGCAATTCAACACGATTTAATCATGCCTCCCTGATTTAGTGAAACTCAACACGTGTCTTTCATACCTTCAGTAACCCGTCCAGTGATAAGGTGGCAGCTTAATTACAACTTCCTTGATTCACTGTGAGAGTCCTTTGGACTTCCAGGAGACTGAGTCACAGGGCACAGCATTGATCTTGGAGATGTTTTCTCTGTGTAAAAACTTGCAGAGCTGATACTATGAGGGGCGGAGCCTCAGATGGGAAATTCAAACATACATATGAACATATGAACAAGGAGCAGGAGTAGGCCATTCAGGTCCTTGAGCCTGCTCTGCAATTTAAGAAGATCATGGCTAATATGATAATAACATGAAATCAGCATCCTACCTAACACTGGTAACCTATCACCCCCTTGCTTACCAAGAATATATCCACCTCTGCCTTATGAACATTCAAAGACTCTGCTTTCACCACCTTTTCAGGAAGAGAGTTCCAAAGACTCACAACTCCCT
This sequence comes from Carcharodon carcharias, assembly GCF_017639515.1. Lineage (NCBI taxonomy): Eukaryota > Metazoa > Chordata > Chondrichthyes > Lamniformes > Lamnidae > Carcharodon > Carcharodon carcharias. The sequence continues at coordinate 126,375,499 of NC_054472.1, read as the reverse complement.
GAGTGAAAAATTTTTTGCCTCATCCCTGTTTTAAATAGGCGACCGCTTATTTTTATTCCGTGATCCCCTAGTTCCAGATTCTCCCACACTAGGAAACACCCTCTCCACATCCACCCTGTCAACACCCCTCAGGATCTTATATGTTTCAATCAAGTCATCTCTTACACTTCTAAACTCCAGAAGATACAAGCCTACTCTGCCAACCTTTCCTCATAAGACAACCCACCCATTCCAGGTAATAGTCTGGTAAACCTTCTTTAAACAGCTTCCAATGCATTTACATCCTTCCTTAAATAAGGTGACCATACTGTACACAGTACTTGAAATGTAGTCTCTCCAATGCCCGGTACAACTGAAGCATAACCTCCCTACTTTTGTATTCAATTCCCCTCACAATAAATGATAACATTCTATTAGCTTTCCTGATTACTTGCTGTAATTGCATACTAGCTTTTGTGATTAATGCACTAGGACACTCAGATCTGCCTGCACCTCAGAGATCTGCAACCTCTCACCATTTAGATAATATGCTTCTCTTTTATTCTTCCTGCCAAAATGGACAATTTCACATTTTCCTACATTAAGCTCCATCTGGCCAGATCTTTGTCCACTCACTTAATCTATCTGTTGGTAGCCTCCTTATGTCCTCTTCACACCTTACTTTCCTACCGATCTTAGTGTCATCAGTAAATTTGGCAATCATCCCTTCAATCCCTTCAACAAGTCATTTATATAAATTGTAAACAGTTGAGGTCCCAGCACTGATCCTTATGGCACACGATACTCGTTACATCTTGCCAACCTGAGAAAGACCCATTTATGCCTACTCTCTGCTTCATGTTGGCCAGCCAATCTTCTATTCATGCCAATATGTTACCTCCTATACCATGAGCTTTTATTTTCTGCAATAACCTTTGACATGGCACTTTATCAAATGTCTTCTGAAAATCTAAGTACAGTGCATCCACCAGTATCTCCTTTATCCACGGCACATGATACTTCTTTAAAGAACGCCAATAAGTTGGCTAAACATGATTTTACTTTCACAGAACCATGCTGACTCTGCCTGATGACCTTAAGCTTATCCAAGTGCCCTGCTATAACTTCTTTAATAATAGCTTCTAACATTTTCCCAGTGACAGATATAAAGCTAACTGGCCTATAGTTTCCTGCTTTCTGTCTCCCTTCCTTTTTGAATAATGAAGTCGCATTTGCTATCTTCCAATCTAATGAGACCTTCCCAGAATCTAGGGAGTTTTGAAAAATTAAAACCAATGTATCAACTATCTCACTAGACACTTCTTTTAAGACCCTAGGATGAAGTCCATCAGGACCCGGGCTCTTGTCCATCTGCAGCTCCAACAATTTACTCAGTACCACTTCTCTGGTGACTGTAGTTTTCCTGACTTCCTTCTCCACTTCCATTTCCTGGTTTGTAGCTGCTTCTGGGATGTTACTTATATCCTCTGTAGTGAAAACTGATACAAATACCTATTCAATTCATCTGCCAGCTCCTTGTTTTCCAACATCAATTCTCCAGACTCGCTCTCTATAGGACCACTGCTCACTTTATTAACTCTTTTCTTTTTTAAATATGCATAAACATTCTTACTATCTGTTTTTATATTTCTGGCTAGCTTTTCCTCACTCTCTAATTTTCCCTCCTTATTAGATTTTAGTCATCCTTCGCTGTTCCTTATACTGAGTCGAATCCTCTGGCCTTCCACCTATCTTTGCACAATTATATGCTTTTCTTTAAGTTTGATACTATCTTTAACATTTCTAGTTAACCACAGATGGTGTGCCTGTTCCTTGGACTTTTTCTTACTCATTAGGATGCATCTATTCTGTGCTTTCTGAAATATCCCCTTAAATATTTGCCACTGCATCCCTATTGATCTATCCCTTAACTTAATTTGCCAATTCACTTTCACTGGCTCAGCTTTCATTCCTTCATAATTGCCCTTATTTAAGTTTAAAAACTTACAGTGGGATTTTCTGCACCTGCCCGCTGCCGCGATCTTCCGGTTCTGCCGGAAGTCAATGGACTCCTGGCTGGGGTGCCACCTCACCCGCAGCGGGTCCCACCCACGATGGGGCCGGAAAATCCCGGCCTTAGTCTCAGACACACTCCTCTCTCTCTCAAACTGAATATAAAATTCGATCATACTATGGTCATTGCTACCTAGGGGCACCTTCAGGATCTTATATGTTTCACCTCTTACTCTTCTAAACTCCAGTTTATACAAGCCTAGTCTATCAAACCTTTCCTCATAAGCCAATCCACCCATTCCAGGTATTAGTCTGGTAAATCTTCTCTGAAGTGCTTCCAATGCATTTACATCCTTCCTTAAATTTAAAGGGGCAGCACACAACTGAGTTGCAGAGGGACCATCCCTTAAAGTGTTATCACAGGCCAGATTCCCTAAGGGAAGGACAATAATAACAAAACAGAATAACAGTTAAATGGAGAGACACTACAGAATGTTGTAGAACAGAGGGATCTGGATGTCTTTTTACATGAATCTCCAAGAGTTAACATGCAGGTACACCAAGTAATCAGCAAAGTAAATGGAACATAATCCTTTCTTGCAAGGGGGAGGAATATAAAAGTAGGGAAGTTTTGCTACAACTGTATAGGGCATTGGTGAGACTGCAGCTGGAGTACTGTGTACAGTTTTGATCCCCTTAGTTAAGGAGGGCTAAACTTGCATTGGAAGTAGTTAAGAGAAAATTTACTTAGCTGATTCTTGGGGTATGAGGGTTGTCTTATGAGGAAAGATTGACCAGGTTGGGCCGATACTCATTAAAGTTTAGAAGAATGAAAGGTGATCTTATTGAAATATCTATGATTCAGATGGAACTTGATAGGATAGATGCTAGGAGGATGTTTCCTCTCGTGAGAGAATCTAGATATAGGGGGCTTTGGTAAAGTGGAGTGCTAGCTATCTTTGAGAGAATGTTGTTAGTTAACCATGTGACAGTATTGACCAATCGTTACACAGTGCAGGCTTCTAGGGTAACTGCAAGCCAAGAGCTGGAGGTGATTGAAGAAACACACATGGTGTCTATGTCTGTTCTTAGTTCCAAAAAAACCACCAGTGTTTGTTCAGTTAATTGGTCTCACTGCCTATGTTGTTTCAAGAACCAACTAATGTGTTAATATCAAGGGTGCAGCTAACGTTCTGCGGAAAAAGCAAACCTGGTAACCAAAAACATAAAGGTAAAAGCAAAATACTGTGGATGCTGGAAATCTGGAACAAAAACAAAAATACCTGGAAAAACTCAGCAGGTCTGACAGCATCTGCAGAGAGGGAAACAGTTGACGTTTCGAGTCCGTATTACCCTTCATCAGAACCAAAAACATAACACTGACAATGACAATAAACCAGATCAATTGACAGCAATCAGAAAAGCTGTGGTAACTCAGCTACGTTAGTTCGCCACTACCTTGAAGCTGTTTGAAAGCGCAGTCTCCTTTGTCATTGAGTATGCCACAACTTGGGCATCTTGAATCATTTGACCCCATTTCCAATGACTGGTCTCATTACATCAAAAGCCTAGCATTCCTCTTTAGCGCTAACAACCTCATAGGGGAGGACAAGGAAAGGGCAATTCTTTGGTCCACATGCGGGAGCAAAACATATGGAGCAGAATTTTCTGCCTACCGGGCGGGTAGGTCCGACCCAATCTCTGGCAGGTGGGGAGCCGATCCCCACCAGAGAAGCGGGCCCCACCGCCATTTTAAGTGGACGGGCCAAATCAGGCCTGCCCAGTGTGAAGCCCGGCGGGAAGCGCTATGCGCTTCCTGTGCGGATTGGGGTTTCCCCAAATGTGAGAGTGCGCTCATTCACGCATGCACACGAAAGAGTGCACATCTCCCTGAGGCTAAGTGCCTCAGGGAGATCGCTGAAAGTTGTACAAACATTAAAAATAGAAAAATAAAAAAATCCTTAACATGTTCCCCTCATGTGACAATGTCACACGAGTTGGGACATGTTAATAAATTTCACTAAAACTTTATTAAAGTTTTTTAAACCTTACATGAAACCTCATCCTGCTGGTAGATGAGGTTTCATGTATTATCAGAAGCCCGCCAGGGCTCCTGGCCTGCCTGCTAACCTTAAGGTTGGATGGGCAGGCCCTTTAATTATTTTAATTATCCTATCAATGGCCTCAATTGGCCATTGACAGGTCGGCGGGCACACAGCTGATTTCGCTGCGCCCCCGCCTTCCTGAAGAATTAAATGGGGCGGGATGACATTGGGGGTTCCCCTGAAGTCATCCCGTGTCATTTTGCACGTCAGTGAGCGGGCTCCGCCAACGGCAAAATTCAGCCCATGGGCTGATCCCCAGCCTCACATCACCAAACACCCCCAATATGAAGACTTTCAATGGGTTAATAAACATTGTCAAAAACGACCTGAAGCCAAAGACTTCAGTCACTGCACAGCATTTTAAATTCAATTCGAGGAATAGGCTTCCAGGAGAGACAATCACTGGCTATGTAGCTGCTTTAAAGGAATTAACAGAATATTGTGAGTTCTGAACTTCAATTAATGACATGTTAAGTGACTGATTGATATGTGAAATCGGGGACAATGATATTCAAAAGCAATTGCTATCTGAAGCTAATCAGGACTTCAGTGAGGCATTAGAATTGACAACAGCCATGGAGAGCGCTGTTAGAGATTCAGAGGCAATAAAAGATACACAAAATGGGCATCTTGTAGGACGGGTAACAAAATATGCAAATATGTCGGACTCCACAGAAAGGCGGGAAATGCCTACTATGTGCAGACCATTAAAGAACAAGAGTACCGCCACAGTGAAAACCCCTGACATTAATGCAGCCAGCTTGCAGAAATATCAAATGCATTTTCTGCCGCCGCAATGGTCACATAATCCAACACTGTAAAGATAGGCTGAGACAGCATTTTATAAACAAAGGTAGAAATCGCAACATCTGTCTTGCAGACATTTATTCATTATAAGCAGAACTGAGCCAATCCAGGTAGTCATTAGAGTCAATGAACAACCACTCAAGATGGAGGTCAATACTGAAGCATCAATGTCTGCAATAGGAGAACATACGTTCAGACACTTGAATAAAGGAGTCCATCCTTTGGAAGTTTGCAAGTTTGGAAGAATCGGACACTACATTAAAAACATATACAAGCAAAGAAATATGAGTGAAAGAGATATGTCCAGTCCTGGTGCAGTGTGGGGATTAGTCTGCAAATTTACCCCTTATAGTTGTAGTTGGGTGGGCCCCAGTTTAATTGGTTGCAACTGGCTCAAAAAGATTAAATTTCAATGGGCTGAGACGTTTCAAATTAGAACCAAATACTTACAGGAATTGTTACATAAGCACGCTTCCATTTTCACTGACGAGCTAGGAAGGATTCGTGGGCTACAAGGCAAAATCCAAGTAGACCCTAACTCAACCCCAAGATTTATCAGAGCCAGATCAGTCCCTTATGCTATAGGGGATAAGGTTGAGACCAAGATAAACAGGCTGGAAAAGTTGGGTATCTTACAACCGATGCAATTTTCTGAGTGGGCGGCACCCATAATACCTGTACTGAAGCCAGGCCAAAGCATTGGCTTATGCGGTGACTATAAGTTAACTCTAAACAGAGTTTAGACAGATAGACATACGATACTGAAGATTGACGAATTATATTCAAAATTGGCAGGGGCCATCACATATTCAAAACTCGACATGAGCCAAGCCTACCAGCAGGTGGAGTTGGAAGAAGGCTCTAGGGAATTTGTGACCATCAATACACATTGAGGATTTTATCAATATACTCAACTACCCTTTGGGGCCTCATCGGCATGTGCTATTTTCTAGTGTACCAGGGAAAGTCTGCTTCAGGGACTGCCCCATATCATTGTTTATCTGGATGATGTCTTAGTCACTGGACAAACTGACGAAGAACACTTAGCTAATTTGGAGGAGGTGCTGAAATGCTTCTCACAAGCGGGGGTATGCTTGAAGCAAGAAAAATGTGTCTTCCAAGCCAAAGAGGTAGTTTACTTGGGCCATAAGGTCAACGTGCAGGGCCTGCATCTGACACTTTCAAGTAATGGGGGAGGGATTTGGGGTGTTAAGTTTCTTTAAGAGAATCTAGTTAGTTTACCATGTGACTGTTTTGACCAATCACTACACAGCATAGGTTTCTTGGGTAATTGTAAGTCTAGAACTGGAGATGATTGAAGAAGCACACGTGGTGTTAGTTCACTGCTCTTGGTTCCAATAAACCACCAGTGTTTGCTCAGTTAACAGGTCTCTCTGCCTATATTGTTTCAAGCATCAACTAATGTGTTAATATCAAGAGCCCAGCTCACGTTTGCTGGACAAAGCAAACCTGATAAGCAACAAAGTAAAAGGGGCACAGTTAAAACATAAGGTATGACCCTTTTAAGACATGGACAAGGAGGAATTTCTTCTCTCAGAAGGTGACTAATGGAATTCTCTTGCACAGAGAGCTGTGGAGGCTGAGTCATTGATATTCGAGGCTGAGTTAGGCAGGTTTTTGATCTAAAAGGAAGTTAAGGAGATGAGGCACAGGCAGGAAAGTACATTTGAGACCAGAATCAGATCAGCCATGATCTTACTGAATGGTGGGACAAGCTTGATGTGCTGAATGACCTAGTCCTGCTCCTCTTTCATATGATCTTATGACACTCTGGAGGTTGCCTGCAAGGAAAGGGAAAGGTAGTGGCAGCGTAGAAATCACCACACTGGCCTTCTTCAAGGTCAAGCACTAGAGGGAGTGTTCGGGCAGGACTGTGATATCTCAGGCCTCAGCTGAATCTGTTGATGCCACTCAGTGATCTTGTGTGATAGTGCAGGAATCTTCTCCCTGGACTTTGGAATGCCTTTTGTGTTGGAGCAGTAGAAATTCAGATGCAGGAGATTTAAACTGCAGAACTTTCTTAAAAGGCCTGCAAGACCATTTTCAACTCTAACACAGGGCTACTTTAAATATGGTGCCATCCTGCAGAGCCGGTTTGCCTCGATGTGGCAGCCACCCTCACCACGTGATTCAACGGCAAGCCCGCGTCACCCGCATTCATGAGCTTATCGCCATATAATCAGGTTCAACCACCATCGACCTCCATCGGATCCCCGGTGACTTCCCAAGCACGTTTTGTTTTATCTGTTTGATTTTTTAAGGAATGCCAATGGCATCGTTTTCCCTTAAGATATTTTAAGGCGCTTTTGAATTCAGAAACTGCAGCTTCCGGCAAACTTACCATCAGCAGCAACTGGAAATATAGACTGGCTGACATGGCTTTTTCCAGTGTTGGCAGAAACTTGTGTTTTTGTCCACAAAGGGGTAACAGGGGAATCTCCCGGCAAAGCACAACAATGTAAAATGACATTATGGAGTGGAGGCTTCAGAAGACATGTGAAGTGATGAATTAGCAATGCAGTCTAAAGAATGAAATCTCTGAAGGAAGCATTTGATGTGTTTTGCTCTCAGAAAAGGCAAACAAAGCAATTCTAGTAAATATTTTGCTAAATAGTTCTAACAATGATGAGTTTATTTTAATTATAGTTCTTTGTAGAGAGATATTCTTATAGAAGTTCAACACCTGTGCAAGAATTTTAATCTAACCCGCCTGAAGAATTTGCTTGGCAGCTCATGTTATATCCTGCCAGGTTTTGCCCTCCCATTGACTTGAATGGAGAATAAAATGAAGTGGGATGTAAAATGGGCAACTAATCTGATCTACCTGGAAAAACTCAGCAGGTCTGGCAGCATTGGCGGAGAAGAAAAGAGTTGACGTTTCGAGTCCTCATGACCCTTCAACAGAACTGATCTTTCTTTACAAGGAGAGGGAAATATAAGCTGGTTTAAGGGGTGGGGGGGGGAGAAGTGAAGGTGTGGGGGGGTGTTAGGATAGGACCATATCATCAAAAGATGTCACAGACAAAAGAACAAAAGAACACAGAGGTGTTGAAGTTGGTGATATTATCTAAACGAATGTGCTAATTAAGAATGGATGATAGGGAACTCAAGGTATAGCTCTAGTGGGGGTGGGGGAGCATAAAAGATTTAAAAATAATGGAAATAGGTGGGAAAAGAAAAATCTATATAAGTTATTGGACAAAAAAACAAAAGGATCCATTACAAGCCTACCAACTCCCACAGCTACCTCGACTACAGCTCCTCACACCCCAGTTCCTGTAAGGACTCCATCCCATTCTCTCAGTTCCTTCGCCTCGGTCGCATCTGTTCTGATGATGCTACCTTCAATTCCTACCTCTCCCTGGACCATGACCCCACCACTGAACATCAAGCCATTGTTTCCAGGACTGTCACTGACCTCATCTCCTCTGGGGATCTTCCTCCCACAGCTTCCAACCTGATAGCCCAACCTTGGACGGCCCGCTTCTACCTCGCACCCAAAATCCACAAACAGAACTGTCCTGGTAGACCGATCATGTCAGCTTGCTCCTGCCCCACAGAACTCATTTCTCATTATCTTGACTCCCTTCTCTCTCTCCTTGTCCTTTCCCTTCCCACCTACATCCATGATTCCTCTGACACCTTACGTCACATCAACAATTTCCAGTTCCCTGGCCCCAACCGCTTCCTCTTCACCATGGACGTCCAATCCCTCTACACCTCCATCCCCCACCAGGATGGTCTAAGGGCCCTTAGCTTCTTCCTCGAACAGAGGCCTGAACAATCCCCATCCACCACTACTCTCCTCCGTCTGGCTGAACTTGTTCTCACACTGAACAATTTCTCCTTTAACTCCTCTCACTTCCTCCAAATAAAAGGTGTGGCTATGGGTACCTGCATGGGCCCCAGCTATGCCTGTCTCTTTATGGGGTATGTGGAACATTCCTTGTTCCAGTCCTACTCCGGCCCCCTTCCACAACTCTTTCTCCGGTACATCGATGATTACTTCGGTGCTGCTTCATGCTCTCGTCGGGACTTGGAAACATTTATTAATTTTGCTTCCAATCTCCACCCCTCCATCATTTTCACGTGGTCCATCTCTGACACTTCCCTTCCCTTCCTTGACCTCTCTGTCTCAATCTCTGGTGATAGACTGTCCACCAATATCCATTACAAGCCTACCGACTCCCACAGCTACCTCGACTACAGCTCGTCACACCCCGCTTCCTGTAAGGACTCCACCTCATTCTCTCAGTACCTTCGCCTCTGTCACATCTGTTCCGATGATGCTACCTTCACCCCCACCCCCACTAGAGCTATACCTTGAGTGCCCTACCATCCATTCTTAATTAGCACATTCGTTTAGATAATATCACCAACTTCAACACCTCTGTGTTCTTTTGTTCTTTTGTCTGTGACATCTTTTGATCATTAGCTCCTATCCTAAAACACCCCCCCTCCACATCTCTCTCCACCCACCCACCACCCCGCCCCCCCACTTAAACCAGCTTATATTTCCCTCTCTTTGTAAAGAAAGATCAGTTCTTTTGAAGGGTCATGAGGACTCGAAACGTCAACTCTTTTCTTCTCCGCCGACGCTGTCAGACCTGCTGAATTTTTCCAGGTTGTTCTGTTTTTGTTTTGGATTTCCAGCATCTGCAGTTTTTTGTTTTTAACTAATCTGATCTGGTCAGTTTCCTATCAAGTGGGCTGAGTTAAAATGACCCCTTTGCCTTAAAGTGATAGACATGGCTAAAAAAGTTGTTTGCACTCATTTTTGGGTGCTTCCTTATTTGAATGATTTCAGCATGTAGCCCAGCTTGACCCCTGCTGCTGGCTGACTGGACTTTATAAAAATTCATTCATGGGATGTGGGTGTCACTGGCTAAGCCAGCATTTATTGCCTGTCCCTAATTGCCCTTGAGAAGGTGGTGGTGAGCTACCTTCTTGAAGCACTGCAATCCATGTGGTGTATGTACACCCACAGTGCTGTTAGGAAGGGAGTTCCAGGATTTTGACCCGGTGACAGTGAAGGAACGGCGATATATTTCCAAGTCAAGATGCTGAGAGGCTAGGAGGATAGCAAGTGGCGGTGTTCCCATGTGTCTGCTGCCCTTGTCCTAGATGGTAGTGATCATGGGTTTGGAAGGTGCTGTCTAAGGAGCCTGGTAAGTTCTTGTATTGCATCTTGCAGATGGTGCACACTGCTGCCACTGTGTGCCGGTGGTGGAGGGGGTGGATGTTTGTGGACGTGGTGCCAATCAAGCAGACTGCTTTGCCCTGGATGATGTCAAGCTTCTTGAGTGTTGTTGGAGTTGCAATCATCCAGGCAAGTGGGGAGTATTCCATCACACACCTGACTTGTGTCTTGTAGATGGTGGACAGGCTTTGGGGAGTCAGGAGGTGAGTTACTCATCACAGGATTCGTAGCCTCTGACCTACTTTTGTAGCCACAGTATTTATTTGGCCAGTCCAGTTCATTTTCTTGTCAAAAGTAACCCCCAGGATGTTGATAGTGGGGAATTCAGTGATGGTAATGCCATTGAATGTCAAGGGGTGATGGTTAGATGTTTTCTTGTTGGAGGTGGTCATTGCCTGGAACTTGTGTGGAAAGAATGTTACTTGTCACTTGTCAGCTAGATATTGTCCAGGTCTTGCTGCATTTGGACATGGACTTTTTCAGTATCTGAGGAGTTGCGAATAGTGCTCAACATTGTACAGTTATCAGCGAACATCCCCACTTCTGACCTTATGATGGAAGGAAGGTATTTGATGAAGCAGCTGAAGGTTGGGTCGAGGACACTACCCTGAGGAACTCCTGCAGTAATGTCCTGGTATTGAGAGGATTGACCTCCAACAACCATAACCATCTTCCTTTGTGCTAGGTATGACTCTAACCAGCAGAGAGGTTTCCCCCTGATTCCCATTAACTCCCAATTTCTTAAGACTCCTTGATGCCACATATGGTCAAATGCTGCCTTGATGAAAAGGGCAGTCACCTTCACCTCTGTAGTTCAGCTCTTTTGTCCATGTTTGAACCAAGGCTATAATCAGGTCAGGAGCTGAGTGGCTCTGGCGGAATCCAAACTGCGCGTCAGTGAGCAGGTTATTACTAAACAAGTGCTGCTTAATAGCACTGTTGATGACACCTTCCATCGCTTTGCTGATGATCGAGAGTAGACTGATTAGCCGAATTGGATCTGTCCTGCTTTTTGCGCACAGGACGTACCTGCTCAATTTTTTACATAGCCGGGTAGATGCCAGCGTTATAGATGTACTGAAACAGCTTGGCTTGGGGCGCAGAAAGCTCTGGAGGACAAGCCTTCAGTACTATTCCCATAATATTGTCAGGGCCGAAAGCCATGGCACTATCCAGTGCTTTCAGCCATTTCTTGATATCACCTGGAGTGAATTGAATTGACTGCAGGTTGACATCTATGATGCTGGGGACCTCCGTAGGAGGCTGAGATAGATGTTGAACATGAGGATTAACAGTGTGAAGGTTAGCATACGTTCCAGCCAGCCTCCGGCTCTTCAAGGCATTATGCCCCTCTGAAAGGATAGATGCGCTAACTGAAAGGAGACTACTTCTGCTTATCAGTGCTGGAGGCATTAGGCATGGAGGTTGAAGGGAGGAGAGACACCATGGGCAGACTTTAATAAAGAGAGTGAGGCTCCTGATGGCACGAACAGAAGTGGGCACCACTTCCACTCACATGTCAGGAGCTGTCACAAATGCAATTACAATGCAAATCATAAGTGTATGCAGTGGCTATATATACACATGCAATTATGTGGCATGGCAGGCAGTAATTGGCCGCGCCTGCTGTCAGCTGACTCAATTGTATCTTGGGGCTATATGATACACACCTTTTTCTTTTATTTATTCATTCTCAGGATATGGGCATTGCTGGCTAGGCCAGCATTTATTGCCCATCCCTAATTACCCTTGAGAAGGTGGTGGTGAGCCATCTTCTTGAATTGCTGCTGTCCATGTGGTGCAAGTACACCCACAGTGCTGTTAGGGAGGGAGTTCCAGGATTTTGACCCAGCGACAGTGAAGGAATGGTGATATATTTCCAAGTCATATATATTCCCAGCATGCGGAACAGAACTTGTGGGTGGTGGTATTCCCATGAATCTCCTGCCCTTGCCCTTCTAGGTGTTACAAGTCGTGGGTTTGGAAAGTGCTGTTGAAGGAGGTTGCTGCAGTGCATCTTGTAGATGGTACACACTGCTGCCACTGTGCGTTGGTGGTGGATTGAGTGAATGTTGAATGTGGTGGATGAGTGCCAATCAAGCAGGCTGTTTTGTCCTAGATAATGTTGATCATCTTGAGTATTGTTGCAGTAGCACTCATCCAGGCAAATGGAGAGTATTCCATCACACTCCTGACTTGTGATTTGCAGATAGTGGACAGGCTTTGGGGAGTTAAGAGGTGAGTTACTTGATGCAGAATTCCTAGCCTCTGACCTGCTCTTGTAGCCAAAATATTTATGTAGCTGGTCCAGTTCAGTTTCTGGTCAATGGTAACTCCAAGGGTGTTTATTATGGGGGATTCAGTGATGGTAATGATATTGATTTGTAGTTAGATGGGAGATGGTTATATTCTTTCTTGCTGGAAATGGTCATTGCCTGGCACTTGTGTGGCTCGAACGTTACTTGTCATTTGTCAGCCCAAGCCTGGACATTGTCCAGGTCTTGCTGCATATGGGCATGGATTGCTTCAATATCTGAGGAGTCACAAATGGTGCTGAACATTGTGCAATCATCAGCGAACATCTCCAATTCTGACTGAAGGTCACAGATGAAGGAGCAGAAATGGTTGGGCCTAGGACACTATCCTGAGGAACTCAGGATTGTGCAAGCATCCAGGCCCAGCAGGCAGGGAGAAGCAGGAGGAAGCTGGGAGTGACAGATTTAACCTGTAAGGCCACTGAAGCATTCTTTCTAAACCTCCATTCTTCATCCCCCTTTGCAGATTTTTATCATTAAGGCCCCTCAATATCCCCTCTCCTCTCGGACAATCATCCTCTAGCACCCCCATTACTCCCACTTCTGTTATAGAACCATCATTTTCTGGGACCCCGATCACCTGCCCCTCTCTTACAGAACAGTCATCCTCTGGGTCTTCCATCACTCCCCCCTCTCTTATAAAAGAGTCATCTTCTAGGAACCCCATCACTCCCCTGCCCTACAGAACAATTATCTTCTGGTACCCCCATAATTTCCACCCCCCCCCCCCACCACCGGCACCATGTTGGATTCAAGACAACGTGTGCTATCATGGTTCAGCAATGCCTACCTGCAGTTTCCTCTCTAGGCCACCCGGGAATGATGGGAAATTGTCTTCCTGTGCGATGGTAATAGAAGACCCTCCTGCTTGACCAAGGTGGCCTATACAGAGATCGCAAAGGAAGTGAACAGCCATGGGATCCAGCAGCGAATGTGTCTCCACTTGTGCAAATTGGTCAATGACCTCCTCCAATCCGCCAGGGTAAGTGACACTTTGACATTGCATCAAAGGGCCTCAAGCAATTCTTTTGTCAGTCTGTGGGAACAATTCCAGATATAAGCCCTCAATTTGTTATGACCAGATTAGAAGGGGGAACTGGCTCCCCTCAATTTAACCTCCTTAGTTGGTCACAACAAAGATTTAAATTTCTTTTCTATGAGGATATGCTTTTTCCGAATCAGAATGCCTTTAACTATTTAAGCTGTGAGCAATAAGCAGCCAATCAAACAAGGTTTACTTGAGTCAAAGAAAGAGCAAATTTATTAACAACCAGATCCAAGAAAAATAATAAAAACATGATGCAATGAAAATTTGCAATGGAAAATGCATGGTCATCCTTAATACCTCACAGCACTTGAAGCCAGACTATGACTATTGTACATAATCACGCAATTGAGTACCAGTTAGAATGTGGGACCTGTGTTTGGCATGGGGATGCATGAGGACATGGGAGTTGGATATCTCTTGACAGCTGGCAATTGGATACAGAGACCTTCTAAAATGGGGAGAGATGTAAGTGAGGCTCAGAATGTAGTTGGTCTTTGACTGAAGAGGAAAATCATATGGCATCAACCATCTTACTGTGGTGAGGACAGATGTTACATTCAAGCAATAGTCAGGAATTCTGTAACAACTATAGTTAATTCTCCTTTCATGCACAGTCACTAATTCATATAGGACCAACCAGAAGAGAATGTAGCCTTTTATTTGGACTCTAACTCTCCTTATTTCTGATACGCGCGTGTGTGTGTGTGTGTGTGTGCATGCCCCAATGACTGCATGAGAGTCAAAAGCTTGACGTCATGTTTTTATTACTTTTCTTGGATCTGGTTGTTAATAAATTTGCTCTTTCTTTGACTCAAGTAAACCTTGTTTGATTGGCTGCTTATTGCTCACAGCTTAAATAGTTAAAGGCATTCTGATTCGGAAAAAGCATATCCTCATAAAAAAGAAATTTAAATCTTTGTTGTGACCAACTAAGGAGGTTGAATTGAGGGGAGCCAGTTCCCCCTTCTAATCTGGTCATAACAAATTCAGGGCTTATATCTGGAATTGTTCCCACGGACTGACAAAAGAATTGGAGTGGGGAATGCAAATTGTTTCTTAAAAAGTAAGTTAAAAACTGCAAAAAATTTTCTTAGAATTGTAACACTAAACTGCTAAAATGTCCACAATCTATGTCAATGCTTTCATAAAACATAACTGGTGAGAAGTTAAGGGCACTGTCCTTGAAAGAATTAACATCTGTAGCTCTGTACTTAGAGGTGGAGTTCCACCCGAAAGCTAGAAGAAACAGAAATTTTAAAGTGGATGGCTAAACAAATAGAGGTAGAAATCAAGAACACTAATACAGATAAATTAGCGGCACAAAAATTAAGATTGGAGAAGCAGAAATTGGAACAGGTATTTGAGGAAAGAGAAAAAGACAGAGGCAAGAATGGAAGGAGGGAGAGAATTCCAGGAAAGAGGAAAGGAAAGGGAGTTTAAATTAAAACAGCTCGAGCTAAGAAGGGAGGATCCCACTGTGCCCATTGAAGACACCCCTGATGAGAGGACCACCCTTTGCTCAGGCTTAAGGGCTGAGGCATTCCAGTTTGTCCATTTAATCCCTAAGTTTGATGAAGAAGAGGCACATGTCTTCTTTATCTTTTTTTGAAAGGTTCGCACAGCTGTTAAAGTGACAGCCCAACACAGGTCCCTGCTGTTGCAGAGTAAGCTGACAGGAAAAGCTCATGAGAATTATTCCCTTTTACCTGAGGAAAATGCAACAAGTTACGAGGGAAAGGGCTGCATAAAGGGCTATTTTAAGTGTGTATCAGTTTGTGCCAGAAACATACCCTCAGGAAACAGCTTTACCAGACATGCCTGGAATTTGAACAGCTTAAGCAG
Organism: Carcharodon carcharias; assembly: GCF_017639515.1. Taxonomy (NCBI): domain Eukaryota; kingdom Metazoa; phylum Chordata; class Chondrichthyes; order Lamniformes; family Lamnidae; genus Carcharodon; species Carcharodon carcharias. The sequence goes on along the minus strand of NC_054472.1, from coordinate 126,360,169 downwards.
TTCACTTTTGACCAGTGCATTTGGGTGCTTAACATTAAGGACATCTACAAAATAATTCTCTTCAAGGATCTCAAAACATCTATAACCTTCCTGATAAGAACTCACATAGAGGAACAGAGAGTAACAGGGGCCAGGCAGGCAGCAACCCTGACTGATGATTATCAGCTGGTCCATAAACCCTCATTCCAAAAGAAACCTTTACCTAGTCACCCCCAACCAACTGAGAAGGATAGAAGATGGGGAAGTGATAGGAAACTGAGCACCCATGGGAAAGAAGGGACAACTGCAAACATAGGGTGCCCTCCTCAGCTGAGAAGAGGAGTGAGGCCAAGAAGCCTGAGTGTTTTAACTGCTGCAAGGCAGGACACACCCGTATTGATTGCAGAAGGTTCTGGGAAAAACCTATAGGATTTGTTGGGGAACACAAACCCCACACAGAAAGTGGGAGTCATACAGACAGCATAGCAGACCAGGCTCCGACTGCAGCAACAAATCCCTGTACTGTGAGTGTTATGAGTTTAAAAAATCCCTGAAAGTTACAAGGATTTAGTATCAGAAGTAAGAGTAGTCACATAGTCACAGAGTGAAGCAAGTAAGGCTATAGTGATACTGACGGATACATGGGCCAGCCAAACTTTACTGTTGGGAAAAGGCATGACTTTTCCACCAGAGAGTGCAGTAAGTGCCAAGGTGTTAGTAAAGTGTGCAAACTTGTGTCAAGATTGGTAACCATGTGAGACGTCCCCCATTTGCCTATGGATGGGGTTGACCTGCTCCTCGGCAATGACCTGGTGGATCAAGAGTGAGAGCATCCCCAGTAGTCTCAGAGAAGCTGACTGAGGTCAGGGAGACAGAACAGCTGCAGGAGAAAGTGCCGGGCATTTTCCCTGACTGTGTGCTAAGCTGGTCTAAGGCTAGAAAATGTCCGCCAAAGGAGACTGAAGTGGCACTGCAGACAGAAGACCCTACTGAGACCTTTTTCAGGAGTCGAGAGGACCCTAGGAGGTAATAAGCAGGCCTCCCTTGGTTGTGGCTCAGCAAGCCCACCACTGTTAAAGAAGTTAGCTCAGGCTGCCCGAACTGAAACTGAGGCAGAGACAATCACTGAATGCTACTGAATTAAAAATGAGGTACTGGTGAGGAAGTGGAGACCCCCTCACAGACCTGCAAATGAGGAGTGGACAGCAACCCCCCAGGCAGTGGTGCTGCCAATGTACTGTGGGGAAACATTAAGGTTAGCACCAGAAATCCTGATGGCTGGGCATTTTGGTATATGAAAGACCCAAGCCCGCAGCAGCCAGCGTTTTTACTGGCCACACCTTCACAGGGATGTAAAAAGGTTTTGCAGAACCTGCCACACCTGCCAGGCTGTGGGAAAACCCCAACCTGCAATAGGACCTGTACATGTGATTCCCCTGCTGACTTTTGGGGAACCATTCAGCAAAGCGTTAGTGGACTGTGTGCAGCCCCTGCCCCAAACAAAAGGGGGCCACCATTATATCCTTACCATCATGAATGTGGCCACCTGCTTCCCAGAGGCTGTTGCCCTGAGAACTATATCTGTCAAAATAGTGACAGTGGAATTAACACAATTCTTTACCTGGTATGGGCTGCTGACTGAGAGCTAGTCAGATCAGGACTCAGATTTCATGTCCCAAATATTCCAAGAAGTTATGGTAATCTAGGCGTGATGTAACAGAAATCCTCAGCGTATCAGCTGCAGTCGCAGGGGGCGCTAGAACAGTACCACCAGACCCTAAAATCAATGATCAGGGAAGACTGACATGAGTGCCCCCATAACTGGGAAAAAGGATTAAGTTTTCTTCTGTTTGCCACCAGAGACTCACCCAATGCGCCCACCTGTTTTACTCCGTTTGAATTAGTTTACAGGCACCAAGTGTGGGGCTTCTGAAACTAATCAAGGAGAAGCTTTTATAACAAAAGGAGGAAGTCTCTGTGTTAGGCCACGTAACAGTGTTCTGAGAGTGATTCATGAGAGCCTGTGATGTGGCCCAAGAAGACTTAAAAATCTTGCAAACAATAAACAGGCAGACAAACATGTCAGGGTCCAAACCTTTCAGCGCGGAGACTACGTATTAGTGCTCCTACCCATACCACGTGAGCCCCTAAAAGCCTGATTCAGGGGCCCGTACAGAGTAGCAAAGAAGCTTGGGGAGGTAAACAACCTAATTGACACCCAGACTGCAGGAAAAAGCCATGGTTGTGCCATGTCAACATGATAAACCATATCACAACTGAGAAGGGGACAAGCAAGGGATGGTCTGTCCAGTAACACAGACCTGGAGGAGAAGAGAAACAGCTGGAATGAATTAGAGGAAAATGCGGGTAAGGCCCACATTGAACCCCCTACTACCCGGCTAGCCAACACAGAGATACTAGCGAACTTAGACTCCTTATTCACCCACCTAAGCACAGAACAGCGAGCATACTTGACGAGGCTGATCACTGCACTTAAAGGCTTATGCAGAGGCAAGCCAGGCTGCACCACACCAGCCCTACATGCAGAACAACAAGGAGACCTGACAAGGGGTCAGATTTTTAGCTCTGTGGATTAAGTGTGGTGGCAGGTGGGAAAAGTGGCATTTTTCCTGCTGGCTGCAATGGTGAGTTTTTGCGACTGATTGTATGCTTCTCACCTCATTAAATATGCATCAGCAGGAAACACATTGTATCGCAGGCGGCCTGTGATTCGCCCGCCCCATTGTGACCTAAGTGGATCATCACAGTGGGTGACATATTTAAACCGCACCCACACACCCACTTCCCAATGTCTTCAGTGCAGGACTGCTGCAACAGAGAGATGGGAAGGAGGCTGCAGACCCCAGGTTTAGCGACACATCGCTGTGCCACCTTCTTGATGCCATCCAGGATCGCTGGCAGGTGCTCCATCTCTGTGATGGCAGAAGGAAGTCTAAAAACCTCACAACTGTGGCTTGGGAGGAGGTGGCTAGGGTGATGGGCGCCAACTCAGCCCATTAGAGATCAGCCATCCAGTGCAGGAAGAGGATGAATGATCTCATCCGTTCCACCAGGACAAGTTCACCATTTCATCACTCTCAATTCACACTCTCACAAGCCCACCAAGCATTCGTAGGATGAGTCTCCACAGGGATCTCACACACTGCCAGCTCAGGACATCACAACTCACTCTCTCACATACTCCTTGACATCTCCATCTGGGTTCACGCCCTGTACAGCTCGTGTATTTATTGTGCACAGCTCGACTCACCACTCACACCAGCCAGCATCCTTATCATCTGCCTTGACATGCGTCCTGCTCACACTCACTCCATCTGTCTTTATGCAGGACAAGCTCACACACAATAGCAAGGAGAGGTTCCAGACCAGCGTGGGGATGCCTGAGCCAAAGGCCCTCACTCCCTATGAGGAGCATGCTGTTGAGCTAGCTGGCAGGAACTGGGACCATGCCTGCTGCAATGGTGAGGTTGATGGCGCAGACCCAGACCCAGACCGGAGTGAGGACTGTTCACCAGCTGTTCCTTCAGGCAGCGAGACTGTGAGTGCATTATCATGTTTTGGAGTCTGCTACCAAGCATTAGTTTGTCTCTACTCTATTTCATAGGCAGCACAGTCAAACTCTCCAGGGACACTGGGAGCCAGCCCCTCATCTCTAGTCATGAGGACACCTTGGATGAAGATCCAGATGACGCGCTGTGGAAGATCCATCCCAGCTCTCACCTACACCCTCTAGCAGCACAGAGGCACACACCTCGGTGGGACCTAGATCTAGAGCAAGCTTGGTATCACATTCTGGTGAGAACAGCACTGATTCTGGCCCACAGCTGGCTGAGGCAGGCCAATCCAAGGTCACCAGCACTCGGAGGACTGCTGGTGGCCAGGATGCTGCTGAGTCCAAGTCAGTTGACAAGCCTGTGGACTCGGTCCTAACTCAGATGTTGGAGCTGCAACAATAGACAGGGAATATCAGGAAAGGTGGTCAGATGCTTTTTGCAGATTGCAACGTACGATGGGGGAGTCTATCCACATTCAGTCTGAGGCCATTGTGCCGACATGCCAGTGCACCGATGTTAACACTGGTAGGATGGCGGCCACCATGGAGACCTTGGCCCAGGACATTGCACCAGTGTTGCTGCAGGAGTTGCACTCAATCACTGTAGGCATTGGCGGCATCCATCAGTGGCTAAGCGAGAGGGGACCAGGGCACCTCGATCTCACTCCAGGTGTCTCTTCTGAAGGAGTCAGCCAGGGGTCCTCGGGCACCCATAGGGATGAGGACCAGCAGCTGGACATCGTGGGGCCATCTACCTAGGTGACTCTGGGAGTGTCCAGCCAATCCCAATCCTCTCTGTCCCCATCAACCACAGCTCCACAGACTGAGGAGAGTGTACCTGCCCTACAGCAGGACACCCAAAGCAGGCCAGGGCCCTCCAGGTCTCAGCCCTACAGAGGATGTCCAGCATAGTCATCACAGACAACAGGGTGTAACAGTCAGCAGGCTGCCTCTACCTCTGCTGTGAGTGTTGGGGATGCACCAAGATATAACTGTAGGGTTAGGTATATCAAGAAATACTCAGAGCACAACGGTTGGATGGGTGTTCACCAGATGTACATAATTTCCAACAATGTAAATAGAATTGCACCCATTCCACATCTCCCCTTGTGTATGCCTCCTCTGTATACTAAGCTGGTGGTGCTCAATAGGTCTCACACCATGTTCCCTCACCCCACGTATTGCATCATGTGGCTCAGCTCAATGTTGTGTGCAACCAACTCATAATGGTAAGTGGAATATAGTTAACGTTTCGAGTCCTTATGAGTCATACGGGCTCAAAACGTTAACTGTATTGCTCTCCGCAGATGCTGTCAGACCTGCTGAGTTTTTCTAGGTATTTTTGTTTTTGTTTCAGATTTCCAGCATCTGCAGTTTTATGCTTTTATCATAACAGTAAATGTTGGTTCTCAGCTTATTCCCGACACCAGTGAAGTGTTATCCTCAATGTAAAGTTTTCTCATGCAAGGTGTCTCTTAGACACACTTTGCAGGTTCAAGTGATGTTCATTCCTGGTTGTGTATGATGGAGACTCATGTAGGCCCATGACTCATCTGCATTGTGGAAAGGTAAAGGTGTAGTGTTGAAGGAGAGATGTAGATGGAGATGGGTAATCTTCAATCTTCATAACATTGACATCCGGCACTTGCAGTGAGGAATGCAGGGCTGCAGTCAGCCTGACCTTTCACTGAGCATGGAAGACCTCATGAGGAGCATGTTCAGATACCTGCCTGCCACACAGCAACAAGCCTCCTCTTCGACGCAATCATTTTCCCCTGATGGCCAGCCATGGCCCTAGTGATTCTGATGGAGATGGGTGATCTCCATGAACTATCCGTCAGCCATGAGGGTGTTCAGTCTCTCAGCCCATACTCTGAACTCCTGTGCGCTCATGTCTATCTTCATCATTGTTGACTATCCGAGTGGAAATCTGCACAGCTTCCCAATATTAGTGCTCACCTTCCTACCTCAATGTTCCTGAGCTCTGACCCTCACTGTCTCATTTGTGTCCTGGTGCTCAAAGCTATAGCCTTTACCGTTAATGACTATGGAGCTGTCTGCATTGCACCCACAAGGCTATGGTGGACATGTAGGGATGCAGCGCTCAACCGTAAGTTCTGCTATGTGTCCCCTCACCTGAACCGTCAGTGACCTCAGCACAGTGAATTTCAGATGGAGATGTATTCCAGAGACTTGAACCGTTGAGTCTGGTCTCAATGCGCTAAATGGGATAACAATACTGAGGGTAGAAATGGGCAAGGAGCGAGGATGGAATGCAGCTGATGTGTGCTTTTTATTATCAATGATGCTGAACCTTGAGGACTCCATGGTTTGCCTTCATTTTCAGAATCACTAGGGCCATGGCTGGCCATCAGGGGAAAATGATTGCGTCGAAGAGGAGGCTTGTTGCTGTGTGGCAGGCAGGTATCTGAACATGCTCCTCATGAGGTCTTCCATGCTCAGTGAAAGGGCAGGCTGACTGCAGCCCTGCATTCCTCACTGCAAGTGCCGGATGTCAATGTTATGAAGATTGAAGTAATGCTGAGGAATTAGTATGATTAACTTAGACAACGTCCTCAGCTGGCTTGGCTCAAATCTCACCTCACATTTTCACCACTGAAGTCACACAGAAGGCTTTGTTCCATAGCTGAAGATTGCTCTCCTTGAGGTACCTTGTCAGACTGAAGACATACAGCCATGAGTGAACTGAGGATTGCATTCCAGCTCCTGCCTCTTTTCTGCTGCCGTAGTGGCTAAGATGCTGGAGAGATGCTTGAAGAGGCTGCACCATCTGATGTGTGATGCAGGGAGGCCCTCCTGCAGTTAGCACCACATTTTATTAAATCAACATGCTCCCGAGGGTTCATCATCTTTGAAAGGATGAGGACATGGTGACCCTAATGTGTAACTACTCATTCTCAGATTGAAGTGGATGGTTGAAATGAGAAGGATAGCAAATCAGGTGGTAATGTGGGCCCAGTATGCAGGCCAGTGACCCGAGAGCATAATCTCTGCATCTTCATCATCATCCCCCTGGAATATGGTGGCCAGTAGCACCTCATGTGTATGCCCGCTTCATCTAGCCCATGCTATGCCTTTTTCCCTTGCAGCCTCAGCTTCCTTGCCAAAACATTCTAGGCCCTGTTGATGTCCTGATCTTCAGCGGAGACGTGTAGCTCCTCCATCTCATCATCTGACAAGTCCTCCCCACTTTGGACAGCCAGGCTGTGCAGGACACAGCAAGCCACGATGATCCGTGAGACCCTCTGGGGAGTGTACTGGAGGGCTCAGCCAGACCTGTCGAGATATCGGAATCGCAACTTCAAGCTGCCAATGGTTTGCTTTCCCAATGTTTATGTGGCGGAATGAGCATTATTGTACCTTTCCTCAGATGGAGTGTGGGGCCGGCTGATGGGCATCATCAGCCACATCCTTTGTGGGCATCGTTTGTCACTGAGGAGCCAACCCTGGATGTAGTGTGGACCCTCGAAGATGTCTGTAATCTGTGATTTACTCAAGATGTAGGAGTCATGGTAGATTCCTGGGTATCTTGTGCATACCTGTATGATGTTTTTCTGTTGGTCGCTGGCCAGCTGTACTTTGAGCGAATGGAATCCTGTCCTGTTGATGTTTTGCATTGGCTCTTGCCAAGGAGCTCTGAGATCCACATGAGTGCAGTCGATGGCACCCTGCATCTGTGGGAATCCTGAAACAGCAGCAAAGCCCAGTGCTCAGGCTGCTTGGCTGGACTGATCTCATGAGATGCATGCAATTGTGCACCATGACAAAGATGGCATCTATCAGCTCCTGTATGCACTTGTGAGTAGAAGCTTGAGAGATGCTGCAGAGGACCCCAGTGAAGCCCTGGAAGGAGGTAAGAGCTGTGTGGCATTGAGAGCCACTGGCAATAGATGTCCTCCCAGTCCCCATGGCATCAATTCCTGGAGAATGTGGCAGATGTGACCCACCAGACACCTGGACATGCGGAGGCATCGACAGTAATGCTTCTCACTTATCTGGAGGAATGAAATGTGTCAACTGTACACCCTCGGTTTTACGAGCTGCCTACACTCAATGGATCTGTGAACTTCAACTTTTGGGTCCGGAGAGGGCTCTGCAGCCCCTTGCTCATCAGGGTGATGCACCTCCCTTTGCCGAACCTGGCACCAACGTCGCACTCTTCCCCACCTTTCCTCCTGTCTATATGCAATGATGAAGGCTACATTAAATGCACCATTCATCTCCTTCACATTCTCCTCTCTGCTGGAACATTGAAGATAAGCATGAGTGAACATCAGCCTCCAAAGCTCCTCTTCCTGTCACTGACTAGTGACTGTGGTTTTAAGGTGTTAGTTTTAGTCGAGGATCCTGATCGCCATGAAATTTCTTGGCAGCAGAATGACAGTTTTCAGAAACACAGTAGGTGCCTCCCCCACTCACCCCCCCACCCCCACCCCCACTGCCCACTACCCCCCCTCCCCCATCGCCCTCCCTATTTCAAGATCTGAGGTTGCTTTGGACAGGCGCTTGAATATGCTGCCTTTATCCGAGGTACTGGAATCCTCATCCAGTGCACTCTAAGACTACATCCTTTGGAATACACATAAGAGCAAATGTTCAGCAAGGGAATGATATTATTTTAGATGGGGCTGGGGTTTCACATCTCTGAAGCTGCCAGCTGCAAGGTTTGGAGGTGAAGTTTCCAAAGGCCTTCTGCAGTTTGTCCAGTAGCCCACTTTGCTTTGGATTTCTTGTTGCACTGGGAAATTTCTATGCTTGGAACAATGGATTATTTTAAGGAGATCAAATAGGGGCATGAATCAGAATTATTTTCGCATGAATGCACTTTACGAATTAAAGCTCCTGATTGCATCTATTGTGATTAAAATGCTCCTAACATGTCTCAGCTGTGCATTCCTCCTCATTTGGGAAAACAGATTTCAGTTGGGTGCCCATTAACTCGGCCCACCAGTGCAGTGATCCACTCCTCCCAAAAGCCCTAAGAGCCCTCCCCACCAGAGTGTTATCATAGTTTGATTTTTTACTGCGCTCTGGTCCAGGTTGCAAGATGGTGGTGCTGAGGCTCTGCTACCAGACCAGCTTTGATGCTCCTGTGTGACTGAGGAAATCCCTCCCATTGTCCAGGAGAAGCATAATGTTCAGATTTCCCTCCCTCCAATAACTCTCAGTCCTCCCCCTGTAATCCTTGGTCCCATTGTCCTTGTGGTGGATATCCATGTCTTACTCCCTGAATCGTTTAAGGTGGATGTGCCTATGTCCCATGTGGACCTTACCCCTCCCCATCTTGAGGCCTATTGCACCCCGCCCATTGAGTGCCCGCACCTACACTCCCTGTTCCCAATATATAGGTTGCAGATGCCTCCCCTTGACTGTGCCTTTTGCAGTCCAGGATCCTCCCTAAAATCCCCCAGGCAAACATGGTTGAAGTGCTCACCAGGGCCTGTGCACCTAGCTGGACTGACATGCCCTCCCTCTCCCTGGACTGGGACAAGGACAGTCTTTGCAAGCTCAGCAATGTAAACTGAAGACTTTCTTTACTCAGCTCACTTCCCATTCTGGCCCCGAGGACATTCCCACCACCACCAAACCCCTCACCCAATTATGCGATTTAGTGGGCCATTTCCCATTATATCCTGCCCCAGAGTGAAGCATTTTCCCTCTATCCCTTTGCCTTGCCTCTACCTTGTCTTCTCCCCTCCCAGATAAGCCTTTTGCCCTCAGGCTCAAGTAATAACCCTCCACGCACTGCCCTCCCCCCACCCCCCATCCCAGTGCGTAAAACCTTGGCTCTGAAACCACCCTGAAATCATTGTGCTATTGCCTGTGCAGCCTGGGGCAGAGTCAGAGGAGCCATGAGTGATGCGCAATCTAAAGTAGGTGACCATACCTCGAATTCATGATTGAAGTGCAGTTCACCAGATGCACATCACTTATATCCAATTGTGAATAACGCTGGTCTAATTAGACACCAGAGTGGCCTTTTGATCCAGCATGGGGCTGTGGTTTCCAGCGAGCTGCTTTCATAATGAGAATTTATGAGATTCAAATGTATTCAAATGCCATTCTTGACATGGCACAGCGGGAAACACACACCGCCATTGAAGTCTGGAGCGGACGATTGTGACCTGTTTTCACGCTAGTGTTAAACTGACTCCTGCGCTCCTGCAATATTTTCCCCTCCCAATCTGCCATTACACCTGTCGCTGATGAGAGCAGAAAGCCCCCCAAGGCTGCTCACTGCATTTCAAAGCATCTGTAGAGACAAGCCAGGCTGCACCAATTTAGCTCTACATGATGTGGGAGAGGCCCCTCCCATAAGGCAACATCCTTACCGTCTAGATCCAGAGAAGCTGGCCGAGTTTCGGGAGGACATTAACTATATGCTGGAGCACCAACTAATACAGTCTATCAGCTATAGCTGGAGATCCTCAGTTGTGCTCGTGCCCAAGTCGGACGGCTTTACAAGGCTCTGCATTGACTACTGCAAGAATAATGCAGTGACCAGAGCTAACTCCTACCCGATATGCCACCTGGAAGACTGCATAGCTAGGATAGGTAACGTAGACTACATTACAAAGATAGATTTACGCATGGCAGATTCTCTCAACCACCCACGTGAAGGAAACCTCCCCCTTCATGACTCCAGATGGATCATACCAGTGTTTTGTGATGACATTTGGACCCAGAAATGCCCCAGTCACCTTTCAAAGGTTGATGAAGCAGGTAGTGGCGAGCTTATCCAATTGCATAGTCTATCTCGATGACTCCTAGTGTACAGCGACACCTGGGAAACTCACTTGGAGTAACTGGAAGCCCTCTTCCAGAAAGTACAGTCAGCTGTTTTAGTGATCAATCTCACAAACAGTGAGTTCGCTAAGGCTCAGGTGGGCTACCTAGGACACATGGTGGGTCAAGGACAAGTACTGTGCAGAGCTGCAAAGGTACAAGCAGTAGCACAGTTTCCCATTCCCACAACAAAATGGGAAATCATGAGTTTTTAGGGATGTGTGGGTTCTACCCCAAGTTTGTCCCAAACTTTAGCACTGTGGCTGCCCTGCTGACAGACATGCTACAGGTAAAGCAAAAGTAGTATGGACTGAGAAATGCCAGAAAGCTTTCGAGAAGCTGATAGCCATTTTAATAAATGAGCCACTGCTAGCAGACCCAGACTTTAACCAAGCATTTAAAGCAGCTGTCGATGCTAGTGACCTCAGAGTAAGGGCTGTCCTCCTCTAGGAGGATGCAACAGGAATAGAGACACCAGTTGGGTACTTCTCCAACAAAATGGACAAACATTTGAAATGGTACTCCACAGTAGAAAAAGAAACCCTACGTTTATTGCTGGCTCTCAAATACTTTGAAATATATGTCTGAAACGCATACAGAACTACCACAGTCTATACCGACCACAACCCTTTGACCTTTGTGGAGAAATTCAAATCTCAGAACGCAATGTTATTCCATTAGAGTTTGTTTCTCCAACCATATCAGCTAAAAATCACCCACATTGCAGGGAAATCGAAAGGGATTGTGGTCAACCTGTCCAGAACTTAAAGAGACCCGGTTAGGGCTGATGAGATAATCCAGACCACGACTAAGAGAGTGAATATGAGTCAATATGTTATTTTTGTTTTGTGTTTTTATTCCTCGTAATGAAGTGAGAGTGAATCTCATTTCATTTTTTTGTGATGGGGAAGTGTTAAGAGGCTATGCCCCTTTAGTTTTGAAAATATTATTTTTCAATGTTCAACTGACTGTAAATTTTGCAATTTGAATTGAGACAGAGCAAATTGCTTAAAAATGCAAGGCAACATTCCAAGGTGGAGGTGATAAAAAAAATCACCCTCATTAATCTAGACACCCATCGAAACTCATAATGGTCTAGGGAAGAGACACTAAAAATGGCAAAGTTATGGATATTCATGCAATGGCTGCCACAGATGGACCCACCCAAAACCTTTCAGAAATACACAATGGGTGAAGTATTTCAAAGCAAGGCTGCCAGCCACTGTAGAAAGGTGGTCCAAAACAGCAGATGGTGGGATTTGAATTAAATCAATAAAATTCTGGAATTAAATTTTAATGATGACCAGGAAACCCATCTGGTTCACTAATGCCCTTTGGGTAAGGAAACCTGCTGTCCTTGCCTGGTCTGGCCTACCTCTGACTGCAGGCTCACAGTAATGTGATTGACTCTTAAATGTCCTCTGAAATGACCAGCAAGTCACTCAGTTGTATCTGCAGCAGTTCAAGGAGGCAGCTCACCACCACCTTCTCAATGGCAATTAGGGATGGGCAACGTACGCTGGCCTAGCTACTGATGCCAACATTGCATGAATGAATAAAAAAAAACAAGCTGAGGGCTGCTCACGCTCTCACTCTCCATCTTTCTCTCTTTTGGAATAAATGTCTCATCCAGTTCTAGAAGACAACTCTACAGAAACCTGCCAGTGAATCGAGATCTTGTAATAATTGCAAAGTCTTTTACATCTGACTGCATCCAAGAAACTAGTGAACCTAAATCAGCTGCAGGGCTTAAAATCTACACCTCAAAGACAATCAAAGGACACTTATCTGTATATATACATTTACCTTTATCATTGACTCCTTACTTCTGATACATGTGTGTGTGCTTGTGTGCATGTGCATGTTTGTGTGTGCGCGTGTGGGCCCTAGTGACTGCATGAGGGCTGAATGCTTGGTGTCACATTTTTATTATTTTCCTCAGGTTCAGTGTTTAATAAAGTTGCTGTTTTTTGATTCAGGAAAACCTTGTTTTCTTATTTCTTCATTTCTTTATTTCTCACAACTTAAGTAGTTAAAGACATTCTGATTTGGGAAAGGCAAAACCATCATAAAAAAAAGAAACTTAAACTTTGTTATGACCAACCGAGGAGGTTGAACAGAGGGCATCCCTTCTCACCTAGTCATAACAAAATAAAGATTCATATGAAACTCCTTAGATCTAGGCATTGTGTTCTATTGCTCTCTTTGCTGCGTCTCTGTCAGGAAGGTGTAAATAAAGTTAGTTTCAATTATGGCTACTTGCTGTGAATCTACATGTTAATCTTAGTGCAATACACAGCAGAAAGCTGGCAATAAGGCTGGGATTGAATTATTTTTACATTTCGTTTGAGAAATTAAGGACTAAAGAACATTGCAATATATTTTTGGAACTTCTAAAGTGGATTTTGAGGAAGTTTGCACAATTGGAAAGATTGTGCACATCGTATTCAGGTATATAGTATGTCAGCACATTATGTAATTGAAAAAAGTGGCTTTGAGGACTATTTGGGGACAATGGGGGAATTCAACCCTAACAAAGAGGACTGGTGAAATTACGAATGAAGGTTACATGTTTAATGAAAGTGAATAAAATAGGAGATGAAAGTAAAGTAAATGTTTTCCTTGCCATGATTAAGACAGATTCTTGTGATGTAATCTTTTTAACCAATACTATGCAAAGGAGCTCATTTCAATGGAATATCCTAAAGTTAAATTCTGGACTCATATTAAAGGACCACTAAACATGAGATTGTCCTGAGAGTTGCATTTGGTGAAAGGAAACAGTTAGTTGTCAAGTGAGATTATTGCTGATTATATTCTCAAATTAAAGAAACTCCCTCATCATGGTGTGAACTTAAAAATCAACCTCAGAGACATGTTTGTAGAAGGCCTAAAGAACAATAAAATTCAGGGATAAAAACAAAAAAATCTGAGGATGCTGGAAATCCAAAACAAAAACAGAATTAGCTGGAAAAACTCAGCAGGTCTGGCAGCATCAGCGGAGAAGAACAAAGTTGACGTTTCAAGTCCTCATGACCCTTCAACAGAACTAAGTAAAAATAGGAGAGGAATTATTTCACCCCTCTCCTATTTTTACTTAGTTCGGTTGAAGGGTCACGAGGACTCGAAACGTCAACTTTGTTCTTCACCTCCGATGCTGGCAGACCTGCTGAGTTTTTCCAGGTAATTCTGTTTTTGTTTTGAATAAAATTCAGGCCAAGCTTTTGAGCAAAGACAATAAACTGAACTGGAACGAGGCTTGCAACACAGTGACAGCTATTGTCTCTAAATCACATTCCATTATGATTAGATTCTTTCTCCATTCATTAGATATGGGTGTCACTGGCTGGGCCAGCATTTATTGCCCATCTCTAATTGTCCTTGTTCAGAGGGTATTTGAATACTTCTTCCCTAAAGGACAGCAGTAAACCAGGTTTTTATGACAATAAGCAATTGGTTATCATTAGACTTTTAATGTGGTGGGATTATGAACCCAGGTCATTACCCTGCATCTCTAGATTACAAGCCCAGTGCCAATACCACTATACCACCAACTGCCCTTATTCCAATAACAGTATTCTGGAGGTGATTTTATTGCACCCACAGGAGCAGGAAGCTTGGCAGGCAAGGTAGCTTAATTAGGTAGGTTGCAAAATCTTGATTGCCTGATGGTGGGTTTAGATGCAGAGATAAAGTCACTGGCATGTTTGTAGTGTGTTCAGCCTCACACCAGCCTGTGGTGTGTGAATTCGTATGATATATTTTCATATCATGTATACTTATCAGTCAAAGTTAAAGTTCAAATTTGACACAGTCAGAGATGTTGAGACAGAGTAGAGTGAAGCTAATGGAAATGGATACCCAAACAGAGAGGGAAAGAAGCCAGTTCGATTACATGAAAGTATGTAGGAAGGAAGGTGAAATAAGTTGTTATTTTCATTACTTCTTGTCAAATGATGATATTTTTGTTAAATACATTCTAGTGTTAAGGGAATGCATTTTTTCATGTAAATTACTATGGCAATATCAGTCATGTACGTTTTAGTTATAATTACAATAAAAGCAAGTATGCAACTCAACCTGTTGAATTTTCAGATATTTTTGATGTTGGTTTAGTCACATTGTATTCTGGGAATTTATGTACATGCACCACTTTACATTTTAATGTACAGGGTTTTTTTTTTAAATGGGAAGTGATTATAATATATTGCAAGATCTGAGAATTTTGGTATATTGCCTTCTCTACTGCCCTCTCCATTAGAGAGGTCTAAATAAAGTTAGTTCAATAATGGCTGCCTGCTGTTAATCTTACTCATTGCAATACACAACAAAAGACATCTTTTAATTAAAGATTTAAAAATGTTGGAGGGAGGACACCTCCATCTTGAAACACCCTCTCCCTCACTTCCCTTCCATTACTGCATACTGCTTTTTTTAAGCTGGAAGTCCAGACTGGCCCTCCAGCTTTGAGAGCCTGCCTGCCAATGGACGGTGAACTTGACTCCAGACCAATTAGAGGGGGTGCCTCCTTGAAAATTTCAATTAGTGACTGTATCCCCCCAGTGGCTGGTTCAACACCCAGAAACAGTCTCAACGTCTGGCCCCCAGGAGGGAAATTCCTGTCCAGTAATTGTGAAAAGAATTAATGAAAATTGGATAGATATTTGGGGGATTGGGTGATGAAATATAATTAGTTTTTCGGGCTGAAAGGCTTATTTCCAGTCTTATACTTTCCTATTTTCTTACATACCACTAAGTGCCTCTTTTGACATAAGAAAAAGTCAGATTTCTCATTGTTTAAATCTCAGTTTGAAATATCAGTTTGAAAGTTATCCCAGAGACTTTCTACTGCCAGTCATTGACAGTCTGACCAGAGAGTTAGTGTTGTAGGAATTCAAGGTAAATGCTTACTCTGACATTATGACATGATGACTGATAGAAAGCATGGAAGTGAGAATAGCAGGCCAAATTAAATAGCAGGGAAGATGTAAAGGTGACATTTTCTTTAATAGCAATAATGTCAATCTGTATGGCAAGATTTCAAATTTTGAATTTTAAGTTTGTCAGTTATGCTTTAGAATGCATATATTTGCCTGAGCAAATATATCTAACTTCAATTATTCACAGAATCATAAAATAGGTAAACATTCCTGCGGCGGTGGAATGGGGAAGGTGGGATGGCGCGTATCAGGAATTCAGCCATGTAAGTTAACAATCTATCAAAAAGAAATACTTACATTTATATAGCGTTTTTCATGATCACCAGATGTCTCAAAATGCTTTGCAGCTAATTAAGTACTTTTTGAAGTGTAATCACTATTGTAATGCTGTATGGATAAAATACCATGGGTTCACTGATCTCCACAGTGCAATTCCCAATAAGTGCTCCCATTTTGTGAGGCTCAGCACCATGTGTATTAATTTGTTAGAGGACACTGGTGAGAAGTGACTGAAGCATTCTGGGAGAAGTCATCGCAGCCACCGCAACTCAGGAGGGAATCGAGGAAGACCCACTGTCAAAGAACGGAATAGCCCCAAACATTACATTGCTGTAGTGTTTCCATCCCTCTCTCCTCCACAAACTTAAAAAAAGAGAGAGAGAGGAAGAGGCAGTGCCTTCAGGAGTGCACCAGACCTGCGAGGGACATTCTGCTGAACGTGGATTTTAAAGAAAAAGCAGCTGATTGGTGAGTAATCCTGGGAGCAGACTCGGAGGGAGGAGCACCAGAGCAGTGAGTATAAATCTAGCTTACCTTGGGGATTCGGGGCCTTGTCTCCAGGGAGCAGACTCAGGGGGCGGGGCACTGGAGCGGTGACCTCGGGGCACAGAGTAACTGAAGCCAAAACTGAAAAAAGTGACTTCACAGGAAAGCTGTGACCTGATTGGTTGGTAGGAAATTTGCACCAAATTTGAAAAAAAAAACACTGCAAAGCTAATTAATAAATTAATTATCTAAGTACAAATGGCTGGGCAGGTGATGTGCTGTAGCTGTATGATGTGGAAGCTGGCAGATCCCATTGTGAGCCGCAGTGACCACATCTGCAGCAAGTGTTGGTTGCTGGAGGAACTCCGGCTCAGAATTGATGAGCTGGAGTCCGAGCTCTGGATGCTGCAGCAAATCAGGGATACGCTTTGTATCAGGAGGCGGTCATACCCAGTAGATTAAGTACGTCAAGTCCGGTCAGTGGTCAGGGTCAGCAGGGTGTGACTGCAAGTGAGGCAGGTAGAGGGATCCTCTGTTCAGGAACAGAGGAGCCTCAGCTCTTGACCTTGTCCAACAGGTACGAGGTACTTGCTCCCTGTGTAGATGAGGAAAAGGGCTGTAGGGAGATGATCCAGCTGACCACGGCACTGTGGCACAGGAGGCCATTCAACAGGGGGGAGCAAAAAGACAAGTGGTAGTTGTAGGGGATTCTATAATTAGGGGAATTGATAGCTTCCATTGTAAGCAGGATCAAGAGTCCCGCATGGTATGTTGCCTGCCCGGTGCCAGGGTGAGGGACATCTCTGACCGGCTTGAAAGGATATTGGAGAGGGAGGGGGAGGATCCAGTTGTTGTGGTCCACATCAGGACAAATAACATAGGTAAGACTAGGAAAGAGGAACTGTTTGGGGATTATCAGGAACTAGGAACTAAATTAAAGAACAGGTCCTCAAGGATTATAATCTCCGGATTACTACCCGAGCCACGTGCAAATTGGCATAGGGATGTGAGAATAAGGGAAGTAAACACGTGGCTAAAGGAGTGGTGCGGGAAAGAGGGGTTCCATTTCGTGGGGTACTGGCATCATTATTGGAACAGGAGGGATCTGTACCGTTGGGACGGTCTCCACCTGAAGCGATCTGGGATCAATGTTCTAGCGAAAAGGGTAATTAGAGTGGTCAACCAGACTTTAAACTAGAAAGTGGGGGTGGGGAGGGAAGGATAAGACTCCAAGAAGCATGACTAATGGGAAAAAAAGCAGCAGGTTAGCGTGTGGAAGGGTGGATTCAACTTCATGGAAAATTATGAAAAAACTGAAAAGAAAGGAGAGTCCAGGAGAAGCTATTAAAGTCTCCAGAACACAAAATAGGACAGAGTATTTGGAAAGGGCTAGGTATCTAACTTCAAGCACATCAGATAAAGGGATGACAATGAGAAAGGGGACGGGAAATATAGGACTGAAGGTGTTGTATCTGAATGAACGCAGTAAACGAAATAAGGTAAATGAGTTTGTGCCGCAGATTGAAATTGGTAGGTATGATGTGGTGGGCATCATGGAGACATGGCTGCAAGGGGATCAGGACTGGGAGCTAAATATCCAAAGATATACATCCTATCAAATAGATAGGCAGGTTGGCAGAGGGGGTGGGGTTGCTTTGTTAGTAAGAAATGAAATTAAATCAATAGCAAGAAATGATATAGGGTCAGATGATGTAGAACCTGTGTGAGTAGAGTTGAGGAACCGCAAAGGTAAAAAAATCAAAATAGGAGTTATGTACAGGCTTCTGAACAGTGGTCAGGATGTGGGGCACAAGATACACCAGGAGATAGAAAAGGTGTGTAAGAAAGGCAAGGTTACAGTGATCATAGGGGATTTCAATATGCAGGAAGACTGGAAAAATCAGGTTGGTAGTGGATCCCAAGAAAAGGAATTTGTGGAATGTCTACGAGATGGCTTTTTGGAGCCACTCGTGGTGGAGCCCACTAGGGAACAGGCAATTCTAGATTTACTGATGTGTAATGAGGCAGATTTGATAAGGGAGCTTAAGGTGAAGGAACCCTTAGGAGGAAGTGACCATAATATGATAGAATGTACCCTGCAATTTGAGAGGAAAAAGCTGGAATCAGATGTAACGGCATTACAATTGAATAAAGGCAACTACAGAGGCATGAGGGAGGAGCTGGCCAGAATTGACTGAGAGATGAGCCTAGCAGGAAAGACAGTGAACAGCAATGGCAGGAGTTTCTGGGAGTAATTTGGGAGACACAGCAAAACTTCATCCCTAGGAAGAAGAAGCATACTAAAGGGAGGATGAGGCAACCATCGCTGACAAGGAAAGTCAGGGACATCATAAAAGCTAAGAGAAAGCATACAATGCAGCGAGGAGCAGTGGGAAACCAGGGGATTGGGAAGCCTACAAAGACCAACAGAGGACAACTAAAAGAGAAATAAGGAGGGAGAAGATTAATTATGGGGGTAAACTAGCCAGTAATATGAAAGAAGATTGCAAGAGTTTTTAGATATATAAAGGGTAAGAGAGAGGCAAAAGTGGACATTGGGCCACTGGAAAATGACGCTGGAGATGTAGTAGTGGGGAACAAAGAAATGGCGGAGGAACTGAATAGGTACTTTGCGTCAGTCTTCACAGTGGAAGACATGAGTGACATCCCCAAAGTTCAAGACAGTCGGCAGGCAGAGATGAGTATGGTGGCCATTACCAAGGAGAAGTTGCTAGGAAAACTGAAAGGTCTGAAGGTGGATAAATCACCTGGACCAGATGGATTACACCCCAGAGTTCTGAAGGAGATAGCTGAAGAGATAGTGGAGGCGTTAGTGGTGATCTTTCAGGAATCACTCGAGTCAGGGAGGGTCCTAGAGGACTGGAAAATTGCTAATGTAACCCCCCTGTTTAAGAAGGGAGTGAGGCAAAAGACGGGAAATTACAGGCCGATTAGCCTGACCTTGGTCGTTGGTAAGATTTTAGAGTCCATTATTAAGGATGAGATTTCAGAATACTTGGAAGTGCATGGTAAAATCGGGCAAAGTCAGCATGGTTTCATCAAGGGGAGGTCATGCCTGACAAAACTGTTAGAATTCTTTGAGGAGTTAATGAGTAGATTAGACAAAGGAGAGCCAATGCATGTTATCCACAAGGCAAGGTATTAGCATGGATAGAAGATTGGCTGTCTGGCAGGAGGCAGAGAGTAGGGATAAGGGGGTCCTTCTCAGGATGGTGGGATGGTGGACGGTGACTAGTGGAGTTCCGCAGTGGTCATTGTTGGGCCCACAACTTTTCACTTTATACATTAATGATCTAGATAAAGGAACTGAGGGAATCCTGGCTAAGTTTGCAGATGATACAAAGATAGGTGGAGGGACAGGTAGTATTGAGGAGGTGGGGAGGCTGCAGAAGGATTTGGACAGGTTAGGAGAATGGGCAAAGAAGTGGCAGATGGAATACAAGGTGGGTAAGTGTGAGGTCATGCACTTTGGTAGGAAGAATAGAGGCATGGACTATTTTCTAAATGGGGAGAGAATTCAGAAATCTGGAGTGCAAAGGGACTTGGGAGTCCTAGTTCAGGATTCTCTTAAGGTTAACTTGCAGGTTGAGTAGGTAGTTAGGAAGGCAAATGCAATGTTGGCATTTATTTCGAAAGGACTAGAATATAAAAGCAGGGATGTGCTGCTGAGGCTTTATAAGGCTCTGGTCAGACCACATTTAGAATATTGTGAAAATTTTGGGCCCTGCATCTCAGGAAGGCTGTGCTGGCCCTGGAGAGGGTCCAGAGGATGTTCACGAGAATGATCCCAGGAATGAAAGGCTTAACATATGAGGAACATTTGAGGACTCTGGATCTATACTCGATGGAGTTTAGAAGGATTAGGGAGGATCTGATTGAAACTTACAGAATACTGAAAGGCCTGGATAGAGTGCACGTGGGAAAGATGTTTCCATTAGTAGGAGAGACTAGGACCCGAGGGCACAGCCTCAGAGTAAAGGGAAGACCTTTTAGAACAGAAGTGAGGAGAAACTTCTTTAGCCAGAGAGTGGTGAATCTATGGAATTTGTTGCCACAGAAGACTGTGGAGGCCAGGTTATTGGATGTATTTAAGACTGAGATAGATAGGTTCTTGATTAGTAAGGGGATCAAAGATTACAGGGTGAAGGCGGGAGAATGAGGTTGAGAAACTTATCAGCCATGATTGAACGGTGGAGCAGACTCGATGGGCTGATTGGCCTAATTTCTGCTCCTATGTCTTATGGTCTTATGGTTAAATCAGCCCAATTATTTTGTGCTTGAGGTAAAGGGGAGAATTTCAGGCATTAATCAGAACTGTTTTGGATCATCCAACCAGTCAGTCAAATAGTCAATTAATTCAATAAATCCAGGATAAGACAATTTTAGGTGCATTGTCATTTTAGATGGTGTGCCTTGGGTTCATTTATCTCTTACCTTACTTAGCAGTGAAAAGGATCCATTCATTCTCATTGCATTAAAATAAAGCAAAATATTTTATTGTGACCTTAACTGTTGAAAATTGAGACAAGGAAATTTTCTTTCATGCAATATGGATAACAAAAACATAAATTCATTCCTTATAAACTGGCCTTCAATTGTTTTGAACATAAAGCACAGTAAAAATCTTCTCCTAATAAATGCAGACACTACCTCACATGATGGACATTGGATGTATGCCTTTCTTACATAGATAATTACACATTCACAAAAACTCACTTTCAAAATGCTGAACTTCATAAAATACAGAATATATATATCATACCTGTCGAGACAGAAAAATAGGGAAAGAATTTTAACACATAACGGGTTCTGATGCTGGGCGTGATTAAATCAGCAAAAAGAAACCTGTCCTGATTCCGCTCACCTTTGCCTTTACCTGGTGCATGGGAAACCCCCTAGAAATGTTGGGCCTGTCATTTGAATATGTTAACAAATAATTAATTGTAAATTTAACCCTTGTAATGTCAAGCCCAGTAAAGACATTTCATATTCATGTAAATGTTACCTGGTGTGGAATCTTTTGGAATGCACTTTTCTTTTAAAATGGACGATAGACTGCAAAAGATGGCTGCTGGAGGTCAGATGACCTGATCTAACTGTCCAAAAGGCAGACAAACAGGCATTCCAGACTAAGAGATGTTAATTACACATCTTCTAGTGTCCATCAGAAGGCATTCCTGAATTCTGTTCAACAAACTTGTTCGTCTTTTTGAAACAAAGAAGACTTAACCCCCTCAGACCAATAGCGAACCAGGATGAAATAAAAACAGAAAATGCTGGAAAAACTCAGCAAGTCTGGCAGCATCTGTGGAGAGAGAGAAACAGGGTTAATGTTTCACGTCTGTATGACTCTTCTTCAGAGATGGATAAACTAAGATATGACTGCTCAACCCAAGACAGCCACCATATTTGGAAAGGGAACTCCTGTTGTGAGGATTACATGGGAAGGCAGCCATGTTTGGCCCTTAGTAATCTTTAAATGCTGACTGCAAAAAGTGATACAGCAGCTTCAGAAAAGGAAATAACATCTATGCCTTAAGAACTGGAGGCTGTATTTTCGTAAGGTCTCCAAGTCGGGTCCACTAATACAGCAAACTGACCTCCTGGTAACAAGACTACAAGCAACTAACCTCATGACCTGCAGAAAGTCCATCACTTTGAGAGAGATGACTTTGACCACAACATTGGCTGTTGAATTCACCTATACTACCCCTCAGGAGTGAAGACATCTTCTTCATCAGACTTATAATGCGTGTTTTCCAGAACAAGACAATCATGTGAATTACAAACCATTATTTTTCCTTATAATCTGTAAAAGTACACTATTCTCTTCAGCTCCACCTTCGTAGAATGTGTTTGTGTGAGTGAGTGCCATAGCGTTAGATTTCGGAGTGAGCAAGTAAATAAACAATCCTTGTTATTTAAACTCATGACCTTGCTGCTTGTCATTCAAATTGTCCACACACTCAGGGGTTTAAAAACACACATACACACTTGCTAAGGTGAAATATCTTTGCTCACAGGATTTGTCATGAGAGCATGCTTTCACTGCTTTGCAGGTAATTCCAATATCTTGGAAGACATTCAGACTCCCTTGGACTTTTCTCATGTTGATCTATACTTTCCTGCTGTCAGCCTTCACTGCAACTTAGGGAGTAGCTTATATATCTCCTCCTTGGACTTCTGATGAGGAAAAAGTGGAGCAGCACCAGCAGCACCAATGGCACCAGGATTAGCAGGAGCAGCACTTACAGCAGAAGCAGTTGCAATCTCCTCAGCCACATGCCAGTCCAGAGGACAATGGCATAGATTTAGAGCTTAAGCTCAAAGGAGATGATATCCCATCATAGGGTGTACAGGCAGAGAATCAACTTTCTCAACATGACTGAGCAGCAGTACCTCAGGGTGGTCAGGCTATCACGTCAAGTCACTATTGACATTTACTGCCACTTGGAACATGACCTTGTGAAAAGTCGACCCTTCCAGGGATATGCTGGTGACATCTGCATGATTTCACAATCTACTGCCTCAAAGTGCATCTCCCAGGAGACTAATGACATGTTTGCCAGGATTGCACTCACATGCCCTTCACTATTCATGAGGACAGTTGCAGTGTTTAGATTTCCACAGGTACAGGGAGTCATGGTCCACATGGTAATGCAGGCACCCTCAGATCAACCCAAGAGCATTTATCAAATGGAAGGGATTCCACTTTATCACTATTCTGTTGTGACCACCAGAACATTTTCTCGCATAGCTTTTCTAGATATCCTGTAAACTGCCATGATTCCTTGATTCTGCAACAGTCATATATCCCACAGACATTCGTATCTGTAAGCAGAGTGAGTGGTGGCTTCTTGGAGACAAGGGCTACCCTCTAAGCACATGGCTACTGACACCAGTGAGGAGCCAAAAGCACAAAAATTAGGAGCAGAAGTAGGCCACTCGGCCCCTCGAGTCTGCTCCACTATTCAATAAAATCATGGCTGATCTGATTGTGACCACAATTCCACTTTCTTGTCTGCCTCCCAAAACCCTTGACTCCATGTTGATCAAAAATCTATCTATCGTAAGCTTGAATATATGACCTAGCTTTCACTGCTCTCTGGGGAAGAAAATTTCAGAGTAATGACCCTCTGACAGAAAAAAAATCTCCAGATCTCAGTTTTAAATGGGAGCCGGCAAATTTTTAAACTCCTCCCCAGTTCTAGGCTTCCTCACAGGTGAACATCCTCTCAGCATCCACACTATCAAATCCCCTCAGGATCTTGTATGTTTCAATGAGATCGCCTCTCATTCTCCTAAACTTCAATGGGTATAGGCCCAACTTGCTCAACCTTTCCTCATAAGATAACCCCTTCATCCCAGGAATCAGTCAAATGAACCTTATCTGAACAGCTTCAAATGCAATTATATTCTTTCTTAAAAAAAGAGACCATAGAAGTCCTACGACTGATGCAGAGGAAAAGTACAACTGAAGCCAGATGAGTACAAGGGTAATTCTTGAGCACGCCATTGGGTTGTGGAAAATGTGATTCACATGCCTGAACAAATCTGGAGGAATCCACCTAGGGTATCCAGAAGGGTTTCATTGAGCTGTGCCTTGCACAACATTTCACTACAGAAAGAATTAGAGCTGGAAAAGGAAGAAGGTGACAACTGCTCTGCATCCTTGGAGGAGGAGGAGGTGCAGCAAGAGGGCCAGGATGAGAAGCAACCTGATATGTTCAGGGACCTATAGCCACTCACGTAGTTTCCAGAGAAATCCACAACAGACTCATAAGAAACTTTTCAGATAACCTGAGCGTGTGAAGCCTTATGGCACAACAATGCTGAACCCACTGTCTCCTCCCCACAAGAGGAACCATTCCCACAATCAATGATCCCTCCATCCCATTCTCTGCCTTTTCTAGTCTTCCCCTCGGGTCATACCATTCTTCTCAAGGCTAATGGCCTTTTGGAAGAGAGGTGGCAGCAATGGAGTTGACTGGACAATGGAGACTTGAAATAAAGTGCCTGATTCATTAACGCTTTCAAATACATAAAAACAGAGAACCAGTGTCACCAAAGATTGCGCATGTCTGGGGAAATGGTCAGTCACATCTGCCAGCTACTGTAGGATTTGGCACCATGTGGACATTGAGGGCATCCACTGCCAGGGGTTGTGAAAGTGACAGCGGTGCTCAAATTCTACACCAATGGCCCCCTTCAGGGCTCTACAGGTCACCTCTGTGGGATATCACAAGCCTACACCCAGAAATGCATCCATGAGGTCATGATTGCCAGCTTCACAAGGGTACACAACTTTATGCATTTCATTCGGGACCAGGACAGCCAGGGAGCAAGACGATTAGATTTGTCCAGGTCTCGGGTTTCCCACAGCTGCAGGGTATCATGGACTGCGCTCATGTGGCACGCAGATCTCTGTCGCAACACATGGCCAACTATGTTAACCACAAGGGATTCCAATCGCTGAGTGTGCAGCTGATGTGTGACTACTGCAAATGTATCCGGCAGGTCTATGCACAGTCGCCAGGAAGTGTGCACAACTACTACATTCTTAGTCAATCACAGATCCCTGATGCCTTCCAAGGTCCACAGAGGCTGCAGGGTTGGCTCCTTGGGGCCAAGGGCTACCCGCAGAGGATGTGGCTAATGACACCCGTGTGGCGGCCTCAGACTGCAGTAGAGCGAAGATATAATGAGGTTTATGCTGCAACTCGCACCTTGGCGGAGCAAACCATTGGGATGCTGAAAATGAGGTTCCGGTGCCTGGACTGGTCTAATGGAGCCCTGAAATATAGTTCACAGAGGGTGTCATGCATTATTGTCACCTGCTGCTCCCTTTACAACCTGGCACTGCAACAGGGGGAGGATCTGGCTGAAGTGGAGATGCATAAGCTGGAGGTCAACTCCAATGAGGAGGACACTGATGGTGATGAGGGTAAAGATGTTCTCGAAGGCGATGATGATGGCGATGAGGTCCTCTCACTGGCCAGATGAGGCAGGCAAGCTCGGGAGGCCCTCATAGCTGCTAGATATGGGGAGGATGATGACGGCGTGCAGTGAGGAGACACCAGAAGATCCTCACATTGCATCTATAAATGTTTGACTCCAGTCTGACTTATGGTAGCGTGAATACCCTCTGTGATGGAGACACAGTGGAGGCCCTAATAGTTGCTTGATTGCAAGAGGATGATGACAACATGCAGTGAGGATAACCATAGATCTTCACATAGCCCCGACTCCCTGGCCAAGGGAGGCTCACTTGCTGTCTGTGATCAGGATCATATCATAGAGACGCAGCCATGAAACTTTAAAAGCATCTGATCCTTTGTCTGCCTTCAGTGCCTGGTCCCTTCAGGAGCACAGCATCACTGGTCACAGATGCTGAAGAGATGGGGATCTTAAAGGTGCTGAGAGCACACAGAGAGAATGATGGAGCTCTGACGCCTGCCCACTACACTCCGGCAGCAATGACAAGCACCGCCGAGGTGCAGGCATCAGCAATGTGTCCAGGGAGTGTGAGGCTTGGCCATCACTTTAGTCTGAAGGCTGCACAAAGCATAGGGAAAAGGCCCTGGACTGAGACACCTGCCTTTATCTTGTGCAGAAAGGTTTCACATCTGGGTGACATGAACATTGCTCATCAGAACAAGAAGTCATAGGCAAGGAGACATTCTTGGAAATTTATTGACAATAGTGAACATTACGTACAAGTGATTAACACCCATGCCCAGGCTGTGCAATTACATCTTCTTAACCTTCCTAACGTTGCTGCTACAACTTGGTGCTCCCCCGACATCCGCAGTGGAGGCGGAGGCAGCCTGCTGACTGCTACACCCTGTCTGTGATGACCTTGATAGGTGTCCTCTGGAGGGCCGACACCTGGAGGGCCCCGACCCTGCTTTTGGAGACCGGCTGTGTGGCAGTGGTGCCCTCCTCGAGCTGTTGGAGTCACAAGAAAAGGGGATTCAGATGGGCTGGATACTCCCAGAGTCACCTGGGTGGATGGCCCCGGAGTGTGCACCCGGGTGGATTGCCCCAGAGTTTGCACCTGCTGATACTCCTCCCTATGGATGCCCAAGGGCATCCTTGAGGAGTAGCTGGAGTAAGATCGAGATGCCCCACACCCTTCTTGCATACACACTATTGGAGGCCAACTATGGTGTCAGCGATGGAGTTGACCACATGCAACAGTGTAGGAGCGATGTCCTGGACCAAGGTCTCCATGTTGGCCGCTATCCTATCTGTGTTGACCTCGCTCCATTGGTATGCCTGTACTATTACCTCAGCCTGAAGGTGGACGGACTTCTCCATCATGCCTTGCAATCTGAGGAGTGCAGTGGACATCACTTCCTGATGTTCCTGAGCTTGCATTTGCAGCTCCAGCAACTGTGACATGACCAGGTCCAGAGGCTCATCATCTGACTCGGACTCAGCAAATTTCTGGTCTCCAGCAGCCCTCCGAGTGCGAAAACCTGGGAAATCCCTGCTTCCGCCTTCTATGGATCAGAAAGTGCAATGTGCTCACCAGATTGTGATCTCACGGCTACTCTAAAGCTAGGTCCCACTGAGGTGTGTCTCTGCACTGCTGGAGGGTGCTTCAGGGCAGGACTTCAAGGATGGTTTATTCAGGTTCCTCTTCGGAGGTTTCTTCGGGGCTTGATTGGAGGCCCTGGGTCATGGATTTCGTCGGCTGTTTGGCAGAAAGCAAGCTGAGATGCATGACAGTGGCCTGTGAAACAGGACACATTACTCACGGCATGGTTGTTTAATGGATGTTGCACTGCTGGATCCTTACATGGTTGAGCAGTACAGATCTCACTGTCAGCCCAGGAATGGTCCAGATCCTCGCCGGCCAGCTGGATGGCTCTGTTTTCAAGGTCCATGAGGACCTTGATTTCAGGCACTCCTCCATCGGTAAATGATTTCTCCTTGTGTGCTAGCTTCCTGCATGTTTCCTGAGAATGCATAATTAACACTGCAGGTTTGTAAAGATACGGTGTGAAAAGTGGTCATTGCGGCTGGCGGGTAAAACATCAATACCACACTGAGTGCAAATCTGGGATGCCTGAGCATGTCAAATTTACTTTGGTCACAGTCACATAGAATGTCAATTGTGACTCTGTTAAGAGCCATTTCAGTATTGTTGCGAGGGGGGTAACCTGATTGGAGGGATTCAAACATGGAGTTCTGGGAAAGATGAGAATAGATTTGGGAGGTGACAGCACGCTTAAGGACAGAAGAGAGAGAACTACTTACAATATTGGCTAACATGGGGGCCAGGAGGGGAAGTTCAGTGATTATCAGTTTAGTGGAAATAGGATCAAGGGAACAGGATAAAAACAAAAAAACTGCGGATGCTGGAAATCCAAAACAAAAACAGAATTACCTGGAAAAACTCAGCAGGTCTGGCAGCATCGGCGGAGAAGAAAAGAGTTGACGTTTCGAGTCCTCATGACCCTTCGACAGAACTTGAGTTCGAGTCCAGGAAAGAGCTGAAATATAAGCTGGTTTAAGGTGTGTGTGTGGGGGGCGGAGAGATAGAGAGACAGAGAGGTGGAGGGGGTTGGTGTGGTTGTAGCGACAAACAAGCAGTGATAGAAGCAGATCATCAAAAGATGTCAACAACAATAGTACAATAGAACACATAGGTGTTAAAGTTAAAGTTGGTGATATTATCTAAACGAATGTGCTAATTAAGAATGGATGGTAGGGCACTCAAGGTATAGCTCTAGTGGGTTTTTTTTATATAATGGAAATAGGTGGGAAAAGGAAAATCTTTATAATTTATTGGGAAAAAAAAAGAAGGGGGAAACAGAAAGGGGGTGGGGATGGGGGAGGGGACTCACGACCTAAAGTTGTTGAATTCAATATTCAGTCCGGAAGGCTGTAAAGTCCCTAGTCGGAAGATGAGGTGTTGTTCCTCCAGTTTGCGTTGGGCTTCACTGGAACAATGCAGCAAGCCAAGGACAGACATGTGGGCAAGAGAGCAGGGTGGAGTGTTAAAATGGCAAGCGACAGGGAGGTTTGGGTCATTCTTGCGGACAGACCGCAGGTGTTCTGCAAAGCGGTCGCCCAGTTTACGTTTGGTCTCTCCAATGTAGAGGAGACCACATTGGGAGCAACGAATGCAGTAGACTAAGTTGGGGGAAATGCAAGTGAAATGCTGCTTCACTTGAAAGGAGTGTTTGGGTCCTTGGACGGTGAGGAGAGAGGAAGTGAAGGGGCAGGTGTTGCATCTTTTGCGTGGGCAAGGGGTTGTGCCATAGGAGGGGGTTGAGGAGTAGGGGGTGATGGAGGAGTGGACCAGGGTGTCCCGGAGGGAGCGATCCCTACGGAATGCCGATAAGGGGGGTGAAGGGAAGATGTGTTTGGTAGTGGCATCATGCTGGAGTTGGCGGAAATGGCGGAGGATGATCCTTTGAATGCGGAGGCTGGTGGGGTGATAAGTGAGGACAAGGGGGACCCTATCATGTTTCTGGGAGGGAGGAGAAGGAGTGAGGGCGGATGCGCGGGAGATGGGCCGGACACGGTTGAGGGCCCTCGTCAGGACTTGGAAAAATTTATTAATTTTGCTTCCAATCTCCACCCCTCCATCATTTTCACGTGGTCCATCTCTGACACTTCCCTTCCCTTCCTTGACCTCTCTGTCTCAATCTCTGGTGATAGACTGTCCACCAATATCCATTACAAACCCACCGACACCCACAGCTATCTCGACTACAGCTCCTCACACCCCACTTCCTGTAAGGACTCCATCCCATTCTCTCAGTTCCTTCGCCTCCGTCGCATCTGTTCCGATGATGCTACATTCAAAAACAGTTCCTCTGACATGTCCTCCTTCTTCCTTAACCGAGGTTTTCCACCCACGGTCGTTGACAGGGCCCTCAACCGTGTCCGGCCCATCTCCCGCGCATCCGCCCTCACTCCTTCTCCTCCCTCCCAGAAACATGATAGGGTCCCCCTTGTCCTCACTTATCACCCCACCAGCCTCCGCATTCAAAGGATCATCCTCCGCCATTTCCGCCAACTCCAGCATGATGCCACTACCAAACACATCTTCCCTTCACCCCCCTTATCGGCATTCCGTAGGGATCGCTCCCTCCGGGACACCCTGGTCCACTCCTCCATCACCCCCTACTCCTCAACCCCCTCCTATGGCACAACCCCTTGCCCACGCAAAAGATGCAACACCTGCCCCTTCACTTCCTCTCTCCTCACCGTCCAAGGACCCAAACACTCCTTTCAAGTGAAGCAGCATTTCACTTGCATTTCCCCCAACTTAGTCTACTGCATTCGTTGCTCCCAATGTGGTCTCCTCTACATTGGAGAGACCAAACGTAAACTGGGCGACCGCTTTGCAGAACACCTGCGGTCTGTCCGCAAGAATGACCCAAACCTCCCTGTCGCTTGCCATTTTAACACTCCACCCTGCTCTCTTGCCCACATGTCTGTCCTTGGCTTGCTGCATTGTTCCAGTGAAGCCCAACGCAAACTGGAGGAACAACACCTCATCTTCCGACTAGGGACTTTACAGCCTTCCGGACTGAATATTGAATTCAACAACTTTAGGTCGTGAGTCCCCTCCCCCATCCCCACCCCCTTTCTGTTTCCCCCTTCTTTTTTTTTTCCCAATAAATTATAAAGATTTTCCTTTTCCCACCTATTTCCATTATATAAAATAAAAAAAAACCCACTAGAGCTATACCTTGAGTGCCCTACCATCCATTCTTAATTAGCACATTCGTTTAGATAATATCACCAACTTTAACTTTAACACCTATGTGTTCTATTGTACTATTGTTGTTGACATCTTTTGATGATCTGCTTCTATCACTGCTTGTTTGTCGCTACAACCACACCAACCCCCTCCACCTCTCTGTCTCTCTATCTCTCCGCCCCCCACACACACACCTTAAACCAGCTTATATTTCAGCTCTTTCCTGGACTCGAACTCAAGTTCTGTCGAAGGGTCATGAGGACTCGAAACGTCAACTCTTTTCTTCTCCGCCGATGCTGCCAGACCTGCTGAGTTTTTCCAGGTAATTCTGTTTTTGTCAAGGGAACAGGAAATGGGTCTCATGGGCGGGATGAGATATGGCATGAGGGGAGATAGGTGAAAAACTAGAGAAATATGGGAATTCAGGCAGTGGGGAGCATTAAAGGAAATTTGGCCAACGGTGTAAGTAGAAGGGAGGGACGTAGCAGAGGCAGTGAATCCCATGACCTCCTCGTACTTGTTGGTGGTTAGGGTGGAGGGGACTGGGGAGAGGAGTTTAAGAAGATGGAAGAAGAATGTGGCTAACACATCTGCCTGCTTCTGATGGTAGTCTCCCTTTAATGTGAAAATTAGTGTCTTATGACATACTTAGGATCCTGATTGCCATTTTAGAACAGAAATGGCCAGAGAATGTTAGTGTGAGAGAGTATTTAGAAAGCTCAATCTCAAATTACTATTGTAAGATCAGAAGGAGCAGGGGTATTTCTTAGGCTTCTACAAAAAGCATCTGATCTGCTATTGCCTTGGCCGTCTCCCACCCACGCCACCCCCCCCCCCCCCCCACCCCCACCCGCCCCCCACCCCACCGTGATCACAACTCCTCTCCCCCAGGTACTTGCTGCCTGCAGGGAACCTGATAACCTTTCAGCTTTCACAGTTGAAGTCCAAACTGTCACTGATTGTGTATAAATCAAGACACAAAGCTAAACATTGATGGTACATGGTTTAAGCATGTTCAAGTTGCCTTGGGATAGAAAGATTCCAATGACTTTTGTTCAATGTCTATATTGAGTAGTACTTTAAGGTAATAGACTTGAAGTATAAGCTGTTCAATCCACATGTATATAGTACCTGTTTCTATAGAATTTTAATAGTATGCCCATTTAGTAGGTTATCGGTGGCAATACATTTACAACAGGAGACAGTAACCTCAAATCTTTCCTATCAGCTGTACAGGCAGAAAATGATTGGAAAGATGGGCGCAACCGGGTTTCACAAAGTATGCTACATTATCAAAAGTATTCCCGGTAGTGAGGAAGATTGTATAATTTAGCAAGAGTAACATAATTTAAAGGCTGTTAACTGTCAAATGTAATAATATGCTTGAATAGATTTTGTAAATTCTATTAGTTTCTTACAGTTTTTTAAAAGTAATTTTATCTCCATATGATCTTGTACAAATGAAGGATGATGGCAGATGGTAATAGGTTGCTATAGTTACATACTTGGGCAGATGGAAGAAATTCTGCAAATAGTCACAGTGAGAAAAGCATTAGAGTCCTTTTCCCTGACAATTTTATTATGTTAAATGAAATGTAAGTGCCCTATTTTGTTGCAGTTACAAATTACATCAGCAAGTGCTTTGCTGTCAGTGCTATGTTGTTAATGAAAAAACAAACTTCAATCTGAATTGCCTATGAAATGCATGTACAAAGAAATAGATTAGATTAACAGCTGAAGCCTATAGATCGCATTTTTACTGCATACATTGGGAATGAACTAAATAATATGTAATAGAAAATGCTGGAAATACTGAACAAGTCAGGCAGCATCTGGGCATTGAGAAACAGAGTTAACTCTAGGGCCAGGACTTCATGGCTATGTCGCGGTGTGTCTCTCCCCGGCGGATGCGGAGAGCCATTTAAATCCCCATTCAGTTTGGCGTGTCTGTAATATCCACCAAGCAGGAGGGGTCGTAAAATCCTTGGAAAAAGTTAAAGCAAGTACAGAGTGAGGGAAACAGGGGAATGTGAGAAGAACAAAAGAGAAGGGCAATCATAAGGTGGAGGGTGAAGAATCTTTCTTCAGACACCATGAAATAGACTTTGTAGTCTTCAGTATATCATCAGCAAGTTTTTATTAACAACTCCTAACTATATACATATATACAGTAGAGAGTCTTATAGATTCAGAATATTAACTCAGATGCTGCCAGACATTCTCAGTTTTTCCAGCATTTTCTGTTTTTATTTCAGATTTCCAGCATCTGCAGTATTTTGCTTTTATACGTTCGAGGGTGCAGGTATGGAGCTGACTCCATCCTATGCCTTTACACATCTCTGTCCACCTCTAGACTGGCCCTGGCTCTGGGTCATGTGCCTTCTTACATCACTGGGGCAGTACTGTACTCAGTCCCACATTAATCCGGAATGTTCCTGAACCTAATACTACAGAGGGCAGACATGGTCAGTTAACTTATGCAAATAAGCAGATAGGTTTGTGCAAAAGTTACTGATTGGCTGTAAAAATGCTTTTAACAGGTCTGCGTGTATTCTACTACGAGACGGTACAATAGCTCTCGTTGTGTTGTCTCCCTTGTGCACAAGTAATAAATGGGGTTTCTAAGCACTAAATGATGCCTTGGTGTGATTAATCTCTGACATGTGGGCTGCACTGTACTCAGTCCCACACTAACCCGATATGTTCCTGAACCTAATAGTATAGAGGGCAGACAAAATTAAATGCCAAAAGAGATGGTGGTGCAAGGCAAAAGGAGATGGAAATAAACAAAAGCAGGTGTTAATGGGAAATAGCAGAATCATCACCAAAAGTTGTCACCCAATAAATAGAGACATATTTTGGCCAGGAGGGCCCTCACTCACTGCCAGTTCAAGGGACATCACCATTCACTTTGTCACACACACCATCATTGGCCTCATCCCGTCCATGGGACCACTCACCACCCACACAGGCCAGGCATACTTATCATCTGGCCTAGCAGGTGTCCTGATACACTCTCCCCATCTCTATCCATGCAGGGCAAATTGGCACACAACCAGGAGGGAAAGGTTGCAGACAGATGGAGGGATGCTGGAGATCAAAGTTCTGACAGAATTCGAAATCAGAGCCATCCAGCTGGCCGGCGATGACCGGGACCGGTCCTGTGTTGATGGTGAGGTCAGCGCTGCTGTATCAAGTGAGGATCCAGCAGTGCAACATCCATCAGACAACCATACTATGACTGATGTGTCCTCTTTCACAGGCCACTGCCATGCACTAATTACCTCTCCTTGCTATCAAAGGCACATCTGCCAAACAGCCGACAGAGTCCATGACCCAAAACCTCCAATCAAACCCCAAAGAAACCTGTGAAGAGGAATCTGGAGGCACTCTCCATGAAGACCCATCACAGCGCTCGCCCACACCCTCCACCACCGCAGAGGCACACACCTCGGTGGGACCTAGCCTTAGAGTGGTCTAGGCACCACAATCTGGTAAACACATCACACTGACTGATCCACAGCAGCCGGAGTTAGGGAAGTCCAAGGTCTCCAGCACTTGGAGGACTGTTGGAGGCCAGAAATTTGCTGAGTCTGAGTCAGATGACGAGCCTCTGGATTTGGTCATGTGACAGTTGCTGGAGCTGCAAAGGCAAGTTTGGGAACATCAGGAAGGGATGTCTGCTGCAATCCTCAGATTGCAAGGCACGATGGAGGAGTCCATCTGTCTTCAGGCTGAGGTAATAGTGCCGCATGCCAACGCACCAATGTCAGCACTGGCAGGATGGTGGCCACCATAGAGACCTTGGTCCAGAGTTTCTCCTGTGCTGCTGCATGGGCTTAACTCTGTCACTGATGCCATAGTTGGCCTCCAAAAGTGTGTAAGTGAGAGGGGTACTGAGCAGCTTGATCTCACTCCCGCTATCCCTTCCACTCATGGAGTCAGCCAGGGGCCCTTGGGCACCCATAAGGAGGATCAGCAGGTGCATACTCCAGGGCCATCCACACAGGTAACTTTGGGAGTGACTGACCTATCCGAATCTCCAATTCCTGTGACCTCAGCAGCTCCAGCTTCACAGGCCCAGGAGGGTGCCACTGCCACACAGCAGGATGCTGAAAGAAGGCCGGGGCCCTGCAAGTCTCGGCCCTCCAGAGGGCGCTTGCCAAAGTCATCACAGACAGGGCATCACAGGGCTGCTTCCACCTCTGCAGTGGATGTCTCGGGAACACCAAGACATAGCAGCAGGGATAGGAAAGTTAGGTCAAAGTAGTTGCACAGCCTGGCCATAGGTGTTGATCACTTGTACACACTGTTCACTATTGTCAATAAACTCCTAAGGATGTCCCCCTGACTGTGGCTCCTTACTCTGCTGAGTAGTGTTCTTGTCACTCAGATGTGAAACCTTTCTGTACAAGTTGAAAGGCAGGTGTCTCAGTCCAGGGCCTCTTCCCTGTGCTCTGCGCAGCCTTCAGACCACAGTGATGGTCCAGCCTCACACTCCCTGGAAACATTATTGATGTCTGCATCTCAGTGGTGCTGGTCATTGCTGCCAGAATGTAGTGGGTAGGCACCACAGAGTTTTCTCAAACTCTCTGTGTGCCCTCAGCCTCTTTACGGTGGGGCTGGCCCCCATCACACCAGCATCTGCAACCAGTGATGCTGTGCACCAGCTCCTGAAGGGCTGAGGTGTTAAAGGAAGACACAGCAGCAGATGCATCTAAAGTTTCATGGCTGCATCTCTGAGATTGGCCTGATCATGGAGCTCAAGCAAGCTGCCCTTGGCCAGACAGGAGCCAGACATTCTCAGAGGCCACGTGAAGATCTATGGTGTGTCCTCGCTGCATGTTCTGATCATCCTCCTGTGATAGAGTGACTATTAGGGCCTCCAATGCATCTCCATGACAAGAGTATTCTCACAGAGGATATTGGCGCTGCCATAAGACAGACTGGAGTCAAACATTCACAACTGCGATGTGAGGATTTGTGGAGACACCTCACTGCATGTCATCATCATCCCTCACAAATCTGGCAGCTATGAGGGCCTCCCGAGTGCGCCTGCCTCATCTAGCCAGTGCGAGAGCCTCATCCCCGTCATTGTCACCACCGAGCACCCTCTCACCCTCATCCCTGGCGGTGTCCTCCTCATCCTAGGAGACATGCAGCTCTTCCATCTCCTCCTCAGCCAGCTCCTCACCCCATTGCAGCGACAGGTACTAAAGGGCACAGCAAGCAACAACGATGTGTGACACCCTCTGCGGAGTGTATTGCAGGGCTCCACCAGACCGGTCCAGGCATCGAAACCGCACCTTCAGCATCTCGATGCTCAGCTCAAGCAAGTTGAGAGCTGCTGCATGAGCCTCATTATAGCATCGCTCTGCTGCAGTCTGAGGCTGCTGCACAGGTGTCATCAGCCATGGTCTCTGTGGGTAGCCCTTGTCCCCAAGGAGCCACCCCTGCAGCATTTGTGGACCCTAGAAGACTGCAGGGATCTGCGAGCGACTCAGGATGTAGGCATCGTACACACTCCCTGGAAACCATACGCACACCTGCAGGTTGCGTTTCTGGTGTTTGCACACCAGCTGCATGTTCAGTGAGCGGAAGCCCTTGTGATTGATGAAGTCCACTGAGTGTAGCGATGGAGACCCGAGTGCCGCATGAGTGCAGTCAATCTCACCCTGCACCTGTGGGAATCCCGAGATCAGGGCGAATCCAATGGCCCTTACATCCTGCCTGTCCCAGTACCAGGCGAAATGCAAAGTTTTGTGCCATGGAGAAGATGGCATCCATGACCTCATGAATGCACTTGTGGGTGGCGGATTGTGAAATCCCACAGAGGTCACCTGTGGAGCCCTGAAAGGAGCCACTGGCATAGTAATTGAGCACCGCGGTGACTTTCACAGCCACTGGCAGTGGATGCCCTCCAAGTCCTGCAGTAAGTGACAGATGTGAGCCGCCAGGTCCCTAGACATGTGCAGTCATCAGCGACACTGGTTCTCAGTCATCTGTAGGAATTGCAGGTGGCGTCTATAGACCCTGGGTGTCGCTAGCTGCCAACCAGCTACAGCTCGCTGTCACCCTGGGCAAGGTGTGCGGGAGCTCCTGCTGCCCCTTTTTCATGAGGTTGCTGCTCCTGCCTTTGCATGGCCAGGTGCCTCAGTCGCCCTCTCCTCCGTCTCCTACGCTCTCTGTAGGCCATCAGGCATACAGCTAGGTCACCAGGATCCATGACCCTGACATGGTCCTCCTGCAGCATGAAAGAGAGAGAGATATGGTTATCATGACTGTACTTAGCACCTTTCCTGGCCCTGTGTGACTGCCCCTTAATGCTTCCCGGAGAGTGCTGGTCACCCCTCAGATGGCCAGAGATCAGCTGCATGGCTGCCCTGTCAACATGCGACATAGGGAACACTAGTCCAAACTAGGATGCTAAGATTGCAAGGGGCTGTGAGCGCCTCCAGCAGTGACTGGTGCATGGCCAGCATTGGCAAGGGGATTGTACAACATGTGCAATCTAACTACTCCGCAGTCCAATAAAGTGGTGGCGGCCTCGAAGTCTGTGCCGGGGGGAGGGGGAGGTGGGTAAGATATGGAGTGCTTGGTGGTCCTTTGGTGCCTCCACATTGCTTGCATGGGTGGGCAGGCTAGGAGCCTGACCCCAATCATATCACTGTGGCTGCACCTGATCTGTCTCAGTGTGGCCACTCCCCTTGCTTACCCTGCCCCCCACCTCAATTGCCTGTGTCTGGGATGCAGCGCCAGGGCAACACTTGACCCCCCACCCCCCACTGACAATGGCCGCCTCTGAGGCTGGCCAGCACTTGCCCCTGGGTAACGCACCCCTCCCCCGCTCAGCAGTTGCCTGCAGGGCCAGGCATCAGTACCCCTCCCCCCCACCAACACCACCCCCCCGCCCCAGTGCCCCTGAGTCCTGTAAACAATGGGTGAGCTGTGGTGAACACTGCTGCTCACTCACCTCAGTTTCCCCAAAGTGAAGGCCACCAAGTGCACATCGCCTGTGTGCTGTTGTGAAACACGTCGGCGTGCTTTCCCACTGACATGGACGGACGATATAGCGGGGTTCCAAGAGCCTGGCGGGATGACCTTTTAATTATATGCTAATGTATTACAATTAGGTGCCCGCCGACTGATAGTGGGAAATGCGACCTGCTGTCAACGGGCTGAGCGGACGATCACGACCTGCCTTCACGCTTCAGGAAATTCTGCCCGTTAAGTGTGGAAGGCTGTAATCCCACTTTACACTTTGCAGTCAGTTTAGACTGAGATAATTGGTGGCAAAAGAAGTTATCTTGATTTGTAACACACTAATAAAAATAAAATTGCCATAATTTTCTTCATTCCCAAAATGTACCACTTTTAGTTTATAATAATGGGGGCTTTTTTTTGAAAGTTAACTTCACATTCCGATTCACAGCAACCCTGGAATGCCTCTATTTAGGTATAACTGGTAATACTTAGACTCTGCATTATTTGTGTGACTGCAAACTTTGGCTCCTACAGACCAATCATACTGCATATTTTGCAAAGCGGTTTTCCTGCAAGATAAAATGTACATGTAACTGAATCTAAACTTGTCTCAGTTGAGACTGGGGTAATACTGTAAGACCACCTGCTAAAAATAGCTGCCAGCCAATTTGGGTTTGCTGTGGTTATAGCAGCAACTGATGCAATTGTAAACTCTGTAATTTGAAAATTTAGATGGTCCATTGCATACTTAGTTCTTCATTAATATTAAAAAATCTCAGCACAGTATTGCATATTTATTCATTTAAACATGCATAAGCCAGACTTGCCTTTCCCTGATTTATGAATGGTATTGAGCTGGCAGCAGAGTGGGGATGCTGGCAGTTCACATAGCACCACAGCAGTAGTGGTGAAAACCAGTACTTGAAATATAAAAGAGACATTGAGGATTAAGGTGGATAAACATTGAGAATGCAATGGGGAGGGTTGGGGTGGGGTTGGGGGGCAGGGAGATTTTTAAAATATTCATTCATGGGATGTGGGTGTCAATGGCTAAGCCAGAATTTCTTGCCCATCCCTAATTGCCCTTGAAAGGTGGTGATGAGCTGCCTTTTTGAACTGCTGCAGTCCATGGGGTGGAGGTACATCCACTGTGCTGTTAGGAAGGGAGTTCCAGGATTTTGACCCAGCGATAGTGACGGAACTATGATATATTTCCAAGTCAGGATGGTGAGTGACTTGGAGGAGAACTTCCAGGTGGTGGTGTTCCCATCTGTCTGCTATACTTGTCCTTCTAGATGATAGAAGTTGTGTATTTGGAAGGTGCTGCTAAGGAGGCTTGGTGACTTCCTTCAGTGTATCTTGTAAGTCACTGCACACTATTAACCCACCTCTATAAATCCATTCATTGTGATGTTGGCAGCACATTATATTTGTGCTACCTGCTGTTTTAAATGACTGCTGCGTGCAGCAATGCTACTCTTGCTGATTATTGGCTGCTCGCATTATGGGTCTTAGCCTCAAAACACACCCTTGGGCATAGATTATATCTCAAATACTGGTTGTTGTACAGTCATTTATTGTTGTATATTTGTTGTATGATCTATATCGTTGACGTAAACGTAAGAGAGCAGAACAGCGGTGAAAATGTTACTGACGGGAAGGAATGAGGTGCATGGATTAGATTGGCAAGTGTAATAACATTTCTTGATGAAATTTTACACTTAAAGGTGGATGTTGTAAGGCATTTTCATATTTTGTGTATTTCTGTGAAGCTATAAGGCCCTCTTTTGTTTCTTTTTAATATGTATCATCCTTATACTTGTACCAAATGTAACCAGATGTGAGATGGACCCCAATGTCTTGGGGCAGAATTTTGCCCGTGGCATGATGGCTTAGCAGGGACAGGTGGGTGTGGTTGGGAAGCTGACCACCACACGCGATCAGGCCCAGAAGGCAGTTTCACGCTGACGGGCCAATTAAGGCCCACCTAGCGTGAAGCACGAGCGGCAGCGCTGAGTCCTGTCTGTGCGGGCAGGGGGAGGAGAGTGAGCCAACCGAGCATGACCTTCACGCATGCGCACGTGTGCATGCTACATAATCCCCCTGGGAACTGCCTCAGAGAGATGAACTGACTTGAAAAAATATACCGATTTGATAAATGTTGTGAAACATGTCACCTCATGTGACTCTGTCACATGAACAAGAACATGCTATTTATGAAAAATTAAAGTTTTTATTTAATGTTTATTTGCTTTTGGAAACCTCATCCCACCCTTGGCCTTTTTGCCTGCCCGCTAACTGTAAGGTTGGATAGGCAGCAAAAAAATTGACTTCAAATACCTTTTAAATGGCCTTAATAGGCCTGTTAATTGTCAGCAAGTGCACTGCCAACTCCGGCACGCGCCCAACAACCAAAATATCGCGAGAGTGTGTTATAATGTCGGGGCACACACCCGACATCATTGCATGTCATTTCATTGGTCAGGTCAGGTCAGGCACGTGCCTGCTGAGCTAAAATGTTACCCTTGAGCTCAGAACCAGGTGGTAGGAGCATGGATTGTAAGAGGACATCAGATGAAAGGAGAAGAATTTTGACCAAAAACATCAACTCTGAGGCTTATATGGTGTTGAGATATGACAGGTGGTATTTGCCAGGCTGACCAAATCCCAAAGGGAAACTTGGCCTTGCTATCACAACGATTTTGTAATTTCTATCTATTACGAGAAGGTTTGTACACTGAAGTCAGAAATACTGAGTCTACTACCATCTTTTGATATTTTAAAGATTAAATTAAATCATTAACAAAAGAAAAGAAAACTTAAACGCACAAGCCTACAGTTACACAGTTGCACTTAGTTTTATAACAGTTCTCACAAGATTGCTACTTAACTAGACTCCTGACTACACATCCCTTTCAGGCAATAGTCCAAATAGATTCTTAATCTATAAAACATCCAGTAATATTACCACAAATACCCACTGTTGCTATAAGGGAGGTACTTCACAACTTCTTTCTCCCTCTCACTCAACAATGGAATCCCAAAGCTTTTAACAAAACCTTGCTTTTTGGAATAGCAAATTTCTCCAGGATGGCTAGGGTTTTTTTTCTCCACAGGTCTGGTTCACATAGTGTACCTTTCCAGATCTCATACGGCCACTCCTCATATAGCTTTCCACCTTTCTTTAAATATATTTTCTCCCTTTTGATCTGTAAATCCCATTGTTTCACCCTTGCTTTATAAGTTACTTTTCCTAGAATATGAAAACCTTTCATGTTGTCATTATGGCCAGAACTTTCGGGAAAAATAAACTTAATAACTTTGCGTGATTTATCTTGCTAGTTGTAAACACCTTATCATACCCCTTTGCAAATCAAGCAACCACTCAACTTTTCTAAAAATGCAAATTCCATTCACACTGTATTTGTTGAGAGTTCATCCTAACTTACACCTTCCCTTTCCAAATGCCTGTTTTACACCTTAACCCTTCTAATGATTCAAACCTTGCAGTCTGACTGTCTGCAGTTTAAACTACAGACACACACACACACACAACACACACACGCGCAGGCTTACATACACACAGTCCTCATAAGCCTGCTTCAGCATCCCACAGTAATTTTAGGGAAAACAATTGCTATTTCCTTTACGACTGAACTTTTAAAAAATATATAAAGATTAGACAATGATATACATGCACACAGACACAGATGTGTCAGGACATGCCACTAGGGTGATGGCTAACCACCAGACACCCTGTTTACAGAAACTGACCTAGACAATGGCCTCTCGGGTATGTGTGAATTGCTTTATTCCAACCTTACCAAGATACAGAAATCACATCCATTGCTGGTACCTGGAGACACCCCCTGCTGAGAGCAGGAAATTACCACGTGCATGTTGTCTTTGCATGGCCAGGGTTAGGATTGATAATCCAATCTGATGACTCAATTTAAGATATTACATTATATGCTGAGAGACCAGAATCAGAAAGGAGTATAAAGCCACAGCTCCCAATGACGTTGGGGCTACAACCAGGGAGTGTGATTTGGTCAGTCACTGGAATCGTACGGAGGAATTATTTTAGCTAACTAACCACCCGGGGATGAGCTCCTGCAAGCTGGTCCGACTAAGCAACTGGTGTTGTAAGTATATGCTATTGCTTAGTGAGTTAATAAAGGCTTTGTACATAAAGTGGAAATTGTTTCCATAGTTTGTTTCATGTTATTGATACCAAAATATGGGGTGGAGTGGGGGGACGGAGTGAGGACCTTAGAGGGTGGTGAGACACCCGGTTAAGAGACTTGTAGGTTTCACTCCCAGACTAGCTTGAATCCTCCCTGTGTGACTATCAAAATCTCTCCTATTGGCCTGGAGGAGCTCAATTTCCAGGTTTCCCTGCATCCAACAACTCTCAATCCTCTGCCTCCTATCATTGAATCTTTGTGCTTGTGATGGAAATCCCTTCCCCAGCCTCTGTCCACTTTCACCCCTTCCCCAGTGGAGGCTTTGCACTCTGGCCACTTTCCCAACCTCTGTCCACTTTCACCGTAGCAGACAATAGGAACCTGTTGTCCCGTCAATGCAAAACCTTTCTTTCTTCTTGCGATATTTTCTGCTCCTGCCTGCCCTGACACCCGCCGTGGGTGGCAGCTGAAAGTCCCGGCCATAGTTGCTGCAGGTTTTGTCCCAGACGGCCTTACAGTGTGTGGCATCATCTCATCCATTGGGCTCAAGGGATGAAAATGTGCTTCAATCCAGCTGATTCTGCACTGTTTGCTTCTTTTGTGTAGCATTTGTTCTGCAAAAAAAAATCAGAATGTCAATGATTGTGTCTTGCTGTTTTTGGGGATGTGCCTACAGTAGCTGAACAGCTGGGATATGATGAGTTATGGAGAGATGGGTGTGAAACTGGCAGCACTGGAAGGTGTGTGAGGCTGAGGTGGAGTATGTGGATGTTAAGTGTAAGCCCTGAGTGATGGGGACTACTGCTGGGTGAGTGATGGGGTGTGGTGCATTGGGCAGCCTGAGAGGGCTGGTCACTTTGAGATGCATTCACTTACTTTGGCCACCTGTGGGAGGTCATTGAACTTCTTCTGACGCTGTTGCCAGGTCCTGAGGATCAGACTCAGGGAACTGACCTCCTTGGCCAGCTACTCCCATTCCTTTTGAAGGGGATTCCTTGAGGGCCTCCTGGCTCCCATGGAAACATGGGGCAGAATTTAATGGGGCCTCTGGGAATAGGAAACAAAATGGGTGGTTGAAATTTTGGTTTCCCAATGTCAGGTTGAGTTTTTGAAATTAAGTCAGCAGTGTTTCAACGGCAGAGCAGATATCACACCACCCAGTGGTGAGAATCTATTTTCCATGCATTTGCATACCATGAATACTCATTGAAGGGAAACATTTTCAAATTAAGTCTTACCTTCGAATTTACATCAGTGGCACATGGGAAAGTTGTACCCGCTGTGTTGCAACAGCTTAAAGTTGGTGTGCACCTGGCAAAGCTGTTCAATCTTCGGATCTGAGGTGAGGTCGTGTCTCTTACACAGCAACACGGGAAGCTAGACAGACTGGTAGCAGCAAGGATAAGGGGGGCAGAGGAAGGTAAGAGGGCGTTGGTGGTTGGGGCCTCAAATGGCAGTAAAGCGAGATGCTGGCATTTTTGGGAGAGGGGCTTGTTGGGGGTTTAAGAGGTATTTGAATGATGCCAGGCTTTGGCCTATAGGATGGGATCCAACATTTCCGAGCTCTATCGTGTGCGCCCAATACAGGCAACTGTACCACACATGGCAGGTCAACTGTCAAGGTGGGGGGGAGATCAAGTTTGATCGAGGGCAGATCAAGGGTTTCTGAAGGAGGGTCAGGGAAATAGCAAGTGCAGGTCAAGAATGATGGAGGGAGGCTCCAGGATGATGGCAAGCTGGTCCAAGATGAAGGGGAGATGGTCAAGGGTGGGAGATAGAAAGATGAGGGCCATTGATATTGGGTCAAGGGGGATGGTTGGAGGTTCAGGGATGATTCTGGGAAGGTGCAGCATGATGTTGGGAGGGTTAAGAGTGATTACAGGAACCTCGAGAGTGACAGAGGAAGGATGGAAATGGGGGGCTTGCAGCTGCCTGGACACACTGCATGTTCCCATTAACAGGTTGAACTGGCAGGAAGTCAGGTTCTTGTCGGAGGAGGCTGTGTGTGGGATGGGAGGAGTCATGGCTGTGGCCCATGGGATGTTCAGCATTCCCATAGGTCAGCTGCAGCTGCTGAAAGGATGCAGGACGTGCAGTGTTCATATCTTCGCCTGCCTTCTTCACACAGGTCACTTCGTGCTCGGGCAGTGGGGAAGAGGATTCACCAGAGGAGGGCCATGGCCAAATAGCTGGAACCAGCAGAAGGGTGGGTAATGTCAGGAGGAAGGCAACCAGAGCTGTCACCATCATCAAAGAGCACTGCTACATCAGCATGTGTTCAGAATGTGCAACAACTACCTTCAAATGTCTGAGAGGCAATGGCAGAGATGGTCACTGACCTGTGTGCACTTTTTTAACAAGACCTGTGGCCCCACAGATTTGGAGGGAAGCCAATAACAGTTGCCCTCAAGGTGACTGTGGTGCCGCTTTTTTACACTGTTGGCTCATTCCAGGGATCCACAGGCTTGGCATATCCCAGGCAGCAACACATTGGGAGGTGACCAATGCCTTGTTCAGAAGGGCCAACGAATTCATTCAGTTCACAACCAATGCTGATGGCCAGATCACAAGAGCAGTGGGCTTCAGGGCCATCACATAGTTTCCACAAGTGCTGGGTGTCATTGACTGCACTCATGTGACCATTAGAGCTCCATGGGAACAGCCCGGCTGCTTTTGTGAATGGAAAGGGGTTTCACTTAGTGCACAACTAGTCTGCGACCACAAAAATGTATTATGCAGGCTTGTTTCCCAGGGAGCTCTCATGACTCCTACAGTTTACGTAACTCCTAGTTGACAGAGCTATTTGAAGCTCTTGCTCAAGTGCAGGGTTGGATCCTGGGTGACAAGAGCTATCCCCTGTTGGGGTGGCTCATGACACCAGTGCGTCATCCCTACAGGCCCATAGAGGAGTGTTACAATGCAGCACATGGATCAACTAAGGCAATCATAGACCAGGCTATTGGCTTGCTGAAAATGCACTTCTGCTGCCTTGGCCGATCCAGCAGAGCTTTACAATACATAACACAGAGGGTATCCAGGATTGTCATGGTCTGCTGTGCATTGCATAACATGGCATTGCCAATTTGCCGTGCGAGGAGATGGAGGAGCTGTTAACTTGCTCAGATGAGGATGACGGTGAGGAATCTGAGGAAGATGCCGGAGATATCATGATGCCCCTACAAGATACCAGGGCCATGAGAGACTTGCCAGAGCTGTAAGAGACAATTTCCTTTTTTAATGAAGAATGGGGCACCTTCCTAACCAGCAGTATATCGCCTGCAAACCTTTGCCTGCTCTGAAGCTGTGCCCACCTTTGCCAGCCTCCAGTGGGAGCTAACTCAATACCTGTATCCTCTACTGCCTAGTTGGTAAAGGGGAGCGGACCTTTGTCTCACAAAATCAAAAGCCAAGTCTGGCCCTGAGAGTACAGACTTTGCAATTGGACATAAGCCCCTGAAGATACTATGAATAAGTTTTCTGATCAGTGCCCACTGTAACAGAGCCATGAGTGTACTAAGAGAAAATCACTTGTCTCAGTAGGAAGTAAGCTTGGCCAATCTCCTTGAGATGACATATATGGGAGGGCCACCAGATCTGCATGTTCAGCATCTTCAGAGCCTCGAGAATAAAAATCTTGCCATACACATGACCATCCACTAAAGACTGACCATGAACACACTGCAACATTTTTACCTTCTGCATATGTCCCTCAGTATCCTTCATCCATCATACATACGAACAAACAAAGTAGGAGCAGAAATAGGCCATTAGGCCCCTCAAGCCTACTCTGCCATTCAATTAGATCATGGCTGATCTGTTTGTGTTTTGAATTCCACATTCCCATCTACCCCCAATAACCTTTGATTCCCTTGCCTAACAAGAA
The DNA here is from genome assembly GCF_017639515.1 of Carcharodon carcharias. Taxonomy (NCBI): domain Eukaryota; kingdom Metazoa; phylum Chordata; class Chondrichthyes; order Lamniformes; family Lamnidae; genus Carcharodon; species Carcharodon carcharias. The sequence goes on along the minus strand of NC_054472.1, from coordinate 126,315,303 downwards.
TCTATCTACCTCTGCCTTAACAATAATCAATGACCCCACCTCCAACACCTTCTGCAAAGTCACACAACACTCTGAGAGAAAACGTTTCTCCTCATCTCTGTCCTAAAGGGGCAACCCTTAATGTTAAAACAGTGCCCCCAGTTCTGGCCTCACCCACAAGAGTAAACATCCTTTCCACGTCCACCTTATCAACACCATTCAGGACCTTATGTACTTCAATCAAGTCACCCCTTACTCTTCTAAACTCCAGTGGAATCATGTGAAGGAGGAGGCAGACTGCTAAAAGCAATGCCTAATTGCCTGTGATGATCTTGGCAGCCGTCCTCTGGTGGGTTGCGGACCTGAGGGCTCCAGTCTACTCACGTTCTCCTGCACGGATGTAGGGGCACCCTCCTTGGCCCTGCCTACTGGAGGCACTGGGAACACCATCAGAGGGGATGAGAGGCGACCCTGGGAGTGCCCTGAGAAGACATCTCAGAGTGGCTGGTTGGTGTTCCTCCTCCCTCTTGATGTACAGTGAAACTTCCCTGTATCTCTGAGGAGAAGGGGAAGCTGAAAGGACATCCAGTACCTTGACCCCTTTTCACTTAGCCACTGTTCCAATGAGCACACAGCCAGTGCAACACAATGTGGATCTGAGCACGTTTGAGGCTGATGGTGGACCTTGATCTCAAGGTGGTCACCAATCTCTCCTTGGAGGAAACCATGGGCTCACATGGCAGAGACATGGCAGAACTCAAGGCTTGGATAGACTTGTCCACCATGTATACAATATTAGGAATAGTCTCTGACACCTCTGCCAGATTTTTCCCTGCCTGTCTCTGCATCTTCAGGAGGTTTATTATGGCTAAGACCCGGGGCCCTTTATCAGACTGGGGCTCAGCATGGGCCTATTCCCCAACAGTCCTCCCATCATCAAGGATCTCAGCTGACAGTCTCACTTAGCCTCTGCTACATGTGAAGTGCATGTGCCTCTGTTTCTACCCCTGACCCCTCTGAACCCTATGTGGGTGCCACTGTGGTGGTGAAGTAAATGGGAGAGACTGATCATGGTGTATTCTCTGGTCATCATCGTCAGAGATGGAGCTGTCACTGTCACCAACAGTCTGCAACATTGGCTCCATGTGACAATGACCTGAATTGGAAAACAAAAAGACAGGCATTAAGGATCAGCTCAGTCTATCAGGACACCACAATTTCACATGTGTTTCCTGTGTGCCCATGTCTCAATATCAGTTTGGAGGCATTCTCACTATGCTCCCTGGCTAATCATGCCTCACCAAAGGTATAGCCACCCTGATTCCCAGAAATCTCCATGACCTCCTCTTCAGAAGGCATCAAGATCTTTAATTCTGGAACAACACCGCCCATCTTGGCACTCTGCTTGGCATTGAAGGTCACCTTATCCTGCTTCTCAAAGTGGAGACATTTGCATTGAATTCATCAAATGAATCTGGTCCACTTCATATCTCCTTTCAAATACTATCATGTTCCTTTGACTTGAATTGGTGTTAAACACTAAAGATATTAAATAGTTCTGAATGACAAAAGAAATAGTTATTTCTAAGTCCAGTTTCAGCCAATGCATAACTATTGAACTGTGCCATAATAATTAAAGTGCATGCTTCTTGGTTATATGCAGCTCAAGTTCATTTCCCAACTGCGATCATGTTGTACGTGACTTACCTTTGGAGTTGTGGGAAGTGAGAAACAGGTAGAGATATCTGAATAATAACACTAAATTAATGCAAGGAAAGAACACTTATTGCCATTTCAACGATCTTAATATCAATGAAGAGCAACTTCAGGCATGCTATTTGATCGTTAATCTGTGATGACTGATTTCTTGAATTCTTTTGTTTATTCATTGCCAAATATGTGCAAAAGCAATCAGGTATCATTCTTTCTTATTGATTCTAGATTAGAAATACCCTTTTGACACTTTTCCTGTTAGTGACCTAGATTTTCCACTTGAACTATGGTAGCTCCCTAAATGTAATTCTGTGAAATTTGGTGTGAACTTTGTGGGAGTCTCTCCATCAGCTCCCTGTTCATCTTATCACTTGTACCATTGTTAGAAATGCTGGACAATGTAGAATCAGTCCACACAAAAACTGATAGGTGTATTCAGTTGGCCAAAAATACATGGTACAATGTAACTTCCACTATTTGTGGGCTAGTAAAGCTGGATGCCAAAAACTCCTGTGTGTCCCTTGCATGAAACATTGCTCAGGGTGGGGAAGGGAGACTTAAAAATTAAAGGGCTATTTAAGCCTTTGATTAAGGCCATTTTTTGAAAAATATTAAAGCTTTGCTTTCCCTTGAAGGAGCCCTTTGAGGAATGCTATAGTCATTCTCTGCCTTCTGCATTGAGCCTCCCCAGCAGAGACTGGGGACACTGGCACAAAAGAGCCTGACCATGGAAAATCATCTGGACTCAGGGGTGCATCTTTGTTGGGGATGGAACTCCAGCCACGTCCATGCATTAAAATTCCACCATAGTGGAAAATCACAGTTGCAATGGCTGAAAGTATAGGTTAGTTGCACTGTACGTTTTATATTGATGCAAAATGGCTTTGCATTATATATGTATGACGTAACACAGATAGGAAATCATCCATTTAGAATTTAGTCAAGTACTGTGAGATCTGCTGGTATGGCTCATAATTATACTAAGCTCAAAAGAAACTTTTATGTTTATGTTTTACCATCTAATGCTAAGAGATACTCAATTGCCTCTCCACTGACAGCTTTTGGAATTAAATAAGAAGAGGTCTGTACATGTCTATTTCATAGAGTGTTGTTCTTGATGAGCAAATAATAAGGGATAATTTTAATCCCTTTACAATGGGTAGGAATAGGTCAGGGGAGATGAATATGTGCCTAAACCTAGTTTGAGACCATTCAAGTAATTTTTTTTTTTATTCATTGGATGTGGGTGTCACTGGTCAGGCCAACATTTATTACCCATCCTGAGTTGCCCTAGTTTAGAGGGCACTTAAGAGTCAACCACACTGATGCGGGTCTGGAGTCACATATAGGCTAGGTAAGGACATTAGTGAACCAGGTGGGTTGTTACAGCAATCTTTTCATGGTTAGCGTTAGACTTTTAATTCTAGGTTTTTATTCAATTCAAATTCCACTATCCACTGTGGTAGGATTTGAACTCAGGTCATTAGATTACTATCTTAGCAACAATACCGCTACACCACCACCTCTCCTTAAAGTGGAGAAGTTGAACGAGGCTCAGATTTTGGGAGCCAATTGAATGTAATGGCTACAAGCCATGTTCCCCAGAACTCAGGAAACCCAGCAGCTAAAGGAATGTGAAAAAAAAACTAGATCCAGCAGGTAAATGCCTTCCCAGCACTCCTTCGGGCCAAGTGGAGCAGGAGTGCCTCCGCCAGCCACTCAAGTGAATCGACTGCCACGACATACCTCTCTTCCATTTTTTCTAATGGCACCCATCCCCACTGTGCACCAACCCTTCTGTTCCGCCTCATTGCTGTGCTCTGACCTCCCCCCGCCCCCACCATGCCCTAGTCATTTTTGATTGCCTGGGACTTTCCCCAATTTTCCCTGCCTGCAGCCTTCTACTTCTGGCTTTCTGATTGAGCAGTCATCCAGCCTCTCAATCTAGCCAGCTGCCAGGCAGAATAAGAAAAATATGTTAATGAGGTCCTGCCATTACATTTGGCAAGAACTCTGCATTTCCAGCATGTCTAGGTTCCCATTACTTCTGGGTTTCCTGGTCACAACAGGTGACCCTACCCTCCATAATAGATTTAATAGTATAACTTAGGTGTACTTGTTCTACATCTTTCTAGTATGGGTACAGTCTCAAACCAGGATCTAAAGTATATTGTGGTTTATTCAGCCTGGAACCTTTCATAACTACTTTATCCTAATCAGTATCCTACATTTTAATTTTGATGGCTACTATTGTATGGGGTGTCATTAACCCTTGGGCACTACACACAATTTGTTTTGGTTTAAAAAAAAACTTAGCTGCTTCAGCATTTTGTTTGCAAATAAATTCAACTGCCATTGAGCTTGGCAGTTATAGCACTCTGAGTGCAGTCTTCCATACAAACTTCTAAAACCTAATTTATCTTTCTAGCCTAATTAATGCTCCTATTCCAGAGATTCTTCATTGTAAGCTTCTTCCCTTAAATAGCATGATAAGCTAGTTACAAATTGAAATAGAATTGGCCAGAGATTTCTATGCAGTGTGTTTTTATGAAGTAAATTAATTTTACTTCAAAAACTGCATTAAGTCGATAAAAGGAAATATGTGGGGAATGGAAGGAGTAAATATCATTTTGTAGTAATTGTAAGTTAAACCATTTATCACTGTTATGGGGATCATGTGACTGTACAGACGAATCAGTCCTAAGCGCGGGGAATCTTAGGGGCTGCGTTTGGTCTTGGAATGAGCATGCAGCCTCACCAGGAGTCTGTAAATAAAGTTTACTGTTTCTTACAAGAAACCAGGCTTGCATTCCAAGTTTATTCCAATTGGCAATGAGGATAAATAGCGCCGACGCAGCACATCACCTCGCGACTGTGAGTATTTCGATTTTTAAGGGAAGAAAAGAAGTATTCTCACCAGCAATGTCTCTCTTTGGCAGAATTGACCTGTATAAATCATCTGTCAAGGACTGGAGTCAATACATAGACCGATTAGGTTTCTACTTTGTGGCTAATGAAATAGTGGTGGAGGAGAAACAGAAAGCAATTCTCCCAAGTGTCTGCGGGAGCAAAATCTATAACCTAATCCATAGCTTGATGGCTCCCAATGTGCCAAATTCCATATCCTTCACCAAGCTAGTCGACCTCGTGAGGGGACATTTTTAGCCTAAACCCTCAGTGATCATGTAAAGACTCAAACTCAACTCTCGAGTAAGGACCCCCGGTGAGTCAATCATAATGTATATCATGAAGCTAAAACAGGTAATGGAGCTCTGTGACTTTGGTGATACTTTAAACGACATACTGCGAGATTGTTTGATTTGAGGCATAAACAACAATGCTATTCAGCACAGTTTGCTTGCAGAAGTTGAGATAGACCTGAAGCGTGCCATGGAGATAGCACTAGCAATGGAGAGTGCTGAGAGGAATTCACAGGAGAGGGATTCTGCAGTTAGGGCGGAAGCCTGCCACCGGGCATGGTGCGAATACCAGGGCCGCTATCGCGAAGTGGGACATGGTCCCTACCACTAGGAAAATAAAAAGAAATGTTGGAAGCAGCTCACCAGTAACCCAGAAGCTAAAGTATTACCGTTGTGGGGGAAATCATGCACCCGAAGTCTGTAGATTTAAAGAGGCAGAATGACAGTACTGCCACAAAAAAAGGGCATGTTGTTAAATAGTGCAAGACTAGATCATGGCAGTTGTTCAGACAGCAGGTCAAGTTAAATGAAGTGCACGATATAGATGAGCCAGAAGTTACTGAGGTTGACGTTTATTCCCTACACAATCTGAAGGCCAGGAAAACTGAACCAATCACTGTTACACTTCAAGTAAATGGAAAGCCTCTGGTCATGGAGGTTGGCACAAGAGCATTGACCACAGAGGTGGGAGAACACATTTTTAAATATTTCAGAGAAGGTACCCAGCCATTGAGTTTGGAGAAAACCGCTGCTCAGTTAAAAATATGTACAGGAGAAGCAATACAGGTGAAAGGCATCACCTCTGTACCTGTGTCATACAGGCGACAGCTCAGCTGTCAGTAATTGTTATAACAGGAGAAGGACTTAGCCCTCTGGGCCAAGATTGGTTGAAAAAAATCAAACAAAACTGGTCAGAAATTATTCAGGTCAGGACAAGAGGAACTAAGAAAGCATGACAGAGCATTTTGAGATGAATTGGGGAAATCAAAGGTCTACAAGCTAAAATACACGTGGACTCTGAAACAATACCCAGGGTTTTTAAGGCAAGACCTGTGCCTTAAGCTTTAAAAGAAAAGGTACTTGTGGAATGATGTCATTTGGAGAAGTTGGGAATAACCCAGCCAGTCCGATTTTCAGAATGGGCAGTACCCATAGTCCCTGTGCTAAAACCAAGTCAAACCATTTACATCTGTGGGAATTATAAATTAACGGTGAACAAGGCTGTGAAATTAGATAAATACCCAATCCCAAAGATTGAAGATCTTTTCGCTAAACTCACAGGAGGAAGATCCTACACTAAACGGGACATGAGTCATGAGTATCAGCAGCTTGAGCTGGACAACACATCAAGAAGAACATGGAAAGCTTACTGCAAGGACTTCCCTGAGTTATAGTGTGCCTGGACAACGTCCTAATCACAGGATCCACAGAAGCAGAACTTGTGGCAAACCTGGAAGAGGTTCTAAAGAGATTTTTAGAGGCTGATGTTCGCTTAGAAAAGAAGTGCACCTCCCAAGCAAAGGAAGTTACATATCTAGGTCATCAAGTGGATGCCCAAGGATTGCATCCATTAGAGGAGGAAGTCAGGGCAATCATGGAAGTGCCCTCTCTTACCAATGTCATGGAGCTGAAGTCTTTTTTGGGTGTGGTAAACTATTAAGGTCAATTTTTGCCTAATCTATCTATAGTGTTAGCCCCTTTACACTTATTATTGAAGAAGAACTATAGATGGTCCTGGAAGGCACAGCAAGAGGAAGCCTTCATAAAAGTCAAGAAGGTTTTATACTCACCTGCTTGCTTGTCTCCCTACAACCACACCATCCCCCTCCACTTCTCTCCCCCCACCCAATCCCCACCACCACCCCCCTGCCACACCCCCCCCCCCCTCCCCACCCCACCTTAAACCAGCTTATATTCCACACCTCTCCTTGGATTCACCTAGTTCTGTTGAAGGGTCACGAGGACTTGATACGTCAACTCTTTTCTTCTCGGCCAATGCTGCCAGACCTGCTGAGTTTTTCCAGGTAATTCTGTTTTTGTTTTGGATTTCCGGCATCCACAGTTTTTTGTTTTTATTATTTATACTCGCCGTGTCTGCTAGTGCATTATGACCTGTCTAAGGAATTGATACTCCCTGTGATTCATCTCCCTATGGAGTGGGAGCAGTATTGTCACATAAGATGGAGGATGGATCTGAAAGTCTGATAGGATTTTTACCCAGAACCCTTTCTGCAGCCGAGAAAGGTTACTCTCAAATTGAGAAAGAAGGCTTACCTAATGTATTTGGAGTAAAGAAGGTCCATCAATATTTGCACGGTCGACACTTCACCATATTGTCAGATCACAAACCACTGTCAAGTTTGTTTAGTGAAGGTAAGGCAATCCCACCGATAGCCTCTGCTAGAAATCAAAGATGAGCTTTAATTTTGTTGGCATACGAGTACAATTTTATGCACCATCCAGGTGTGCATACAACAAATGCAGACGCCTTCAGTCGTCTTCCTTTGCCAGATAGTATTACACATGTTCCAGTGACTCAAGGGGTGGTACTTGCATTGAACTTCCTGGACTCCTCACCAGTTTGTGTGAGACAGATAAAGAATTGGACAAATCGGGATCCAATTTTAGCAAGAGTCCATGAATATGTGTTACAAGATGGTCAAATGCACAAGCTACTGGAGAATTAAAACCATTCTTTATATGTAGATCTGAACTGAGTTTTCAAAATGGTATGTTGTTATGGGGAGCAAGAGTCATTGTCCTTTTGCAAGGAAGAGAACCATTATTGAAAGAACTTCATAGTGCATCCTGGTATTTTGGAAATGAAGATACTTTCATGATGTTATATCTGGTGGCCAGGTACAGACAGTGATATAGAAAAAATGATGAAAAAACCTTTAAAACAAGCATGAAGGAACTATCAGAGGGTGCTGCTCAAATCCCAGAGGGAAACTTGAAACAGCTGCCACAACTGTTTGCAATTTGTAATTTATTTTGAGATGCATGCCTTGAATTCAGTAGCAATAAGCCCACTGAGACCTAGAGTTCTTTACAAAACTAAATTAAACATTTATTAATAGAAGAAAATATTTTAAGCACATACACAGGTCTATAAATTGCTACCATAATAACTCTAAATCTTCTAATTAATCTAGTTCCCAGTTACACCTACATTCTAGCAACAGTAAAACAACAAAGTTTTCAAAGACCCAAGTGAGGCACACAATACCCTGGACAGTGATATTCAAAATGAATTCTCTTAGCTTTGGTTCCTGTAGAGAGCAGCTTGGTACATAGAGGCTGGAGGCTTTTCACAGTTCTTAGATCTTAGAATACCTACTGCTTACACATAATCTCAGCTCCTTTACACATGTTTCTCTCTTTTTAATGTAAATCCCATTGTTCCAATATGTCTTTGCAACTTTACTTCTTCCAAAATCTAAATCTTTCATAGCACTCATATTATCAGTAATCTTTGGGGAAATTAAACATGCTGCTTAGCTTAGCCTCTGTTAGCTAGGTGTAACACCTTAACATCCCTTTGAAATTCATCTAAAAATTCAAATGTTCCTCACACCTCACATTCTAAAACATCAGGCATGTTTATGTATTTAGCATTTCAAATCGAGCTTCTCTTTTATAACTGAAAAGTTCCAGATTAGCTGCCTGCAATTCAGTTAAAACCCCCCCACACACACACCTTCACACAGAGAAACTAATACAAACCCCACTATTAACCTCTATTTACAATAAATCACAATAATATTATGAAAATTATTATATTTTCATGAAAATAGAAAGAATAATAGAAGCCAACTGCTTCTAAGCACCTTGGGAAAGTTTACTATGTTAAAGATTCAATGTAAATGCATATTAGGAGGAAATAAAGGCTGGTAACCAACCCTACGGAAATAGTTTCAATACTAATATTGCAGTCACACACAACTGAACAGGACGGTCAACAGTTCTTTCTCTGTCTGTCTCTGCATCCTTCAATGAATGTGATACATAAACCTTAGCTTGTGACCAATTATATGCCGTTATAGCAGCATTTCCTTAATCCTTTCTGTGGTACATCAGCTGAAATTTTATTGGTGTTTCAGGATTGTACAACTTCAAGATTGTACAACAGCATGAGGAGGCAAAGTTTCCTTTTGTTTCTTCCTCTTTGTGATTCCAGTTCCATTTTGGGGTCTTTTCTGATGGTTCTCTAACTTTTTAGAAGTTGTTGGTGTGTATTTATGTTCTTCATCATTTTCAAAAATCTGGACAATAGAAATACTGATGGAACCAGTTTGGGTATATGCCATGGAGGGTTAAAACTGAACAGTTAAAGTAGTAAAATCTCCGAGTCACGTATTGAACATGGGCTGAAAATTTAGTATTAATACTTGCTTTCTGACAGAACAAGTTAGCAACCATAACCTGGATTTTATTTGAATACCTGAGGAGCAGAAGCAGTGGCTGGAATTGGGAAGCACTAACACTCCCTAACCAACCCCCAAAGGCACCAATATCTCGCACTGACTAGCCAATTAACTTTTGGCAAGCTGACCATTCTGGTGATGGCACCAGGTACTTAGGTAATGGTTAAGGCATCGGCTGACACTGACGGATATGCTAGTGAAATCTTTAAAGTGATTCCAGCACCATAACATAGCTGAAGCCCTCCTGTGTTTCAGTAATCCCTAAAGATCAGACCAGCAATGCAGCGCTGCCATTGGGAGAAGACCAAGCTGTTAGTGAGGTAGGCTTTGTGAAGGACTGAGGAAGAGGTGCTTGTTGACTTAACAGGCAGAAGATCCCAGGTGAAGACTCCCTGAATGTTCTCCACCAGGCTACTTGGGCAAGGCAGGAGGTCATGAGAACATGAAAAATAGGAGCAGAATAAGCCCATACCTTTTGTGAAGCATTCTCCGCCATTCAGTATATCATGGCTGATCTTGGACTTCAACCCCACTTTCCCACCCACTCCCATATCCTGTGAATTCCTGATAGACCACAAATCTGTCAATCTCACCCTAAATATATTTAATGTTGGAGCACCCACAATCCTCTGGAACATAGAATATCAAAAACTTATAACCCATTGAGTGAAGAAATTTCTACTCATCTCAGTCCAAATCGATTGTCCCCTTATCCTGAGACTGTGCTCCCAGGTTCCTAATTCCCCAGTTAGGGGAAACAACCTCATAGTGTATACCCTATCAATCCGTTCAGAATATTACATGTTTCAATTAGATTCATCTCTCATTCTTCTAAACTCCATAGAATATAGATGCAATTAACTCAGCTTCTCATCATAGGACAATCCTCCCATTCCAGGATCCAATTTAGTGAACCTTTGCTGTACTGCCTCCAACGCAAGTATATTTTTTCTTAAATATGGAGGCCAAAACTACATACGGGGGATTGAATCTTTTGGATGCACAGGAGGTCTTGGCTGCTGGCTGAAGAGCTGCGAGACCCTGATGCCCACCTCCTTTTGGGCCTTTCCCTGGGATCAAGTACCCTGGCATGGAAGTCCCACCTGCTGAGAGCTTCTAGCCAATCAGAGGCCAGCAGCTCTTCTGTACTCAGCAGCGCTGCCAGGGAGGAAGTAGCTGCAGTTGGTACTACACCCATCTGAAGCTGCGGTTCGAGAAGGGAACCAGGTACAGCTGAATGATGGAGGAGGAGGGCGGCGGCAGTGGACGTGGGGTGGGAGTTGCAGGGGATGGTGGAACAGGAGCAAGGGCAGGGTGTGGGGTGGCTGTAAATGAGCCCCCCTTCCCAATGCTGGGTCCCTTAATCATATACTAAGTACCTTTGAATGAGGGACCACCCGCTGGGAAGCTGAAAGCAAACATGCAAGGGTTTGCTTGCCGTGCTCCCTCCATGGCAAGCTCCCCCCGACTGCCTGTTGCAGAGTTAATACCAGTGGGACGGGGTGAGGTCCTTAAGCGAGCACTAACCACTGTCCACGTGCCTTCCTGTAACAGACTTAATCATGGTGAAGACGGCAGATAGCAGTGGCCCCACCTGCCACCCTCTGACCCAATTAAATGCTCCTCCTGCCACCAAACTCACCATGGGGGAGGGTACAAGGTTCTATCCAGTATTCCAGGTATGGGCTCATAAAAGTCCTGAACAATTCTAGCAAGGCTTCTTTATTCTGGTATTCCAATCTCTTTGCAATAAAGGTCAACCTGCCATTTGCCTTCCTAAATGCTTGCTATACCTGCATGATAACTTTCTGAGTACGCCCAAGTCCCTCTGAACTCAACATTCACAAGTTTCACATCTTTTAAAAATATTCTGCTTTTCTATTCATCTGACCAAAGTGAATAACATCACACTTTTTCCACATTATATTCCATTTGCCAACTTGTTGCCCATCACTTATCCTGTCTATATCTCTTTGCAGCCTCTTTGTGTCCTCCTCACAGCTTGTATTACTGCCTAGCTTTGTATTGTCAACAAACTTAGGTACATTACTCTGTCTTTTTGTCAACGTAATCAATATAGGTTGTAAATAGCTGAGGCCCCAGCACTGACCCTTGCAGCAGTCCACTAGTCACAAATTGGCAAGTTGAAATGCCTTATTTATAACTACCGTTTGCTTCCTGTCCATTAACCAACCCTCTTTCCCTGCTGATATATTACCCCCAACTCCATGAGACCTTAGCTTGCATGTTAAACTTTTGTGTGGCACTTTATCAAATCCCTTTAGAAATCCAAACATACTATGGACAGAATTTTACTCCTCGTGAGCGGGCATGTGCCCTACCCGACCAGGCGTGAAATAGCACGAGATGATGTTGGGCGAACATCCTGAAGTCATTGCGCACTTGTGTGATACTTCACTCGGCTGGCGCGCTTAAAAGTTGGAAGCATCACCCTCTGACAATTAAGAGGGCAATTAAGCCCATTAACGACGTAATTGTTCGTAGCCCATCCAACCTTACGGTTGATGGACAGACGAATTGGCCAGGGCCTTTGCATTTTTAATGAAGCCTCATCCAAGGGCGGGATTAAATCTCCGTTAGGAAATAAAATAAAAATAAATATCTAGGGGCAGCATTTTTATGAGGGATGCTTTCAGGTGCTTGATTGTGATGCATGGACATTTTGTGCAGCTTTTTACAGCTTTATTTCATTATTTGCCGGTCTGCAGCTCCCTGAGGCAGCTGTCTACCTTCAGGCAGCTCTCTCGCAGCGCTCACCTGCGTCCGCGGTGACGTCATTGCCCGGCCTTTTCCCACCTCCACCCTGGCAGCGCTGAGTTTTTCAGTGCCTGTTTCATGCTGGTTGGCCGTTAATTGGACAGCCAGCATGAAATCGTGATCAGGGGCTGATCGCAGTTGGCAGTCCGTTTCCTGGCTGCTCCCGCGCTTGCCGATTGCCAAGGGTAAAATTCAGGTCTATGTCTACTGTTCCCCTTTATCCACCAGACTCCTTCATCATCAAGAAACTCTAATAATTTTTTCAAACAATTTCCCTTTTGTAAAACCATGTTGACTTTGTTGTATCACATTCTGAGTTTCTAAGTGCATTGTTAAGACTTCCTTAATAATGGATACTGGCAATTTCCCAATGGTTAATGTTAGGCTAACTTGCCTGTAGTTTGCTGTTTCCTCTTCCCTCCATTCTTGAATAGAGCTGCAATGTTTACTAACTTCCAGGCTGCTGAGACCATTCCAGAATCTAGGGAATTTTGGAAAATCATAGCCATCACATCCATTATCTCTGCAGCAATCTCTTTTAGAACCCCAGGATGTAGGCCATTGGGTCTTGGGGATTTGTCAGATTTTAGTCCCTTCAGTTTCTCTAGTACATTTTTTCAGTGAATATTAATTACCTCCAATTCTTCACTTTTCATAACCCTTATGTTACTCCCTGGCCTGAACTTTTCCCTTGTCAGGCAGGCTCGATGGGAGCAGACGGGGGCAGTCAGGGAGCCGACTGCCGCCTGTGATCGGCTCTGTGAAGGCCAATTAAGTCCTGCCCTGTGTGGACCGCGAGCGATAGTGCTGAACACTACCTGTGCGGGCACGAAGCTGCCTCACAGAGATTGAAGCACTTTTAAATAAAATAAATAAAGGCATTAAAAATTTAATGACTGTCACATGAGATGGGACATGTTTATACTTTCAAAATAATGTTTTTATTTAATTAGCATTAGCTTTAGGAAACCTCATCCCGCTCGTGGATGAGGTTTCCTAAAATATGTAAAGGGCTTGGCCTTTACACCTGTCTGCCAACCATAAGGCTGGACGGGCAGCATAAATTCCAACTTAATGAGCTCGTTAATGGCCTTAATAGTCCTTTTAGTTATCGGCGGGTGCACAGACGACTCTGGGGCCTAGTCTGTCTCTTTCTAGCTCTGCTTCTTAAGCAAAATGGAAAAACAGGCTTTATTAATTAGTTTCATTTCTTGGCTTTCTAAAGATTATTTTTATTAATTACTCAGTTTTTTTTATTATAAATCTATTGCATTGACATTTCTTTTTTACTCAGCAAGCTATATATGTTTTCTTAACAAAAACAAAAACAGAATTACCTGGAAAAACTCAGCAGGTCTGGCAGCATCGGCGGAGAAGAAAAGAGTTGACGTTTCAAGTCCTCATGACCCTTCGACAGAACTTGAGTTCGAGTCCAAGAAAGAGTTGAAATATAAGCTGGTTTAAGGTGTGTGTGTGGGGGGTGGAGAGGGAGAGAGAGAGAGAGGTGGAGTGGGGTGTGGTTGTAGGGACAAACAAGCAGTGATAGAAGCAGATCATCAAAAGATGTCAACAACAATAATACAAAAGAACACATAGGTGTTATAGTTAAAGTTGGTGATATTATCTAAACAAATGTGCTAATTAAGAATGGATGGTAGGGCACTCAAGGTATAGCTCTAGTGGGGGTGGGGAGAGCATAAAAGATGTAAAATAAATAAATAATTTTTTTTTTTTTCTCTTTTTATAATGGAAATAGGTGGGAAAAGGAAAATCTGTATAATTTATTGGAAAAAAAAGAAAAGGAAGGGGGAAACAGAAAGGGGGTGGGGATGGGGGAGGCAGCTCACGACCTAAAGTTGTTGAATTCAGTATTCAGTCCGGATGGCTGTAAAGTGCCTAGTCGGAAGATGAAGTGTTGTTCCTCCAGTTTGCGTTGGGCTTCACTGGAACAATGCAGCAAGCCAAGGACAGACATGTGGGCAAGAGAGCAGGGTGGAGTGTTAAAATGGCAAGCGACTGGGAGGTTTGGGTCATTCTTGTGGACAGACCGCAGGTGTTCTGCAAAGCGGTCGCCCAGTTTACGTTTGGTCTCTCCAATGTAGAGGAGACCACATTGGGAGCAACGAATGCAGTAGACTAAGTTGGGGGAAATGCAAGTGAAATGCTGCTTCACTTGAAAGGAGTGTTTGGGTCCTTGGACGGTGAGGAGAGAGGAAGTGAAGGGGTAGGTATTGCATCTTTTGCGTGGGCATGGGGTGGTGCCATAGGACAGGGTTGAGGAGTAGGGGGTGATGGAGGAGTGGACCAGGGTGTCCCGGAGGGAACGATCCCTACGGAATGCCGAGAGGGGGGGTGAAGGGAAGATGTGTTTGGTGGTGGCATCATTCTGGAGTTGGCGGAAATGGCAGAGGATGATCCTTTGAATGCGGAGGCTGGTGGGGTGATAAGTGAGGACAAGGGGGACCCTATCATGTTTCTGGGAGGGAGGAGAAGGCGTGAGGGCGGATGCGCGGGAGATGGGCCGGACACGGTTGAGGGCCCTGCCAACGACCATGGGTGGAAAACCTCGGTTAAGGAAGAAGGAGGACATGTCAGAGGAACTGTTTTTGAAGGTAGCTTCATCGGAACAGATGCGACGGAGGCGAAGGAACTGAGAGAATGGGATGGAGTCCTTACAGGAAGCAGGGTGTGAGGAGCTGTAGTCGAGATAGCTGTGGGAGTCGGTGGGTTTGTAATGGATATTGTTGGACAGTCTATCACCAGAGATTGAGACAGAGAGGTCAAGGAAGGGAAGGGAAGTGTCAGAGATGGACCACGTGAAAATGATGGAGGGGTGGAGATTGGAAGCAAAATTAATAAATTTTTCCAAGTCCCGACGAGAGCATGAAGCGGCAACGAAGTAATCATCGATGTACCGGAGAAAGAGTTGTGGAAGGGGGCCGGAGTAGGACTGGAACAAGGAATGTTCCACATACCCCATAAAGAGACAGGCATAGCTGGGGCCCATGCGGGTACCCATAGCCACACCTTTTATTTGGAGGAAGTGAGAGGAGTTGAAGGAGAAATTGTTCAGCGTGAGAACAAGTTCAGCCAGACGGAGGAGAGTAGTGGTGGATGGGAATTGTTCGGGCCTCTGTTCGAGGAAGAAACTAAGGGCCCTCAGACCATCCTGGTGGGGGATGGAGGTGTCGCGGGATTGGACGTCCATGGTGAAGAGGAAGCGGTTGGGGCCAGGGAACTGGAAATTGTTGATGTGACGTAAGGTGTCAGAGGAATCACGGATGTAGGTGGGAAGGGACTGGACAAGGGGAGAGAGAAGGGAGTCAAGATAACGAGAAATGAGTTCTGTGGGGCAGGAGCAAGCTGAGACGATCGGTCTACCGGGGCAGTTCTGTTTGTGGATTTTGGGTAGGAGATAGAAGTGGGCCGTCCAAGGTTGGGCGACTATCAGGTTGGAAGCTGTGGGAAGGAGATCCCCAGAGGAGATGAGGTCAGTGACAGTCCTGGAAACAATGGCTTGATGTTCAGTGGTGGGGTCATGGTCCAGGGAGAGGTAGGAGGAAGTGTCTGCAAGTTGACGCTCAGCCTCCGCGAGGTAGAGGTCAGTGCGCCAGACAACAACAGCACCACCCTTGTCAGCGGGTTTGATGACAATGTCAGGGTTGGACCTGAGAGAATGGAGTGCAGTAAGTTCAGAGAGAGACAGGTTAGAATGGGTGAGAGGAGCAGAGAAATTGAGATGACTAATGTCGCGCCGACAGTTCTCAATGAAAAGATCCAGAGAAGGTAAGAATCCAGAGGGAGGGGTCCAGGTGGAGGGAGAATATTGGAGATGGGTAAAAGGATCCTTTGAACTGGGAGAGGACTCCTGCCCAAAGAAGTGAGCCCGGAGACGAAGACGGCGGAAGAAGAGTTCAGCATCATGCCGAGCCCGAAATTCATTGAGGTGAGGGCGTAAGGGTATGAAACTAAGTCCTTTGCTGAGCACTGAACGTTCAGCATCGGAGAGGGGAAGGTCAGGGGGTATAGTGAATACACGGCTGGGGTTGAGATTGGAAGATGGGGTGGGGACGGAGGGACAGGCCGGGGTGGAGGGTCCTAGATGGGTGTTGGTGTCGATGAATTGTTGGAGCTTGCGTTCATTAGCACTTGAGAGAAAGAGAAAAAGTTTCTTGTTGAGGCGTCGGATGAGCCGAAGGATAAAATGAAACTAAGGGCACGCGCAGCTTTGAAAAAGGGTACAGCGGTGCTGCTGGAGGGAGAGGTCGAGTGTGTTCATATGGCGGTGCATGGCACTGAGTATGGATTTCAGAATGTGACGGGAACAGCAGTCCGAGGAACGTTTTATGTCCCGGAGATACCTGTAATCCTGGGTGGGTTCGAAACAAGGGTGGTGCTGTTGTTGTCTGGCGCACTGACCTCTACCTCGCGGAGGCTGAGCGTCAACCCGCAGACACTTCCTCCTACCTCTCCCTGGACCATGACCCCACCACTGAACATCAAGCCAGGACTGTCACTGACCTCATCTCCTCTGGGGATCTCCCTCCCACAGCTTCCAACCTGATAGTCGCCCAACCTTGGACGGCTCACTTCTATCTCCTACCCAAAATCCACAAACAGAACTGCCCCGGTAGACCAATTGTCTCAGCTTGCTCCTGCCCCACAGAACTCATTTCTCGATATCTTGACTCCCTTCTCTCTCCCCTTGTCCAGTCCCTTCCCACCTACATCCGTGATTCCTCTGACACCTTACGTCACATCAACAATTTCCAGTTCCCTGGCCCCAACCGCTTCCTCTTCACTATGGACGTCCAATCCCTCTACACCTCCATCCCCCACCAGGATGGTCTGAGGGCCCTTAGCTTCTTCCTCGAACAGAGGCCCGAACAATCCCCATCCACCACTACTCTCCCCCGTCTGGCTGAACTTGTTCTCACGCTGAACAATTTCTCCTTCAACTCCTCTCACTTCCTCCAAATAAAAGGTGTGGCTATGGGTACCCGCATGGGCCCAGCTATGCCTGTCTCTTTGTGGGGTATGTGGAACATTCCTTGTTCCAGTCCTACTCCGGCCCCCTTCCACAACTCTTTCTCCGGTACATCGATGATTAATTCGGTGCCGCTTCATGCTCTCATCGGGACTTGGAAAAATTTATTAATTTTGCTTCCAATCTCCACCCGTCCATCATTTTCATGTGGTCCATCTCTGACACTTCCCTTCCCTTCCTTGACCTCTCTGTCTCAATCTCTGGTGATAGACTGTCCAACAATATCCATTACAAACCCACCGACTCCCACAGCTATCTCGACTACAGCTCCTCACACCCCACTTCCTGTAAGGACTCCATCCCATTCTCTCAGTTCCTTCGCCTCCGTCGCATCTGTTCCGATGATGCTACCTTCAAAAACAGTTCCTCTGACATGTCCTCCTTCTTCCTTAACCGAGGTTTTCCACCCACGGTCGTTGACAGGGCCCTCAACCGTGTCCGGCCCATCTCCCGCACATCCGCCCTCACGCCTTCTCCTCCCTCCCAGAAACATGATAGGGTCCCCCTTGTCCTCACTTATCACCCCACCAGCCTCCGCATTCAAAGGATCATCCTCTGCCATTTCTGCCAACTCCAGAATGATGCCACCACCAAACACATCTTCCCTTCACCCCCCCTCTCGGCATTCCGTAGGGATCGTTCCCTCCGGGACACCCTGGTCCACTCCTCCATCACCCCCTACTCCTCAACCCCATCCTATGGCACCACCCCATGCCCACGCAAAAGATGCAATACCTGCCCCTTCACTTCCTCTCTCCTCACCGTCCAAGGACCCAAACATTCCTTTCAAGTGAAGCAGCATTTCACTTGCATTTCCCCCAACTTAGTCTACTGCATTCGTTGCTCCCAACGTGGTCTCCTCTACATAGGAGAGACCAAACGTAAACTGGGCGACCGCTTTGCAGAACACCTGCGGTCTGTCCACAAGAATGACCCAAACCTCCCTGTCGCTTGCCATTTTAACACTCCACCCTGCTCTCTTGCCCACATGTCTGTCCTTGGCTTGCTGCATTGTTCCAGTGAAGCCCAACGCAAACTGGAGGAACAACACTTCATCTTCCGACTAGGCACTTTACAGCCATCCGGACTGAATATTGAATTCAACAACTTTAGGTCGTGAGCTCCCTCCCCTATCCCCACCCCCTTTCTGTTTCCCCCTTCCTTTTCTTTTTTTTCCAATAAATTATACAGATTTTCCTTTTCCCACCTATTTCCATTATAAAAAGAGAAAAAAGTATATATTTATTTATTTATTTATTTATTTATTATATCTTTTATGCTCTCCCCACCCCCACTAGAGCTATACTTGAGTGCCCTACCATCCATTCTTAATTAGCACATTCGTTTAGATAATATCACCAACTTTAACTTTAACACCCTTGTGTTCTTTTGTATTATTGTTGTTGACATCTTTTGATGATCTGCTTCTATCACTGCTTGTTTGTCCCTACAACCACACCCCCACTCCACCTCCCTCTCTCTCTCTCTCTGTCTGCCCCCCACACACACACCTTAAACCAGCTTATATTTCAACTCTTTCTTGGACTCGAACTCAAGTTCTGTCGAAGAGTCATGAGGACTCGAAACGTCAACTCTTTTCTTCTCCGCCGATGCTGCCAGACCTGCTGAGTTTTTCCAGGTAATTGTTTTTGTTTTTGTTTTGGATTTCCAACATCAGCAGTTTTTTTGTTTTTATATATGTTTTCTTCTTGGCTTAACTGTTTTAGAAAGTCATGTTTAAAGTTGTGCAGCTGCTGTGTTTCTTGCTGAAGAGGAATGAGAGGCTCACAATAAGTCTGATTGCTTTTTTAAGGGGTGGTAAGGGGGGTTATTTTTGCTCCAGTAGAAAAGGGAAGTGTTGGAAATGCTCAGTATATTTGGTGGCATCTGTGCAGTGAGGTCAGTGACCCTTCATCAGAGCCTGTGCAGATCATGAGCCTGAAGCATTGACTCTGTTTCTCTCTCCACAGATGCTGCTTGAGGAGTATTTCCAGCATTTTCTGTTTATATTTCAGATTTCCAGCACCTGCAGTACCATGCTCTCCTATAATATGCTCCGTGTTGGGCATTTGTAAGTGTGGCTCGAGTCAATTTAAAATAAGAATATATTTATCACACAATGCAAAATATAATTTTTCTGTTAACAAAGACCACTTGCATGGATAGAAATAGCACATTATTGCAGGTGAATTGGTTGGTGCTAAATTACTGGAAAGTTTTACCATTTTTAAACTTGAAAGCGAAACCAGGTATAAGATTTTCCCTTCGCTGGGTGGGCACGGCGGGCGGGCACGGGAATGGCTGCGAAACGGACTTCCGCCCGTGATCGGTCTCCGACCGCGATTTCACACTGTCTGGCCAATTAACGACCAGCCAGCATGAATCGTGCACTGAGAGCCTTAGCACAGCTGGGGTGGTGGTGGGGGTGGGGGAGCATGCACTGAAAGCTCCTGAAGGCACAGAACTGCCTTATGGAGCTCAAGAATTTTGAACTGAAAAATAAAGATTTTACAAATGATATAAACATGTTCCCAAATGTGACTCAATCACATGAAGAGGGACATGATAAAAATGATTTACATTTTTTCAAATTTACTGTTGGAAACCTCATCCCACTCACAATAAATGCAAAGGCCACCTGGCCTATTCGCCCACCCGCCAACCATAAGGTTCTACTTAGTTCTACTTAATTGCTTGCTTAAAGGCCTTAATAGGCCTCTTAATTGTCGGCGGGCATGCTGCCAACTCTTGCGTATGCCCACTGATTGAAATATCGCATGTGTGCGTGATGGCATCGGGACACTTGCCTGACGCCATCGCGCACTATTTTACACCCGATCATGTTGGGCGCATACGCATACGCAACTGCGGGGTGAAAATTTCTGCCCCAGGAGCTATGCACCAATAGAATATATCACTGCTAGTTCAGGGTATTCTCATTTGTACATCAGATTGTTGCTTGTGGTGCTTGAGATTCAAGTCCTTTGGAGGTTGCTGTCTGGTATTGCCTAGGGCCAGGTTCAAAAAAGCAGAGCTGGTTGCATAATATGAATGGCCAAGTTGTGTGCAATTGCCTGACAAAGCAATGATTGTAAAGTGTATTCTACTGAAACCTGAGCTTTGATGGGGAATAAGGGTCCCATAAGCTGGAGAAGCCCTAGGACCATGATTTGCTTTCCTGGCCCTGTCCTAATGCCAGTGGAAAAGGAAGCTCTTGAACCAGAAGGCCAGCATGGCAGATGGGGAGGCAGGAGTGAGAGTGCAAGAGGGTGAGTAGCTTTGTGACCAGGAACAAGGGAGCCTTAGGTGAGCATGAGGGGTGGTGTTCCTGTGTCTTCCAGTGTAAACACATAAATCTGAACACCAGCTAATCCTGCAGGCTCGTGTTTGCAAAGTCAAAAGCTGTGATCTTTCTCTTCTCTTACGTAGGTCATCCATATGAACAGAGAGCTGATGTTTCCGGGGGACCACCACTCAGCTTTGATGTTGTTCCCTCACACCCTCCATCAGTGTAGATACTGTCGCATCAGTGAATTTGTGTTCATACTTAGATTTGGGGTCACAACCTGGTGACAGCACCACACACGCAACCATGCACATATGCATTTATGTGCGCACATGCACATGCCTGACCAGCTTTTGGAGGCTTTGATAGCTGAGGCCACTGACACTCAGGGGACTGTTGGAAATCAGGTCAAAGCTAAGGCCCCAGGCTGATGACGAGCTCCTGAAGTTAACTGTAATGTGGCAGATGTTGGAAGCTCATCATGAAGTGAGTGAAGATCTGGCAAAGATTCTAGAGGGCATGTGCAAGCTGGCTTGGACAGTCACGATGTCTTTACAGGCCATAAGCACTGCAATCTCCCTCTTGCCTGTGCACATAGCCTCTTCCATCAAGAAATTGGTGAGTCTTATGGAGAGCCAAATCCAGCAGACCCCCGGTTAATAGATGCCATTGCCTTGTCCATCAGCTCTATCTGACAGTGGCAAGATGAGAAGGGGACGAGGCATCAGGAGCCTCCACCAGGTCCTCACCCATCTCAGGTGAGCAGTGAAACACAAGTGCAGCTTCTGAGGGAGGAGGATGGCTGCCCTCCCCTTCTGAGGGTTCCTCTCAGGGCGGTCCAAGTGCAGACAGTGGCATCCTATCTATCAGTGACACCAGTGCCTCAATTTACCACAGCAACAGTAGAGCCTTTGCAGGAACCCAGGGCATGATGGGGCCTACCAGGCTTCAGGCAGCCAACGGATAGTTGCCAAGGTCATCCCAGGCTATGGTACAGCAAGGCCCCATCACAAGGTAGAGAAACACTCTTGACAGAGCTTCACAGTGTGCATCCAGGCGTTTCAAAGATGAAAATGCTTGTGTGAAGCTATGTCTGGTTGTCAGGCATTGACAGTGACATTGAAAGCATGATCAAGCACTGTCTCCACTGTCAGCAACAACAGAAGTCGCCTGTTTCCCCTGCTTCTGTGGGAGTGGCTTGGTTGATCTTGTGTTAAATGAAATATGTAGGAAAATTTTAAGGTACTATTTTTGCTGATTGTCGATGCACATTCTAAATGGATGGATGCATACAAAGTCAAATCGTCAACATCGAGCTCAACTATTGAGAAGCAGGGGAGGTGGTGGCATAGTGGTATTGTCACTGGACTAGTACTCCCGATACCCAGGGTAATGATCCATGGCAGATGGTGAATTTGAATTCAATAAAAAGAAATTTGGAATTAAAAGTCTAATTATGAAGTTGTGGAACCATTGTCAATTGTCGTAAAAACCCATGTGGTTCACTAATGTCCTTTAGGGAAGGAGATCCGTAGTTCTTACCTGGTCTGGCCTACGTGTGACTCTAGACCCACAGCAATATGGTTGACTCCCTCCAAAATGGCCTAGCAAGCCACTCATTTCTCAAGGGCAATTAGCAATAGGCAATAAATACTGACCCAGCCAGCAATGCCTACATCCCATCCCCTCAACAAATATTAAAAAAAAGGCAGTGTCACTGTTTTAGCATACATGGCCTACTTGAAATCACTGTTTCTGATAATGGTCCAGCCTCTACCAGAACAGAGTTTCAGAAACTCATGAATCTGAATGGAATCAGACATATTAAAGCAACCCCTTACCATTTCTCATCGAATGGTTTAGCAAAGAGAGCTTTGCAATCTTTCAAGTCTGGAATGAAAAGGTTATCAGAAGGTACTCTAGAATCTTGACTTTCCTGCCTTCTTCTCAGTTATCATACAACACCACATTCAACTATGGGTTCAACACCGTCTGAATTATTGATGAAACTCTACCAACGTACACATTTAAGCCTGGCGTTTCAAAATGTGGGGTTGTGGCGGGAGGTGAAGGTATAATGGAATCAGAGTAATCAAAAATTGAGCCACAACATATATTGCAAAGCTGGCACATTCAGTGAAGGAGACATGGTATTCATGCAAAATCTTGGAAGTGGACTTCGTTGGGTTCCTGGAACCATTGCCTCAGAGACTGCTCCATTATTTTTCCAAGTACAAGTGTAAGACAGAATCGTTCATAAGCACGTAGATCATATTCATGCTAGAGAGGCATTCCAACAACCAACTCTTCTGCCTTTGATTAACATTGAACTGTCAATTCCTGAGGTGACAGATCGGCCTAAAATAGACATGCCTGATGGCTCTGTAGAGTTGCCAAATCCAGAACTGCCACTTTCTAATAATATGTCTCATGCTGCAGTTCTAGATCCTGTCGATCTGTTGAGAAACCTCAAGCGGTAGAGCTACCCCGCTCTAGCCACAAAAGGAGAGTACCTCAGAAACTTGATCTTTAATCACCTGAAGTTGTATATATGTATGTGTTATTGGATATTCAAATGTTTCCCTCTAAATAGAAATTGTGAAAAAAACTAAAAGGAGAAGAGATGTAGTAACTGAAAGTATAGCTTCTCCTCCTGCCTATCAGGGGTCACATGATGTTCTGCTTGGCTCTGACCAATGAGCCTTAAGTTCGGGAAATTTAGGGGGTGGTGCTTCCTGACAAGAGTCCTGTTGGGCATGTAGCATCTGAAAAGTTCTCTGTAATGAAGTTTATCTGTTTATTGTTGAAACCTGTCTGCTCCGTTGAGTCATTACATAAAGTTAAGTCAAACCAGGTAAAATAAATTAGAATAATTAAACCAATGTATAATAAAGTAAACATAAGGGTAGTAAATTGATGCTTTGGCAGGGCAGCTTGGTCATGTGGAATGCGTGTCCTGTAATATGTGGGAAGTAGTGGATGCTACTGGGGCCACGTACCAACGTATACCACAGCCTCTGGCTGATCACCCTTCCAGAAGAATGTCCTGCAGTGCTCCATGACATCCTAGCACCAGGGAGGCAACATATCATCCTGGAATCACGTCTATGGCCACAGAAACACCTGTCTATTTGCCAAACTAATGAATTCCCTATTGCTAATGCTCTTCCCCTCTCCTCCCTCCCCTCCTGTACAGCAGAGCTGCCTGTGGTGCCACGAATTGGGTCTGACTGCACTCCTCCGAGGAACCAAAGCCCTCACCAGTATCCAGAATGGAAAATTGATTGATGAGTGGGACCCCAGGATACCCCTGCATTACCTGCCTAATTCTCTTGGACTGCCTGACAATCACCCATTCCCTTTCTGCCTGCAGGGTCTTAAACTGCAGTGTGACAACCACTGTGAATACGCTATCCACATAGCTCTCAGCCTCGCAGATGCGTCACAGTGACTTCAGTTGCCGCTTGAACTCCAAAACTAGGTACTCGACATTCTGCAGCTGGTGACACTTCCTGCACATGTGGTTATCAGCCCCAATGCCTCAGAAATCTGATGCCCTCCTTCCAACACCAGGAAGAGTGATCAGCCAGAGGCCGTGGTCTATGTCGGTACAAATGGTTTAGGTAAGAAAGGGGATGAGGTCCTGAAAGCAGACTTTGGAGGGTTGGAAGGAGATTGAAAAGTAGGACCTCTAAAGCAGTAATCTCAGGATTACTCCCAGTCCCACTTGCAAATGAGTATAGAAATAGAAGAATTAAGTGATTTAACATGTGGCGGGAAAACTGGTGTTGGAGGGAGGCCATCAGATTTCTGAGGCATTGGGATTGGTGGGACTTGAACAAGCTGGACATTCTACACCTGAACAGAACTGGGATGAATATCCTCACAGGGAGATTTGCTAAAGCTGTTTGGGGGGCACAGGGTTTAAACTAGATTTGCAGGGAGATGGGAACCTGAGGGAAAAATCAGAGCAGGGAACGGGAGATGGAGAATTAGTCAGTGACTCTGAAAGGCAAAAGAAGAACAGGTTAAAAAGTGTACAGCACAGGAATTTGGCAGCATTAAAAGGTGTATATGTAACTGCAATGAAAATAGCAAATAAAGCTGATGAGCTGAGGGCACAGATGACAAATGGCAGCATGATATCGTCGCTGTAACAGAAACTTGGCTTAAAGAGGGGTTAAAATGGCAGCTCAACATCCCTGAATTTTCAGGCTGGATTGAGAGGATAAAAAAGGTGGAGTTGTAATATTATTGGTTAAAGAACCAATTACAACTGTGAGGAGGGATGATATGCTAAATGAAGCATCAAATGCGACCAAATGGATTGAGCTCAGAAATAAAAAAGAGACAGCCACATTGCTAGGAGTGTACTATAGACCCCCAAATAGTAGAAGGGAGTTAAAAGAGCAAATATATATGAGTGCAAAGACATTTGGGCAGTAATATTTCGGGACTTCAACTAACTTAAAATCAGTTGGGGCATGAACAGTGTGAAGGGCACAGAGGGCACAAAATTCTTGAACTGCATTCAAAAGAACTTTTTCAGCCAGCCCAGTGATTTAGACTTAGGAAATGAAGCTGGGAAAGTGGACAAAGTAGCAGTGGGGACCGTTTCGGAGATAGTGATCATAATACAGTTAGATTTAGCATCATTATAGAAGAGGACAAAGATAGAACAGGAGTGAAAGTTCTAAATTGGGGGAAGACAAATTTTATAAAGCTGAGCAGTGAACTGGTGAATGTGGACTGGATGCAGCTACTGGAAAGAAAAACTGTTAAATCAGTGGGAGGCATTCAAAAGCAAGATTCTGCGGGCACAATGTAGACATGTTCCCAAAAGGAAAAGGGTATTACTGCCAAATCTAGAGCTCCCTGGTTATCCATAAGCATATAGGCCAAGATAAAACAAGAAAAGAAAGCTTGTGAAAGTAACAAAAAAATCTTAATATGTAGAAAGCCTAGAGGAGTGTAGAAAGTGCAAGGTGAAGTAAAAAAGGAAACTAGGAAAGCAAAGAAATGTTACAAAAAGACATTGGCAAAGAAAACCCAAAGATGTTTTACCAGTACATTAAGATCAAGAGAATAACTAAGGAAAAGTTAGGGCCTATCAGAGATATACACGGCTTCTTGTGTGTTGATGCAGAAAACGTAGGTAGGGTTCTCAATGAGTACTGTGTCTCTATCATCACTAAGGAGAGGAATGATGTAGATATTCTAGCTCAAGAGGAGGAGTGTGAAATATTAGATACAATAAGCATAGTGAGAGGGGAAGTACTGGAGGGGCTGGCATCCTTGAACTGGATAAATTACCAGGGTCAGATGGATTGTATCCCAGTTTGTTGAAGAAAGTCAGGGAGGAAATAATGGATTGTCTAAGGATCATTTTCCAATCCTCACTAGATACAGGTGAGGTCCCAGAGGATTGGCGATCTGTGAACATTGTGCCATTATTTAAAAATGGTGTGAGGGATAGGCCAGAAAATTACAGGCCAGAAAATTATAAGCCACTCAGTCTGACTTCAGTTGTGGGCAAAATTACTGGAATCAATTCTGAGAGACAGGATAAACTGTCACTTAGAAAGGCATGGATTAATCAGGGATAGTCAGCATGGTTTTGTTAGGGGAAGGTTGTGTCTTACTAATTAATAGAATTTTTTGAGGAAAGAACAAGGAAGATTGATGAGGGTAGTGCAGTCGATGTTGTCTACATGGATTTTATTAAGGCATTTGACAAGGTCCCACATGGCAGACTGGCCAAAAAAGTGAGATCCTATGGGATACAGAGAAAGATGGCGAGTTGGATCCAAAATTGGATCAGTCTCAGGAAACAAAGGATAATTGTTGATGGATGTTTCTGCTAATGGAAAATGGTTTCCAGTGGTGTTCCTCAGGGCTCAGTGTTGGGACCCTTGCTGTTTGTGGTATATATTAATGATTTGGACTTAAATGTGGGTGGCATGATTGGGAAATTTGAAGATGACACAAAAACTGAATGTGTAATTGATCGTGAAGAGGATAGCTGTCGACTCAAGAATGATATCAATGGTTTGGTTGAGTAGGCAGAAAAGTGGCAAATAAAATTCAATCTGGAAAAGTGTGAGGTAATGTCTATGGGGAGGGCAAACGAAGCAAGAGTCTACTCAATTAATGGAAGGATATTGTGAGAGATAGAGGAAGTAAGAGATAAAGGAATTGCATGTCCACAGGTCCCTGAAGGTGGCAGGACAAATGGATAAGGTGGTAAAGAAAGCATATGGAATGCTTTCCTTTATTGGATAAGGTATTGAATACAAAAGCAGGGATGCAATACTGGAACTGTATAAGGTGCTGGTTAGGCCACAGCTGGAATTTTCTGTACAGTTCAGGTCAACACATTACAGGAAGGACATCATTGCTCTGGAGAGAGTACATAGTTTACAAGAATGTTGCCAGGGCTTGAAAATTGCAGCTATGAGGAAAGGTTGGATAGACTAAGATCATTTTCCTTAGAATAGAGGAGGCTGAGGGGCACAAAACTATGAGGGGCCCAGATAGGATAGACAGAAAAGACCTATTTGCCCTAGCTGAGGGGTCAATTGCCTAGGGGCATAGATTTAAGGTGATTGGTAGAAGGATTAGAGGGAAATGAGGAAAAACATTTTCACCCAGAGGGTGGCGGGCATTTGGAATTCACTGCCTAAATCGGTGGTTGAGGCTGAAATGCCCAACATATTTAAAAGGTACCTGGATCTGCACCTGAAGTGTTGTAATTTGCAAGGCTATGGACCAGGTGCTGGAAAGCGGGAATAAAAATGAGTGGCTAGTTTTTTTTTCTCTATGTTTTGGCTGTTGCAGACACAATGGGTTGAATGGCCTCTTTCTGCACCGTAATTTTTCTATGGTTCTATGGTTCTAATTGGATGATACTTGACTGTGAACCAAACAGCCATTTTTCCCCCCATTTTTAATGTTTTTATATTTAGCAAAGAGAAATGTTTAAAAGAAAATGACAAAAAAATATATTTTTTAATGCCCTGATGATTTTTCTCCAGGGCTGCACACAGCAGTGTTCTGGAGATTGATCTTCAATTTCTGGAGACTCCAGGCCAACCCTGGAGTGTTGAAAAACCTAACCAAATTTTACTTTGAAGTAAATTTGCACTTCTGATAGTGATGGAAAACATTTGATAGTGGATCAGACATCATTGTACACCCCAGCCAATTTTCCTCAGGTGGAGTGTATAATGGATGGCCCATCTGCTGTCACCCATTTTCTGCAACTGCCAGGAATGAAAATCTCCCCTTCTGTGTCAATTTTCACAACTGAGCATAATGCTGAGTTGCCTGGGTTGATAAATAGATGTGAGGCTAAAAGTGAATCCATTAAGTTGATGTAGTTTTAGTCCTGGCTGATCTTAATGGGCTTCACCCTAGAGCACTAAAGGAAATGTGTTATGCCAACCTAGCTCACATATTTGGCAGCTCACTGACGTCTGGGATTATTCGCTTAGACTGGAAGGTAATCCATATGGTGTATTTATTTAAAAAGAGGATTATGTAGAACCTGGGAATTATAGGTTAGTTAGTTGTTGATTTCCAAAAAGCCTTTGGTAAAGTGCAGACAGATGGTGATTAAATAGGGTTGCATCCTCTGAGATTGACAGTCAGATTTTAAATTTGATTGTGAATTAGCTGAATTTTCTCAGGCAGAGGTTGGTTATTAATTGTAATTGCATTTGGTCTGGTCAGTAGTGGACTCCTGCAGGGATCAGTACTGAATGGCAAACCATTGCAGTTCACCATCTTTATCAATGTCTTGGATAAAAACGTCACAGGTTGAATCATTTGGCTGAATTTTCAGACCCTGCCTACAAGCACTCTCTGTTGCTGACTCACTGAAGGGAGGTGTGTACAGAGTGGAGAGCCAATCATTGCCATGCCAGGGAACCACTCAGGCCCCATCAGCAGCTCAGAGCGGAACCCAGCTTTTGGGAAAGAGATGCCCTTGGCACTGCACAGGTGGTGGGGAAAGTGCGCACTCGGTGCTCAGGAATTGAAGTGTCATCAACAACTGGCATAGTGGGGGCGGAAGAGCAGGGGGTAAGGGCGCCAATCACAATAGGACAGATACCTGTCTGGCAATGGGACATGCCTGTCAGTGGTGATGAGGGGAAACACCCTCTGCAGCAAGGCTGGAACCTGAGCAGCAAGAGAGCATAGGTTAGAAAAAACGGGCAGGAAGGCAATAGCGGCCATCCTCTCAATACATGGCTTAGCCCAGAAGACAGAGCTAATT
Organism: Carcharodon carcharias; assembly: GCF_017639515.1. Taxonomy (NCBI): domain Eukaryota; kingdom Metazoa; phylum Chordata; class Chondrichthyes; order Lamniformes; family Lamnidae; genus Carcharodon; species Carcharodon carcharias. The sequence goes on along the minus strand of NC_054472.1, from coordinate 126,286,595 downwards.
GGAGATGACCAAGGGCAGAATTTTGTCCTTGTCGGGCTTGGCGGGGGTGGTTGGGAAACCAAGCGCTGCCCACAATCATGGCCGGACAGCGATTTCACCCTGGTGGGCCAATTAAGACCTGCCAAGCATGAAACACGCACAGAGCTGCCTCAGGGAGATGAAGAGTTCTGAATGACAAAAATAAAGAATTTTTAAATGTTAAAACACATATCCCCTCATGTGACTCTGTTACATGAGCAGGGACATGTTATGAACAAGATGTGAAATTTTTAAATGTTATTTTTATTTGCTGTTGGAAACCTCACTGTGCTTGTGGATGACATTTCCTAAAAAGTGCAAAGGCCGCTTGGCCATTTCACCCGCCCGCCAACTGTAAGGTTGGATGGGCAGTGAAAAATTTAAGTTAATTAATACTTTAATAGCCTTAATAGTCCTTCTAATTGTCGGTGGGCATGCTGCCAATTCACATGCATGCCCATCGATCGAACCATCACGTGACTGCACGTTGACATCGGGACCTTCGCCCGACGTCATCATGCGTCATTTCACATCTGAGCGGGTTGGGCACGCACCTGCCCGCGAAGTGAAAATTTTGCCCCAAGTGCTACAGGAGATTGTGACTGTCCAAGCAGATTATCACAGAGATGTGAACTCAGCACTGAAGACACCACACCTCTCAGCACTGCTTACCATGCTCGACCAGTAGCCATCAAAGTCACTGTGACATTGCACTTCTTTGCTTCTGGCTTGTTCCAAGGATTAGCTGAGGGCCTTGGTGGCATCCCACAGTGCATCTCACAGGTTACTGATACGCTTTGTGCCAGAGCTGGAAAGTTCATCAATTTAAAGCCAGGCACGGCCTCACAGGCACATTGGGCATTGGGTTTCACAGCCATCTCTGGATTGCTAGGGTGCAGGGCATTGTTGATTCCACCCATGTGTCTGTCAGAGAACCCAGTGACCAGTCAGTCAGATCCATCAACAGGAAGGCCTTCCAGTCCCTCAATGTTCAAAATATGTGAGCACAACAAGAGCTCCCTCCATGTCTATGCTCACTTCCTGGCAGCTGGTATGAATTCTTCATCCTCCAGAGTCCACTCTGCCTCAGATCTTTTCTACAGCCCCCAAAGTCTGTGGATAGATCCTAGGGGGCAAGGCAGTACCTCATCTCCTTGAAGAGATGGTACTGACCGCTTTATGGGGGCCCCAGGCAGAGGTACAGGGGTGATGCAATCTGAATAGGATAATGACCAGAATAACCACTGAGCAGGCCATCGGGCTTCCAAAGATGTGATTCTGGTGCCTAGCCCATCCGGGCATTTCCCTCCAAAACTCACCTGCAAGGGTCTTGGTCATCGTAATGGTCTTTTGCACTCTCCAAGACATGGCCCTCCAGGGATGTGTGGACTTTGAGGATGGTGAAGCCCTGGATGGAGACAGTTCATCATTGGAGGAGCAGGAGGTAAGAGAGGAGGAGGTGGATGCAAAGGGAAGTGATGCTGAACAGGAAGGTGCCCCAGCACCACGGCTTTGGCCATGCAGAGGGGCTATGGGCTTGTCAAAATGCCATAAATGTCAGGGATCATCTGTTTTGGGGGCATTTTAACCGAGCCCCTCTGAGCCAGATTGAGGGACATGATGTGGAAGTGAGTCTGAGACACCTGCACTAACAGTCTGCATTATCCAGCCAGGAACATCAAATCACTTATCATCAGTGAGGGAAACACACCTATCCAAAGACTTTGTCCTCATCGTGGAGGATCCTATTACATCTTTCACCACTTTTCTTATTGCAATAGCAATAAAAGCAGTCCCAGAAATGTGGCTAAATTGTCATCATGTTTTTATAATGCAAAGAAAGGAAAACAGTTGACAATGAAAATGAGAATACACCCCAGTGACCCACTCAGTGCCCTGCGCAATGTGATGGCCTCCATCACTGGCCACTCCTATGAGGCACTCCCCTTTTTGCCTTGGAGGAGGTGTAGGCAACCTGCTCACTCAGCTCAACTTGCAGCTGAGATGCATTTGGTGGTTGTCTTCATTGTGAGCGAGGTACATCTCCAGTGCAGGGGCTGCCTCTGGTCACTTGGTCATGCTGCACAGGCGTTCACTCAGTGAGATGGGCAAGGAGGCAGAGGAAAGCGAGGGCACCCCATGAGGGTTGGCACCCCCACTTCTTCTGTGACATCTGTGACCCCTTGCTGGGCGCTTTGGGTGCCTTGTGGAGGATACCAGCTGGGGCTCAGCTGGCATTCCTTCCAAAGATTTCTACATCATCAGCACCAATGTGTAGTCCATGTGTCTCATGGATCCTGTGCAAATTTTGCATCCACTCAGAGTGATGATGCCAGTGGCTCTCTGTGGGGTTGGCAACTGTCTCTATGGAGGAGCTCACGTGCTCATAACCATGATCCATTATGCCGCAGATGATCTGAATGGACCTCTCCATTCTCAGCCCATAATCCCGCACTGCCTCTGGGACTCTGATGAGTGGGACCACATCTTGCTGTTGCTGGTCAGGTCAAGCCTCCTTTTCAGTGTCTCCTGAGGCCCTGCATCTGTACCCAGCTGAGCAGCACTGTGTCTGTCCTCCATCCTCCAAGGGGAACTGATCACAGCTCCCTATTCCTCGGGCACAGCCTTCTGCACACTAGTGCCATGATCGTCACCCTGTGGTGATCACCAATGTGAGGGTACGTGTTGGTGAACAGTGCACTCGTATGGCATGATGGTACTTTCTCTTCTTCTTCGTGTTGCTCTGGGGTCACAGAGGGAGAGGCACTGGCTGTTGTGGGTTGGACATCAGTGGGAGACATGAGAAGACATGATGAGTGCTATCCTAGGGGAGTAGGAGCTGCAATATTGCTGAGGCTAGCCAATGTTACCCAGTGTGCAACACACTATCAGATGCTATGGAATGCACTGTGCCCACCTGTTCTGAGATGTGTTCTTCTATCTTGGACTTTATGCATGAGGCTTGATTAGTAGACAGACAGTAGACATCTGGTATCTGTTTAATACTTATTTATTAATAGTCGTTTGTTAGTACAGAAATTGAGTATTGCTGAAACAAGAGACATGATTTTCGTCTTCCACTCTTCGGGAAACTTCACAAGAATACCAATAGGGGGAAAACAACAATTTATACTGTATGTGATGGAGTGCTGATTGTTTGATAAGTGGACTCTTATTGTTGAAAGTTAAACCAGCAGCTTGACCCTGATTGGTCAAGGCATTGCCCTGAGGAATGAGTCAGCGAATGGCTGTCACTTATTTTATTTAGCCTAAACAGGTGCAATGTGTGTACATGTTCTTTCTGTCTGCAAAGAACAGGGCCCTGTGTATTAATATATGTAGCTTCCAGTACACGTAAATGTGCCACACTGCAAGCTTGACTGACAATCTTAAATTGGTTGTCAGCGTAATTCCTCGCATCTTGAGGACTATTTAGCAAATGTTCAATCGCAGAATCACATCTAATGTTGGACACTGTGTTGTCAGTTTTGCAAGCAGGGGCTGGTTGGGCACGGTCTGTAGCCTTGCCCTTTGTGAACAGCAGCTGGGATAGGCTGTTTGATATGAGCTGCCAGTCTTTGGAATGTACGGCCTGCATACCAAGCATCACACTGGCACTGAAATTCAGATACCACATTTCTCATTTGTGTGATAGGCAGAACGTCTTTTTGCCTTGACGGCAGCATATTTTTAGTGGCGAATACCACTCATGTTGCTACTACATAGTAGCAGCATGAAACAGCTAGCTACACCTGTTACTCAAATATTTGAGATACCTTGCCCTTCCAGGGTAATCTGATGTAGATTAGGCACTTTTCAGGAATTTGCGTGATATACAGCGCAAACTGATCTGATCAGGGTAAAGATATTCCTGCAGGATGCCTTTGATATGCCTTATTCTAGCATCAATCTTGCATGGTGAGCAAATAGCTCGGGCCTTATTTACAAGGTTGTCAATAAGACCAATCTTATAGCCTGTGGAACTGTAAGAATCTGGACACATATGTTGGCCGCTGAAGGTAGGCTTGTGGCAGACTATGGTACCGTGGTAGAGAACTCCCTGGAGATTTCTCAACTAGTATGTCAAGAAAGGAAGTTCATTTGACTGCTCCATTTCAAAGGTGAATTTGAGTGTAGGATGGAGCCCATGAAGGCATGTAAGGAAATTATTACATGCAGCTGCAGATTTAAATAGAGCAAACATAACATCCACACATCCAAAATATGCGAGGTGTAGGAGGTTAGGTGTCATTCCAACAAAGACATGCTTCCCATGGAATCCAACAAAGATGTTTGCGAGAGCTGGGCCTAGAGGGGATCCCATGGCAACACCATCTATTTGGGCATACTTGGTGTTGTTAAAATTGAACTCAACTGCTTGAGTTGCCAAGTTCATAAGTTCAATGAATAATGATTCATGCAATGGTGATGGGTCTAGACATCATGATATAATGCTGCAGCACAAATATCTATGGCTTCCTTAAGTGGAACATTGGTGAAGAGGCTAATAATGTCAAATGAGCAGATGCACACAGCATTGCTATCGATATGTAAATCCTGTATGGTCTTTGCAAATGTGAAGGAATCCTTCATCTGGAAAACTTGGTCAAAACTAGTCGTAACAATTCCCTCAACCATTTGGCCAATTCATGTTGCACAGAACCGGTCATAGATAAGATAGGGTGCAAAGGGACATTGTTTATGTGTGTCTTGGGCAGCCCATACATTCGTGGATGTAATGAACTGTGAGGGCTTATATATGTCATGCGGTAGCTCATCCCTCTTACACAAGTCCAGCAAGCATTTTTTTAGCTTGCTTCCGAGCAAGGCTGTCTGGTCATATTGGGCAGCAGGTCCAATGGATATGAATTTGGACCTGTCATCAAGAATGGCCTGCATTTCGTTGATATAATCATGCTTGTTAAGGATGACTATTCCATGTTTGCCATATGCATGCTATCTCACCCCACCTTCCATAGCCTCCTTGAAAAATGCCTTTTCAACTATTCCTTTAGCTTAATTTTGTCCCTTCCTCTATTGCTTAGGTCCAAAAATCCTCCTGAAAAGTATCTTGAGATTTTTTTGTCATCTGCATTGTTGTTCCTGCTGTTCTCAGCCTAAAACATGCTGAGAGAAGCAACTTATCACAGCTTAGAAAAACATGCTGGAACTTGCATTTCACTATTGGAAAATGTCACAGGGCTATCTTCAGTAATTTTCTCCTTAACATTGTTAGTTACAAAAACTTGACAAAGTCAGCAAAAAATTTGTCAACCTACTTGAATTTCTCAAGATTCTGTAAACACTTCAGGCATACTATGGGGTAAATCTGGAGTTAAGAGTCTGATGATGACCACAAAACCGTTGCCAATTGTTGTTAAAACCCATCTGGTTCACTAATGTCTTATAGAAAAGGAATTCTGCTGCTCATACCTGGTCTAGCCTACATGTGACTCCAGACCCACAGCAATGTGCTTGACTCTTAAATGCCATCTGAACAAGGGCAATTAGGGATGGGCAATAAATGCTGTCCTAGCCAGCAACCCCACATCCCATGAAGGAATAAAAAAATATAGTGTTCACCTTTGATGGGGTTATTGGCCTTATCGGCCACTGCTTATATAACTCACCTGATATTCCTTTCCAACGACTTCAGGTTTATATAACACACCACAATTGCATTTTTTTTCCACTCCTATAGATTCTTATAGATAAGTGAGAGCATACAGGGACATCCTCTTCCTCTGCAGCACAACTCGACCAAGTGAATGCAGCCAGCCTCCCACAAGGATATGGTTTTAGTGTCATAGAGGCTTAGTGATAAGTGCCCTTGACCAAGCAAAGATTTAGTTCTTGTTATATTACTGTGTTGTTGAGTTTGAGTAGTCTCAATAAATTCTCGAATACAGCTGGCTGCAAGACACTCTAATTTTACTGTAGGAAGGAAATCTGTTGTCCTTACCTGGCCTGGCCTACATGTGACTCCAGACCCACAGCAATGTGGTTAATTCTTAAAAAGCCTGCTGAAATGGCCTAGCAAGCCACTCAGTTGTAACAAATCACTACAAAGACACAAAAAAGAGTGAAACCGACAGACCACCCAGCGTCGACCCAGAGACCGGAAATGACAATGGCAATCTCAGCTGAGTTGAATCTGCAAAGGCCTCCTTACTAACATCTGGGGGCTACTGCTGAAATTGGGACAGCTGTCTCACAGACTAGTCAAGCAACAGTCTGACATAGTCATCCTCACGGAATCATACCTTACAGATAATGTCCCAGACACCACCATCACCATTCCTGGGTATGTCCTGTCCCACCACCTGGACAGGCCCAGCAGAGGTGGCGGCACAGCAGTATACATTCAGGAGGGAGTTGCCCTGGGAATCCTCAACATTGAATCTGGCCCCAATGAAGTCTCATGGCAGGAAAACATGGGCAAGGAAACCTCCTGCTGATTACTATGTACCACCCTCCTTCAGCTGATGAATCAGTGCTCCGCCCTGTTGAACACCTCTTGGAGGAAGCACTGAGGATGGAAAGGATGCAGAATGTACTCTGGGTAGAGGACTTCAATGTCCATCACCAAGAGAGGCTCAGTAGCATCACTACTGACCAAGCTAGCCAAGTCCTAAATGACTTAGCTGCTAGACTGGGTCTACGGTAGGTGGTGAGGGAACCAACAAGGGGGAAAAACATATTTGACCTCATTCTCACTAACCTGCCTGCTGCAGATGCACCTGTCCATGACAATATTGGTAGGGGTGACCACCACACAATCATTGTGGAGACAAAGTCCCACCTTCACATTGAGGATACCCTCCATCATGTTGTGTGGCACCACTGCCATGTTAAATGGGATAGATTTCGAACAGATCTAGCAACTCAAGAATGGGCATCCAAGAGGTGCTGTGGGCCATCAGCAGCAGCAGAATTGTTCTCGAACACAATCTGTAACCTTATAGCCCGGCATATCCCCCACTCTACTATTACCATCAAGCCAGGGGATCAACCCTAGTTCAATGAAGAGAGCAGGAGGGCATGCCAGGAGCAGCATCAGGCATATCTAAAAATGAGATGTCAACCTGGTGAAGCTACAAGACAGGACTACTTGCATGCCAAACAGCATAAGCAGCAAGCGATTGACAGGGCTAAGTGATCCTACAACCAATGGATCAGATCTAAGCTCTGCATCCCTGCCATATCCAGTCGCGAATGGTGGTGGACAATGAAACAACTCACTGGAGGAGGAGGCTGCACAAATATCCCCATCCTCAATGATGGAGGAGCCCAGGACATTGGTGAAAAAGATAAGGCTGAAGCATTTGCTACAGTCTTCAGCCAGAAGTGCCAAGTGGCTGATCCATTTTGGTCTCCTCTGGAGGTCCCCAGCATCACAGATGTCAGTCTTCAACCAATTCAATTTACTCAATGTGATATCAAGAAACAGCTGAAGGCACTGGATACTGCAAAGACTATGGGCTCTGACAATATTCCGGCAATATTACTGAAGACTTGTGCTCCAGCACTTGCATTGCACCTAGCCAAGCTGTTCCAGTACAGCTACAACACTGGCATCTACCTGGCTATGTGGAAAATTGTCCTGTATAGACAAAAAAGCAGAACAAATCCAACCCAGCCAATTATTGACTCATCATTCTACTCTACATCGTCAGTAAAATAATGGACGGGGTCATTACTACAGTGCTATGAAGTGGCATTTGCTTAGCAATAATCTGCTCACTGATGCCCAGTTTGGGTTCTGCCAGGGCCACTCAGCTCCTTACCTCATTATAGCCTTGGTTCAAACATGGACAAAAGAGCTGAACTCTGGAGTTGAGGTGAGAGTAACTGCCCTTGACATCAAGGCCGCATTTGACAATGTGTGGCGTCAAGGAGCCCTAGAAAAACTGGAGTCAATGGGAATTAGGGGGATAACTCTCCACTGGTTGGAGTCATACGTAGCATAAAGAAAGGTGGTTGTGGTTGTTGGAGGTCAGTCATCTCAGTTCCAGGACATCACCGCATTAGTTCCTCAGGGTAGTGTACTCAGCCGCACCATTTTCAGCTGCTTCATCAATGTCCTTCCTTCCATCAGAAGGTCAAAAGTTGGGATGTTCGCTGATGATTGCAAAATGTTCAGCACCATTCACAACTCCTCAGATACTGAAGCAATCCATGTCCAAATGCAGCAAGACCTAGGCAATATCCATGCTTGGGCTGACAAATGGCAAGTAATATTCGCACCACACAAGTGTCAGGCAATGACCATTTCCAACAAGAGAGAATCTAACCATCAGCCCTTGACTTTCAATGGCATTACCATCACTGAATCCCCCACTATCTACATCCTGAGAGTTACCATTGACCAGAAACAGAACTGGACTAGCCATATAAATTCTGTGGCTACAAGAGAAGGTCAGAGGCTAAGAATCATGCAACAAGTAGCCCAACTGCTGATCCCCAAAGCCTGTCCACCATGTACAAGGCACAAGTCAGGATTGTGATGGAATACTCCCCAGTTGCCTGGACGAGTGCTGCTCTGACAGCACTCAAGAAGCTTGACACCGTCCCGGACAAAGCAGCCTGCTTCATTGGCACCATATCCACAAACATTCACTCCCTCCACCATTGACACACAGTAGCAGCAGTGTGTAACATCTACAGGATGCACAGCAGGAATTCACCAAGGCTCCTTCGACAGCACCTTCCAAACCCACAACCACTACCATCTAGAAGGACAAGGGCAGCAGGTAGATGGGAATGCCATCAACTGGAAGCTCCCCTCCAAATCACTCACTATCTTGACTTGGAAATATATCACTGTTCCTTCACCATCGCTGGGTCAAAATCCTGGAACTCCCTTCCTAACAGCACTGTGGGTGTACTTACATCACATGGACTGCAGCAGTTCAAGAAAGCAGCTCACCACCACTTTCTCATGACCTTTGTAACTCTGGTGATGTTCTTTGGAGTTGGAAATTCTTTTATGATTCTGGTCTTCAGTGGATCAGCTTTTATTCCTGATGCCCTCACTAAGTGACCGAGAAAGCTGATTGTTGGCTGTGAAAATTCGCACTTACTGTTCAGTGTCAAACCTGCCTCTTGTAGTCTTCTCAGCATTGCTCTCACTTTCATGTCATGCTCAGCTAGAGTGAACCCATGTAACAACACGTTACCCATGTGGCAAATAATTCTGTGTAAGGCATCTAAAAGATTTGACATTGTTCATTGAGAGATCTCTTGTGCTGATGTTATTCCAAAGGTTGACCTGTTAAAACAGAATCTTCCAAATGGTAAAATGACTGTTTGAGAAGCTTGGATTCCTCTTCTAGTGGTATTTTCCAGAATCTGTTTAACGGGTGAAATGATTCCTTGTTTTACCATTAAGCTGGTCTCCTTTTTTATCTTTGAAGGAATGGGGGTGGAACCTGGGCGTATATAAGCATATTGATTTTGCTTTTGGCTTAGTGTTATACGGTACGCTGTTCTCAACTTTCCCACTCCAGTAAACAACTTCTGGAATCCTGTTCTGAAGTCTGATTGATCTTCACCATTCTTTATTTTTGTTCTTCTGCAAATTAGATTCAATCCCATGCATGCCTTCCTACTAAAGAGCGAACAATTCTGATCTTGAATTACATACAATACGTCAGTAATTACTTTCTCTCTGTTCTTCAAAGTAGCTGTTAGTTCTCGCAGAACCTTCAGTTCTGTTCCTATTGGTGTGTATAGCTTTTTGCAGGATGGTTGAAGAAATCTCTTATTTATCCATGGTTCAGTATCTAAAAGAACCAAAGCCGCTGCTCCAGTATTTAGTTTAATGTGTCTTGTGACCTTCTACTTCAGTTTCTCATAACAGGAAACTCTGTTTCCAGATAAAACTATCTCTTTTTGAGTGCTCTGACCATTTTTTTCTACTGCGACATGTTGCCTGAAAATGCCCATCCTTTTACACCAGTGGCATTGCACATCTTTGGCAGGACAATTCTCACATCAATGTCTTTCTCTGCCGCACCTGGAATAGCTAGCTTGGGCTGCCACCATTCATTGCTTTTCTTGCTACATCTCTCCTATTTTCCCTTTTTTACATCTGACAAATTCAACTGGATCTGTTACTTTGGGATACGGGCTGTCTCTTTCTCTCCTCTGACTACCAATCGGTTTTGCCTCCTGATTTTGGCCTGTCTACTTAATTGAACCGCCTTCACCAGCATCAAGTCATCTCGGGACAGTTAATTATCTGATAATGCATCATCCATTACATTAATTATTGTGTCGCAAATTAGGTACTTTCAGATTACCATGCTCACAGTCTTCTGCTAATCAGTATAAATCTTTAATAAATGCATAGATGCCTTCACCGTGTCCCTGGGTACGATTATTGAATTTTGTGAGTTCCACGATGGTGTTCTACAGAGATTGAAATATGTCTCCAATGCATGAATAGCCTCCATATATGGAGCTTTACCCTCATCGATCCCCAGGGTAACTAGGATGTTGCTCGCACAGTCCCCTATTGTGTATTGACCTGCTCACAGTCTGGCTTTGCTGCCAGATCCGATGTAGTGCGAAATTGAACAAATCTCCTGTAACACTGGGAGGCCATGCTGCAGCCTGTTTGAGGCATGCAACTGTCTCAAAACCCCAGTGCCATCCTTTTTACTGCTGTCACCATATTGTGTTGTTGGATTAGAGTAGTTTCAATAAATTTTCAAAGACTGTTGGCTGCAAAACACTCTAACTTTATTGTTACATATTTACAGTTATGAGAATACACTACACTAGCTTCTGACCATGCTTACACTCCTCAAGTCACAGATCACATGAGTGTATGTCACTTCCTTCCACAACAATACAGACTGTTACAGTTAACCCTTAATCGGACTTAGTCTAACATACACCATTATGATACACCTGTGACATCTCATTGCTTGCTCCCCAATTTGCCACCACACCTCATATGCTCCACAAGCACTGTCATCCACCTCTACATCTGTTTCTACTTTAATTAGTAATGGGAACTCGACCTATTCGTCTTCAGGTTTCATCTATATTATCAGCAGCTGCTTGCTATCCTCACAGTGAGTGCATGCAGCATATTGCTGTCACATAGTTAAACAGGGAAAGCTAACCCGTTTCTGCTGTATTTGCTGATAAATATGTCCTTCCTGCTGATTTCCTGCTCTGTGACACATCCTGCATGCTGTTAGCTGCATGTCACACTCATCCTCTACACATCAGCATGCTTCAAATAACTCGACAAATCTTTGATGCAGACACACTAATTTCTGGAGGAAATGTGGCACACAACAGCCATGAATGGATAACAATCGGATTCTATGCGGCAGGAAGCCCTGGAGACCGTGGAAACAGACCTACCTCAGAGCATCGGGGATGCAGTTCCTTTATAACCTGTCAATTTCCTTTATTTATTATTTTAAGTACCTCTTATCGTAGCTAAGTTCTTTCATTCATGGTATCATTCTTGTGATTTTTAAAATTTTTTCATGGGCTGAGTGCCACTGGCAAGACCAGCATTTGCCACTCATTCCTAATTGCCCTCGAGAAGGTGGTAGTGAGCTGCCTTCTCGACTAGTTGCATTTCATCTTGTGTAGGTACACCCAAAGTGCTGCTAAGGAGCAAGTTGCAGGATTATAACCCAGCAACAGTGAAATGATTCCAACTCAGGATGGTGTGTGGCTTGGAGAGGAACTTGTAGGTGGTGGTGGTGTTCCCATCTATCTACTGCCCTTGTCCTTTTAGATGGGAGAGGCTGTAGGTTTGGAAGGTTTTGTTAAAGGAGGCTTGGCATCATGTAGATGGTGCACACTACTGCCACTGTGTAACTCTTTCAAGTACAAACATGTTTCCATCTGTTCCTATTCAGATGAAATTGCATTGTTTCATAGTTTGCCATTGTGAGATTTGAACTCTTGATCTTGGGGTTACAAGCCCAGTAACATAACCACTTGGCTATTTAGGCCAAGCACTGCCACTGTGTATCAGTAGTGGAGGAAATTACAGTTTAAGCGGTGGATGAGGTACCAATTAAGCAGGCTGCTTGTTTCTGGATATTGTTGAATGTTGTTGGAGCTGTACTCATTCAGGCAAGTGACAAGTGTCGGTGAACTTCCTCCCAATTTACTGAAGGAAGGGCTTAAAACTAAACACAATTGCTTATATATTCCAAACTGTTATGCCTGATCAATAATTTTCACAGTTTGGAAATGCAGTGGATTTAACTGTCCAGAAAAAATAAGCAGTGATGCATGAAGGTTTGCATTAGCATTAAGAGACTATTAATGTAACATTTTCCTTACTTTTTTTATCTACTTAGCTTAAGTGTTATCACGCTACCATTTCTACCTACATCAGCAATAATAGTAAAGTGGGTTTTTTCATGCAAATCTCTCTGACTTATTTTGGGACAAAGAAGGATAAGGACAATGCAAAGATATTCAGCATATCAAGCTGCAATCAAGGTGTCCTATGACCAACCATTGATATCCTCACTCTTGCATCTATAGGAGTATATGCCTTCAATTGTCAGAGCAACAAAAAGCTTAGCTTTACAAGAAAGGTTATAAGAGTTATATGGCATTCACTGAAGTGGCCTGCAGCCAAAGCCCACCACAGGTCATAGCTATTTTTAATTTTCATGCTCAGGATCACTCCAGGTTGCCAATGGACAGATTAACAACATGAGCTAGCCAGTTGCCCAAAGGCAGACCATGTGACCACTTCCTTGTTTGCTTAAGCAATATATTTTATCCTCTTCCCCAAGGTCAACAGGCAGCAATGTGAGAAGATTTTAAGAAGCAGTGTTAGACTGATAGAAGTATAGATTGAATCATGTGGCATGACATATTGCACAATGTCACTAGTTACAAATTGAAAATGATTACATGTTGTAGCTCCATGCACCTAGACACCCAGCAGGAAAGCGGCACTTCCAGGTAGCACAAATCAGAGTTAAGGCTAGAACAAAATAGTCCCAATTCTTTGTGCCTTGCTTCTTGTGAGCTTGGTTCTCCTCTGGGAAAGAGGACCATAGAATTATCCTTAATGACTGCTCAGCTTGTTTGCAACAATACTATTAATTTAAACAAGTACATATGCACGTCAATGCCATCATGCAACCATATTAGACAGGAGGATTGTATGTGTGAAAGGTGTGGACATATTAACACCTCCAGAAGAAGGTTGGATATTTAAAATTATTGTGGTCATTCATAGTAAGCAATGGAAGTACTTAGCATATCATGTGGAGGAGGTAATTTTAAGTGCCACGCATAGCGTACTGCATTAATGGAAGGAAAATGTGTGTTCTCATGGCTTGACTGACCTGTTATGGTCATTTTAAATGCCTAACAGCACTGTTTCTGCATGAAAGGAAAAATGGCAGAGGCATTGACATTAATTGACCTCTTCTCCTGTTCTTCCTGATCTGCTCATCTTATAGGTCTGTGGCGTTCATTGCTAAGTGTACCTTCCCCTCTGCCAGCGTTCCTACAGGAGAATTTTGATGATCTCTATCAGAGAAATGTCCCAATCTGTACCTTCCTTCCCTCATAACCTATGTTATTCTTCAAACTATCTGTTTGTTTTTCCAAAGTGTGTAATTGCCTGTCTGAAGCAGTGCCAGACTTCCTGGCCACAAAAGGATAAGGTCCCAACCCCAGTATTTTCCACTGCAGGAGCTCACCCATGTTCCGAATATGAGGCTGACCCTGGAAACACAAGGTGGTCACAGTACTAAAGGTTGGACAGATGGTCCACACTGTCTACCATCTAATCAAGTGTACACTTGATTGGAAATTATAGGCCAATTGACACGGCGGGGTTGGAAAATCCCGGCTATAGTTCCAGCATAAACTCTCAGTTCTTACATTCTGTGCCTCAGCTATTAGAAGCAAGTATCTCATGTGCCTTTTTGATCACCTTATCTACATGTCCAGCCACCTTCAGGGATCTGTAGATATGCTCTCCAAGGTCCCTTAACACCTTTAACTTCCTTAATAGAAAGACTTTTCACTACCGAATTTCCAGATCGTGTGTGACCAAATGTACTGAATTCCCTACATCAAAAGATAGTTTTCCTGGAAATGGCCATGTCTTCTTCTTCTGGAATGCAGTGTTTCTGAGCTTTTCAAGGATGGTGGTCAAACAACCTGATATTTTGTGCTCCACTAAGCATGTCGCTTGATAATGACCTTTCTATGAATGGCAAAAACAGCAGCTGAGGTATGCTGCAGTGAGATACATCAATACCTTGGGTGTTACCATTGACTAGAAACTGAACTGGACTAGCCATATAAATACTTTGGCTACAACAGCAGATCAGAGGGTCGGAATCCTGCAGCAAGTAACTCACCTCCTGACCCCTCAAAGCCTGCCCAAGGCACAAGTTAGGAATGTGATAGAATGTTTCCCATTTCCCTGGGTGAGTGCAGCTCCAACAGTGCTCAAGAAGCTTGACAACATGCAGGACAAAGCAGCCCGCTTGATTGGCACCACATCCACGAACACTCATTCCCTCCACCACTAACGCACAGTGGCAGCAATGTGTACCATCTACAAGGTACACTGCAGGAACTCACAAGGCTCCTTAAACAGCACCTTCCAAACCTTCAACCACTACCATCTAGAAGGACAAGAGCAGCAGATACATGGGAACACCACCACCTGCAAAGCCAACCACAATCCTGACTTGGAAATATATCACTGTTCCTTCACAGTCGCTGGGTCAAAATCCTGGAACTCCCTCCCTAACAGCACTGTGGGTGCACCTACATCACATGGATTGCAGTGGTTCAAGAAGGCAGCTCACCACCACCTTCTCAAGGGAAATTAGGGATGGGCAATAAATGCTGGCCTAGCCACCGAGGCCCATATCCCATGAATGAATAAATAAAAGAAAAATTGTCACTTCATGATTTGTGTTGAGAAGAACTATAGAGATCTTAAAGGTGTACTTTTTCAGCCTTGACAGGAAGCTCCCTAAAATCTGAGTATGTATCCCATAGTTGTAGCTTTCCATACTTTGCACACTTTGTCATCAAAAAGGCATTGGCGTAGACATTACTTAGGAGGTTACCCAAGCTGCTTTGAAGACAAAAGGAAATGGAATGAACAGGTCAACATGAGGACAGTCATTCTAAGTTGTAATGCAAAATAAATTCACCAATGAAATTTTAATAGTCTCCCTTTGTCACCACTATCTCCATTTCCTGACTTCTGAGGCACTATACTTTTTCAATAAAATATATACCTCACAACCCAATGTTCACCATGCCTCTTTGCCCTCTGCAAGACCAAATAAATCTTTATATAGCTCCATGAATAACTCAGCACAAATTAAGTGCTGGTATACCCACATGACTGTAACTGAGCATGAAATAAATGCACCTATTCAATTATTCCAATAATTTCATCAACGAACACGAGTTTCTCATTCCTTATTCACTTAAAGCTTGTTTAAATGTCCTCTTCTTTCTCCTATTTTAGTGCTTCTTATTAGTTCAACCTGCGGGCCATTATTATAAGAAGTGTTTGGCTACTCTTTTGGTAGAAAGGGCTCATGAGTCTGAATTAACATTCCTCTTACTGGTCCTGGGAAAGACTCTCTGCAGGCTATATCACTTGCCCTTCTACCTGGGCAGTCTCACACATGCCATATGTATGGTGCCCTGAGGGGAAAAGACCATGTGCTGCTGGTTTGTAAATTGGCAGCCTCATGCAAGTCCACTCCAGTTGTTATCATTCTATCAAGCCCTGAATCAGTTTTTCCACTGATGGCTGGCCTGTTGGCAGCTATCAAATGCTGTAAGCTTTCAAGGACAGCAGCTTGCATACTGGCCGTCATGTAGGGTTCCATTTAATTTGTTCTTTATAGCCAGGATGACCACAATCTATTATTATGTGGAGAAGGAAGCATCTTCTGGTCCTAGGCTGTCTCTGATGTGGAGATCAATCATACTGGCTGCAAGGAAGATAACACCTCCCTGATATTACCACAAATGTTGACTGTCAACTTGAGTCAGTTAACTTATCAATTGCTTCAGAGACTGACATCAGAGCTTCTACTGACAGGTAAATGTTCCTCTAGTGTTTTTCTTTTAAAGTGAGCCCATGAGTTCTAGGTTCTATGACTCAGAAGCCATGGTTAGCCATGTTCTTGGCCCCTGCTGGGATGGTGACATATCCTCACCCACACCCCATTCCTCTGACTCTTCCATGTTCTGTAAATCACCCAGTACTTACATGATCTACTTTCTCCAGCAGACGCTATTAGAGCTGGTGTGAGGCGGGGGAAACCAAGTGATGGAAGTGATGCCATTGAAGGAGTTAGATCAAAGAAATTTGGAGCTATCTCTTGCTTCAGGATATTTTGTATTGCCTGGTCATTATCATTCCCCTCTCTTTCACCATGTGGCATAATCATATGATCTTTATTGTCCACTGGAAGAACTTTCTTGCTCCACCTCCTCATCATCACCTTCCTCTTCTGCACCCTGTTGTCTGCAGGAAGGAGATAGCATATGTTGTGAACAGGTGCATATAACCCCTTGAGATTAGAACAGGAAGCTTCAGTTGCTTCACAGGGGTGCAATAGCTATTGCCTTGGACAGCACCCACTAACGTACAGCATGTATGTTTGGCATCTTCAACTGCTAGAGTGGATTGCTTTCTTATCAGCTTGAATGGTTGGCTTCTTGGAGAGACCATATGGCAGGGGTTCCCAAATTTCTGACGTGCACTGCTGGAGGATGAGACCCGCAACAGCCAAACAGATTTGTATAATTATTCTTAATGCCTAATTTTTTTCCTGGGCACACTAATCATCTGGTCTAAACATTAATCTTAGTACCTTCAAAGTCTAATTATTATCTCCTATTTCCTATGTAACACTGGAGCCCTGGTAATGTAGGATGGGTCTTTTGGCATCTTGAGGGAGGATAGGCCAGTTGACATTTCAGGTTGAGGAGCTAGCCAAGGTTATAGTAATAATGGAACATATGAACAGGAGCAGGTCATTCAGGCCATTGAGCCTGCTCTGTCATTCAAATAGATCATTGCTGATCATCTACATCAATGGCTCGATCCCGCACTAACTCCAAATCCCTTGATGTCATTAGCAATGTTGGCATTTATTTCGAGAGGACTAGAATATAAAAGCAGGGATGTGCTGCTGAGGCTTTATAAGGCTTTGGTCAGACCACATTTAGAATATTGTGAGCAATTTTGGGCCCCGTACCTCAGGAAGGATGTTCTAGCCCTGGAGATGGTCCAGAGGAGGTTCACGAGAACAATCCCAGGAATGAAAGGCTCAACATAAGAGGAACTTTTGAGGACTCTGGGTCTATACTCGATGGAGTTTAGAAGGATGAGGGAGGATTTGATTGAATCTTACAGAATACTGAAAGGCCTGGATGTGGATGTGGAGAAGACGTTTCCATTAGTAGGAGAGACTAGGACCCGTGGGCACAGCCTCAGAGTAAAGGCCAGGTCATTCAGTGTATTTAAGACCAAGATAGAAACGTTCTTGATTGGTAAGGGGATCAAAGGTTACGGGGCGAAGGCGGGAGAATGGGGTTGAGAAACTTATCAGCCATGAGTGAATGGCGGAGCAGACTCGATGGGCCGAATGGACTAATTTCTACTCCTATATCTTATGGTCTTATGGTCTCCAGAAATATATCACTTTCTGTCTTGAATATACTCAATGATTGAGCTTCAACAGACCTGTGAGTAGAGAATTCCACACATTCACCACCCTCTGATGGAAGAAATTCCTCCTTATCTCAGCCTTCAATGGCTTACCCCTTATCCTGAGATTATGTCCCCTGACTCTAGCCTCATCAGCCTACATCCATCCTGTCACACCCTGTAAGAATTTTGTAAGTTTCAATGTGGTGACCCCTCATTCTTCGAAACTCTAGGGAATACAGACCCAGCCTCCTCAATGTCTCCTCTTAAGACAATGCCGCCATCCCAGAGGTTAATCTGGTGAACCTCCATTGCACTCTCTCTATGGCAAGTGTATCCCACCTTAGATAAGGGGACCAAAACTGTACACAATACACCAGGTGAGGTCTCATCAAGGCTCTACAATTGCAGCAAGACATCTTAACTCCTGAACTCAAATCTCCTTGCAATGAAGGCCAACATACTATTTGCATTCCTAATTGATTGCTGTACTTGCATGCTAGCTCATGAACAGGGACACCCAGGTCCCTTTGGACACCTGCACCTCCTAAACTCTCATTACTTAAGAACGATTCTGCCTTTCTGTTCTTTTTACCAAAATGAATAACTTCATTTATATAGATTATGGAATTAGCATTGATCCTTGCAGTACCCCAATAGTAACAGTCTGTCATCCTGAGCATTACCTGTTTATTCCTACCCCCTGCTTTCTGTCAACCAATTCTCAGTCCATATTAGTATACTTCCCCCAATCCCATGCACTCTAATTTTATTTTCCAACCTCCTGTGTGGAACCTTATCAAAAGCCCTCTGAAAATCCAAATGCACCACATCCACCGGTTCTCCTTTATAAATGTTACTAGTAATATCCTCACTTTGCTGGGTTCTAAATTGCTCACAATCCTGAGGCTCACTATTTTTTCTGGCCTGTGAACCACATATAAGCCACTTCCTTTGATCTAATGCAATCTTTAACTTCTTTTGTTGACCATGGTTGATTTACCTTTCCCTTTGGGTGTTTTGCACCTTAGAGGAATGTATATCTGTTGTAGACCGTGTAGTATTTCTTTAACTACTAGCCATTGCCTGTCTACCTCAAATCTTCCAGTGTATTTTCCCAATCCACCATAGCCAACTTGGCCTTCATACCTTCATATTTTCCTTTCTTCAGACTTAAGACCCTAGTTTTAGAATAAACTATATCACATTCAAAATTAATACAAAATTCTATCATATTATGGTCACTATTTCCCAAAGACTCCTTTACAGCAATGATGTCCTTTCTTTTGCCTTTTCACCACCTTAGCCCTTTCCAGATATTTTTATTCTTTTCATATTTTGTCATTGATTCGCTGAGACCATTTGTTATATCATTGACCACTTTGCTGTTTTTTCAATAAACAGTTCACAGACCATTCAAACCATTAACTTCCTCTGTATGACTGCAACATACAATGGGCTGGATTTTACCTGTCCCAGCTGAGCATGTTTTTGGCTGAGGGGCACACATAAAATAGGGTAGGTGGAAGTGCCCAGCCCACCACCTTCCCACCTACCCATGAGTTCACCCGCATAACATAGAAGATAGGAATTAAGAGTCAGTTGAGCTTGCTAACAACACGCCCCCATCCCACCTGCTCCCCCGCCCCCTGGTCCCCCCTCCCCCTTCATCAGCAATTAGTTAGAATAACATAACAAGTAATGTCTTCCTTAAGGATTAAGCATCAGAAGAATTTTTGCCTATTGATGCCAATTGACAATTTTAACTTTAGAAAATCCCCAGATGATTAACTGACTATATAATTGTGACAACGTTGTAAGCCATACTGTTATATATTGCATTCATATTCCCCTTTTCACTTAGTTGTTGTATTTAGGGTTTAGTACTGCTTTAATAAATTAATAAGTAATTAACACATCAAATGATGAGGAAGATGTGGGGCAAATTCAAATACTTTTACTCCTCTACTCTATTCGAACATAGGGACAAGAGTAGGCCATTTAGCATACTCAAGCCAGTTTAAAAAAATTCTTTCATGGGATGCGCGTGTTGCTGGCAAGTCCCTTGCTAGGTCATTTAAGAGGGAACCACATTGCTGTGGGTCTGAAATCATATAGGTTCGACCAGGTAAAGATGGCAGTTTCCTTCCCTAAAGGGCATTAATAAACCAGATGGGTTTTTGCAACAATCAATGATAGTTTCATATTCTAGATTTATTAACTGAATTCAAATTCTACCAGTTACCATGGTGGGATTTGAATCCCACCTCCCCAGAGCATTAACCTGGGTCTCTGGATTATGAGGCCAGCAACATTTCAGCTATGCCACAGTCTCCCCCAAGATCTCCTCTTCAATAAGGTCGTGGCTGATCTGTAGCTTACCTGCATCTTCCAAAATTCTGTAGATTCTGGAACATTCCTGACAGATTCAAGGGTGGCAAATGTAGCTCCAGAATTTAAAAAAGGAGGGAGGAGAAAACAGCGAATTACAGACGGGTTAGCCTAACATCAGTAGTTGGGAAAATCACAGAATCAGAGAATCATATAATCGCACAGTGATTAACCGACACGTGAGAAGCACCTGACCTACCTACCTCATCCTATTTACCAGCACTTGGCCCAGAGCCTTAAATGTTATGACATGCCAAGTGCTCATCCAGGTACTGTTTAAAGGATGTGACGCAACCCACCTCCACCACCCTCCCAGGTAGTGCATTCCAGACCGTCACCACCCTCTGGGTAAAAAAGATTTTCCTCATATCCCCCTAAACCTCCTGCCCCTCACCTTGAACTTATGCCCCCTTGTGACTGACTCTTCAACTAAGGGGACCAGCTCCCTATCCACCCTGTCCATGCCCCTCATAATCTTGTACACCTCGATCAGGTCGCCCCTCAGTCTTCTCTGCTCCAACGAAAACAACCCAAGTCTATCCAACCTCTCTTCATAACTTAAATGTTTCATCCAAGGCAACATCCTGGTGAATCTCCTCTGCACCCCTTCAGTGCAATCACATCCTTCCTATAATGTGGCAACCAGATCTGCACACAATACTCCAGCTGTGGCGTCACCAAGGTTCTATACAACTCCAGTATGATCTCCCTACTTTTGTAATCTATGCCTCGATTGATAAAGGCAAGTGTCCTGTATGCCTTTTTCACCACCCCACTCACATGCCCCTCTGCCTTCAGAGATCTATGGACACACATGCCGAGATCCCTTTGTTCCTCAGAATTTCCTAGTCTCATGCCGTTCATTGAATACTTCCTTGTCAAATTACTCCTTCCGAAGTGTATCACCTCACACTTTTCAAGGTTACATTCCATCTTCCACTTAACTGCCCTTAAAATGCTAGAGTTTATTATAAAGAATGTGATAACAGGATGCTTAGAAAATACCAACAAGATTAGACAAAGCCAACATGGATATGAAAGGGAAGTCATGTTTGAAAAATCCACTGGACTATTTCGAGGACATAACTAGCAGATTAGATAAGGGAGAACTAGTGGGTATGCTGTATTTGGATTTTCCGAAAGCTTTTGATAAAGTCCCATTTAGGAGGTTAGTGTGTAAAATTTAAGCACAGGAGATTGGAGATATTATATTGGTATGGATTGAGAACTGGATAGCAGACAGGAAACAGAGAGTAGGAATAAATTTGTCTTTTTCGGGGTGGCAGGCAGTGACTACTGGTGTACCGCAGGGGTCAGTGCTTGGGCCCCAGCTATTCACAATATATATCAATGATTTGGGTGAGGGAATTAACTGTAATATTTCCAAGTTTACTGAAAACACAAAACTTGGTGGGAATGTAAGCGGTGAGGAGGAGGTTAAGAGGCTTTAAGGTGATTTAGACAGATTGAATGAGTGGGCAAATATATGGCAGATACAGTATAACATGGAAAAGTATGAAGTTATCCACTTCGGTAGGAAAACAGAGTGGCAGAGTATTATGTAAATGGTGATGAGTTGGGAAATGTTTATGTACAAAGGGACCTGGGTATCCTTGTACAACAATCACTGAAAGCAAGCATGCAGGTGCAGCAAGCAATTAAGAAGGCAAATGGTATGTTGGCCTTCATTGTGTGAGGACTTGAGTACAGGAGCAAGGATTTCTTACTGCAGTTATACAGGGCCTTGGTGAGACCACAGCTGGAGTATTGTGTGCAATTTTGGTCTCCTTACTAAGGAAGGATATACTTGCCATAGAGGCAGTGCAGTGAATGTTCACCAGACTGATTTCTGGGATGGGAGGATTGTTGTATGAGGAGAGATTGGGTCAACTAGGCTTGTGTTCACTGGAGTTTAGAAGAATGAGAAGGAATCTCATTGAAACATATAGGGCAGAATTTTTCATCACGTGGGAGGGCATGTGGCTGACCTGTTTGGGAGTAAAATAGAATGTGATGATGTTGTGCGAACATCCCGACGTCATCATGCACTCAAGCGATATTTCACTCGGCAGGCACGCGCAGATGCTGGAGGAATGCCCGCCATTAATTAAGCAGCCACTTAAGACCCTTAACAGTCCAGTTGACTTTGATTTTTCCTTGCCCATGTGATTTTCTGCTTATTGCACAGGCAAAACGGGCAGGCGGCCATCCGACATTTTCACGAACCTCATCCAAGGGCGGATAAAAACGGTCAGCAGCATTGCCACTGTGCGTAGTGAGAAATTTTAGAGATAGTTTGCAGCTGGTTGCTTAATGGTACTTGGCAGCTTCATCTCTGTTCAGGGCTTCATTCTTAGCTTTTCCAGGCTGCATTTTAGGGCTCATTGCTGTCTGCCAGGCCCCTGGAGGATTCAGACCGTGTGGATCCTTCCAGATATCAGACAGCCTTCCCTTACCCTGGTAATGGGGATTGTGCTCTCCACTGGAGGCCCGTCCTCTGAAGAGGAAGAGGGGGCGGAAGGGAGAGGAGGCCAGGTGTCCCTATGCAGCTTCCAGGGTAGTGACATATGGGAGGAGAGGTGCAGGCACAAGGGGCGCAGGGCCAGCAGGTAGTCCAAAGTAGAAGGGGCCACAGAAGATGCCACTACCCTTCTGCCAGGGTTTATAGGCGGCAATTCAGCTACCTCAATATGTCTGAGGTGCAATGCCGAAAGAGGCTCTGCCTCTCTAGGGAAAGCGTGGCCTTCATTTGCCAGATGATTGGGCCTGAGATCAGCTCCAGCTGTGTGGGTGGCCTCAACTTCTATACCTCCAGCTCTTTCTAGAGGTCAGTGGGGGATCTGT